>NW_022900942.1:4756557-4855198 GCF_012274545.1 Fukomys damarensis | reverse complement strand
CCCCCCCCCCCCGCCACTCAGTGGAGTGCTCGGCCACAGGCTCTGACAGCCAGGCGGTGGGGCTGCGGGCCTTTTTGTGCAGTGTCTTCCCCCGCACTCCGTGAGGCCTTCACGCCTAGCACAAAAAGCTCCCAGAAGAGCCCAGTTCAATTCTCCAAGGAGAATTCTAGAAATAGAACATTCTCTAAAAGACAGAACAGGACACTGTGGTAAGAAGGAACTAAAATGAGGAGCAGGAGGAGGAGGAAGAAGTGGAGGATGAGGAGAGACTACAAGACTATAACCAGCAGGACGTTATATGTGACGGATGCTCACAAAATACGGTGTTTAATTTAAAAAATGACTATAGTAAAAGACACACTGCCATGAATGCCCCTCAAAAGCTTCCCCGCTTGCGTTGAGCACACACATCCCTGTCATTCTTGTCGCTCTGAAGCAGCTCTGGAGTCTTGTTTTGTGGGTGTCTTTGGTTGTGTCATGACAGTCTTCATGTCCTCAGTTGATTCAGAACATTTCCCTTTCAGAGTCACTTTGTTCCTTTTTTCTTTGGTTCTGGGGATCAAACTCAGGTCTCTGCAATTGCTAGGCAGGCGTCGGAACCACTGAGCTAAATCCTCAGCCTCACGGTCATTTTGACTTTGGGGAAGATCCACAAGTCAGGCAGTGCCAGATTCAGTGAGTGAGGTGGATGTAAGCATGCTGTAATGTTTTTATTTGATAGAAATTGCTGTGTGCATTTTGAATCAACTCAGGACCTCAAGGAAGCCATAAAAAGACACAAAGGAGTTTCAGAACTGCTTCGGAAAATGGGAAGGATAGGGTGTGTGCAAAGCACAGGGGAATTTCTTTGCGGGGGGATTAATGGCATCACACCTTAGTGTAATACCTTTTTAAACATTCACTGGAGTTTTGCTCACACCTTATATATTAATTCACTTACTCAAGTCCTCTGTATGATGTCTCTGTGTTACCGCCCTGCTCATTTTACAACAGAGAAAACTGGGGCTCAGAAAGAACAAAACCACTAGCCCAGAGTAACAGAACTGTCAGCAATAGACATGGATTTGAGCCAGATGCCCCCGACCCCACTCCATGGACTGGACCCTGAGCTTGGCCACCAGCGGGGTAGCCTCCCAGTGGGTCCTCTCCAGTGGTCTTGCAGAATGCAGAACTCCAAAGCATGGCTTTCAATGCCCTAAAAAGGAGCGCAGGGCTGGGGTGCAGCTCAGCGGTGAGACCTTGCCTAGCATGTTGTGAGGCCCTGGGCTCCATCCTCACTACCGCAAAAACAAAAACAAGAAAAAGCACCACCCACAAAGCCACCTGCAATGATGCTGCCGCCACCCAAACAAACAGCTGAAATGAGCAGAACCGACACCATCAGGTGCTGGTGAGGTGGCGGAGCAGCAGGAACGCCTGTGGGACGCTGACGGGTGGGGATGCTGTGGATCAGTTTTGTGTGCTGCTGTGGCAAAGAATCCCACACTTTGCAGCCTCCACAGCAGAAACTTATCCCCTCACAGCTCTGGAGGCCAGAAGTCTGAGACTGAGGTGTCAGCAGCAGGGATGGCTCCTTCTGAGGGCTGTGGCCGAGACTCTGTTCCCAGCATCTCTCAAGCCCCGTGGCTGGCTGCCCTGTTGCGCTCTCCAGCTTGGAGATGCAGCACCCCCAAGTCCAAGCTCACCTTCTCATGCCTGCTCCCTGAGCGTGTCTGTCTCTCTGCCCACGTTTCCCTGTATAAGGACACCAGCCACGTTGGATCCGTCTACGAAATGATGGCATTTTTCTTTTTGTAGAGCTGGGCAGGAAGCCAGGGCCTTGAACATGCTAGGTAAGTGTGCTCTACCCAATGAGCTGCACCCCCAGACCAATGCACTAGTTTTTTTCCCCAACTTTAATCTTTATTAGTACATGTTTGCAGTGCATCAAGATTATACTCCTTGAGGGGAGTCGGTACATGTACATAACACATCTTAATTCTTTTTTCACCTCCCTCCTTCTCTCCTCCCTCCATCTCTTGGCCCTTTCCTTTTGCAAATAACCTATCTCCCTATTTCTTATTATCTTTTATTTTGCTCTTTATTTATACGTTGCATTTCTCATATAAAAGAAACCATGCAATATTTAAGCTTGCGTGTCTAATTTGTTTCACTTAACATTATGGTCTCAAGGTCCATCCATTTTCCTACACATGCCTCAAGTTTATCCTTCCTCACAGCAGAGTAGTATTCCATTGTGTGTAAACACCACATTTTCTTCACTCTCCTGTTGTTGGACATACAGGCCACTTCTAAGATTTATCCCTTTCCCTGAAAATAAGACCTAGCTGGAAAATGATCAGTCTTAAAAGTGAGAGATCAAAAATCCCAGCCCCAATCTGCCCATCCTTGCCTTACCTGCCATCACTATTCTCTTGCTCAGTGACTACTCTTGTTTTTTGTTTTTTTGGTACCAGGATCAAACTTGGGACCTTGCATTTGCAAGGCAGGTGGTGGCACCACGGAGCTAAATCCCCAGCCCTCGGTGACTACACTTAAGGCAAGCATGTACTGCAAATATGCACCGATAAAAATAAGTTAAAGAAAAATAACAAAAATAGTTAAGACAGGGCTGAGGTGAGGCCTGGTGGTGGGCACTTTTCTAGCAGGTGTAAGGCCCTGGTTCCATCCGCAGTAGCACAAAAAAAGGGTTAGGATGGTTATTCCATGTTGCAGGCCTTTTACCATGCAGAAAAGAAAACAGACAAACAAAGGAGCCAGTTTTCAGCATGGATGCAGACCGTGGTTGGAAAGAGATTCCTGATCCCAGTCCACAGCATGTTCTGGGAGGCCCTGAAGAGCCTGCTGGGTCAGGAAGGGTGAAGTCCTGGCGACTGGCTCTGTGCTAGTCCTTTCTTGCTGCTGCAGCGGTTCTGGTTTCTTGTCCCCATTTGTCCAGGCTAAATATAACCCAAGAGCAAAACCGGGCAGCAAGAAGCAAGATGCTGGTGGCCACAGGCTCCCCAGAAGGAAAAGGGTGGTGGGCAGGACCAGCCAGGCAGAAGCCTTGGTGGCCCCTCCGTCTTGGTGCTGCCAGTGGGACCTGTGCCTGGCCGAGTCCAGGTCCCGATGGTCGCTGGGCCCCTGGCAGTGGCATGTTGCCCAGTGCAGTGAGTTACATAAAGAAACGTGGCCCTGTTTAACCCATTTCACCCTCTCAGGAATCCCATGAGGTGGTATATAGTCATTCCCAGCCTCCCAGGTGGGGAAACTGAGGCACATAGGTGAAAACAGTATGTCCACCACCCTGCTGTGGGATGCATGGAGTCTCCCCCAGAATATGCAGAACTCCTGCCAGGCACACGCCACCCCCTAACCGAGCAGCACGCCTGTATGTGATGGCCCATGCCTGTAATCCCAGCATTGGGGGGCTAAGGCAGGAGGATAGCTGTGAGTTTAAGGCCAGCCTGGAGTACACAGTGAGACCTGGCCTAAAAACTCCCCAAAAAGCTGGAAAACCTAAGCCCAGCTACCTGTGAAGAGAAGGACCCACTGGATTAAGCATGCCCTACCACAGGACCTTCACACGGCAGTTCTCCTGCTGGACGGTCTTTCTTTAGGTTGTCACATGCTTCCTTCCTCACCCGCTTCAGGCCTTTGCTCCTTCTTAGGAAGGCCTCCCCAGATGGCTCTTTTACAGTCCCACCCTTTAGCTTTGGTCCTCTTTGTATTGTTATGTTTTTTTGTCCTCAGCACTTCATTACCTACTATATACATTACTTATTTCTCTTGTTCTGTTTCTGCAGCTGGATTACCACTTCCACAGGGCCAGGGGCTTTGCTCTTCCGGTTTCCTATTATATTCCCAGCTCCTGGCACAATGCCTGGTATGTAACTGGTGATCCACAGATCTCTGTTGAATGACTGAACCAGAGGTAACTCTGAGTTTCCAGCACAGCCTGCACCCTCAACCTCAAGCCAAGCTCCCGAGTGAGCTGCTCTGCGTACTTCCTTGCCTGGATCCGGGGCTCAGGTGCTTCACATTAGAGATGCTTTTCCTGTTGTAAACTTAATTCCACACTCCAGATTTAGCAACCCACCAGGAAGATGGTGGCAGAGGCTTGGGCAGGTTTGGGTTAGGAGAGGGATGTGGCCCAACTGTGATTTCTGGGCACCAGTGCAGTGTACGGACCTTTTGTCTTGGTTCTTAGTGTACGGACCTTTCGTCTTGGTTCTCAGTGTCTGTGGGGGTTCAGGTTAAGGGCAGGTGTGTGCCGAGCCTGTGTTTCAGGAAGACCCAGGGAGAGAGCTCACTTGCAAAGCCCACTAACCCCTGCTGGGAAGCCTGTGGCCCTCTCCAGCCAGACTCAGGGGGACACGATTCTGCGGGGTACTGTCCTCAAGTGCTTCTGGTGCCAGGGCGAGCCAGCCCATCCCAGTCCCCAAGTGGCCAGCTGAGGGCTCAGGAGAAGTGTGGCCAATGAGGGGTGAGTGGGACCACGGTGTTTTAGGAGGTGGCTGCTCTGTTAGTGAGGTCCCAAGTGACAGCTGCACTCGGCACGTCCCCCTCTTGCCCTGGGCACTACCAAGAGCAAGAGTACATGCACTGACAAAGCCAAGGAGATGTTTGTTACTGCGGTGGGATCTAGCTGCCTGACTGATACACATCCAGTTGTTTCCATGGCTCGCTCCTTTACTTTTTGGTTCTTCTCAAATGTCACCTCTTAATAAAGGTTAACAACTCTTTATATGAGTCTCATGAGGTGGGTGAGGAAAAGAGCTCCTCTATTATGGATGCCTTCTGGAAAGGTCAAGTTCAAGTCCACAGTGCGCCAGGCATTTCGCTCTCTGTGCCTCTGCCTTGATGTCTTAGTCACTTTTCATGTTGCTGAGACAAAATAACCAATACCCGAAGTTAAAGGATGACAGGTTTATCTTGGCTCACGGTTTGTAGAGGTTTCAGTCCACAAGTGGCTGGCTCCAAGGCGGGGTGGCAGAGGGGCCCCAAAGCGGAGAAATAGTTCATGGTGGGCAGAAGGCAGCAAGCAAGCAACAAGACACAAGCCATGGCCACAGCAGCCCTCTTTGTCCCTTATATTTTATCCAGGCTGCCCGCCTATAGGGTGGGTAACACTCACACCCTTCATCCTAGCACACACAATGAATCAAATCCCAGCATCACACACGAGATCCAGCCACGACTGCACAGCTCCACTGATGGCCACGCGAGGCTTTAGGGGAACATCTAGACACAAGCCAAAACCCTTGTTCTTTCCTTTGGGTTCCCCCCATCCAGTACTGGGGATACAGTCCACGACCTTCACACTGAGACACATCCTCATCTCCTTTTAGTTTTAAAATGAATTTTATTTTATTTTATCCCCCCTTGAAACCCCCTCATCATCTCCTTTCTAAAAATATTTTTGAGAGAGAGTCTTACTAAGTCAGTAAGTTGTCCAGGTTGGGCTTGAACTTGGGATCCTCCCGCCTCAGCCTCCCAGAGGTTTGGGATTACAGATATGCCCACCATGCCTGAGTTTCCCTTGGCTTGCCTGATTCTTTCTCATTCAGTCTCCCTCACAGAAGAGTTCTGGTAAAAAGATTTCTCCCTTCCTACAGCCCAGCCAGACATCCCTTCTCCAACACCTCTCACTCTCTGAATCACCGTGTCAATGCATTTTAAGATCACATGAACATCAGCTCCCTAAGGGTAGGCGTTTTTTCTATCTTGGTCCTCAGTGCCCAGAATAAGAACTAGCACATAGTAGGTGCTCACTCAGCACACAGTTGGTACGCACTAAACATTAGTTAAATGGTAATCACACATCATCTTGAGATCCTGCTTGTGGACTGTTTAAATGCCATCAACAACAAAAGTGGACTTATCTTGATAAATTCAATCTTCTGATATATTTGATAAGTTAATTTTGGTAAGAAAATGATATTAACAACAAGAAACAAACACAGGGAGTGCACAGTGTGGTTAGGACCAGACCCAGCATTCTGGCGGATGACCTACTGATTCTTTCCTGTTTCCCCCTTCTCTGCACTTTCGTAATAATTTATGTTTTATTGCAATAGCCCCATGGGACCCTCGGGGTGAGGAGAGGCACTGATTCATCCTGGTATCGCTGCACTTGCTGTGGTGCCTGGCACTGAAGAAGCCCAAATAAATACTCAGCAAGCAAGCAAATGGCTGAATCCCTGCGAATTCCCTGAGTGCCTTTTATTTTATGGTTTATGTTCCTCTATTTTTTAAAAGAGCACAGCTCATTCAGAAAAAAGTACAGTGAATTTAATAAAGAAAAAACTCTCAGTGCAGGAGGACACCTGACTCCCCAGCAAACGAGGAAAACCTGAGGCGACTGTGGAAAAGGTGGAGCCTGACGGTGGGTTGAGGGTGGCCACGTGTCCCGGTTTATACCCGTTACGGAGCGCAGTGCCGCTGTTAATTATTCTTTGAGTCCCCTTTCCCCCATTCGCTCTCAAAACTGAACTGGCTGGCTGGGAAACTGCATGGCTCCCTGCCTGTGACATCTCCTGGCATCTCCCTGGCCTTGCCAGCCCGCCTGTCCACCCTCGCTCACGCTCCACAATCCCCGGGCAGCCTCCGTGGTCCTCACATCATCGGGACCCCCTGCTCCTGTGCCGCCCACCCGGCCTGCCCTTCCCTGAGCTTCCCACGTGGCTGCGCTCACCTCCTTTGGGGTTTGTCAGGTGACTGCACCCTCTTTCCTGGATAGTCTGTGAGCCACTGACTGACGTTTTTCTTCTCCTTAGCTCTCACCATCCTCTAACACCACCTCTCATGCTGAGGCCGACGAACTCCAGCCCACGGGCTGGCCACCTGTTTTGGTAAATTAAAGTCTGATAGACACACGGCCCATTACTCACATATTTTTTTTCTATAGCTGCTTTGCCCTGTGACAATTGAATGAGTAGTTGCAACAGAGACTGTGTGGCCCATCCAAAGCCTAAAATAGTTAATGTTTACCGTTTGTCCTTTATTGCACAGATCGCCTGCTTTCCCCGCTAATACACCAACTTCTCAGTGCCTGGAAGTGACTGAATATAGCAGACACCAAGAGTGCACCTGTACACAGTAGGCATTCAATGAATGCTTGTTGGATGAATGAGGGATGAGACAGTCCGCTCAAGTCAGCTATTTTGATATCGGACAAGATAAATATCTATGACTGAGGAAAGGCTCCAGCCAAAGATGAGTTCCAATTGTTAGTGACTGTTTGCCAAGGGATACGCATTTGTGAAGATCCGCTAAGCACAGTTTTGCCGTTTTCACAAGGACAATAACCGAGGGAAAGAAATAGTAAAGGAAACTCACAGCGAAAAGCACAGAGAAGGAAGGAGAGAAAAGAGGAAGTAGAAGAAGAGGAAGTGGGGAGGAAGAGAGAGAGGCAGAGACAGAAAGAGAGAGAGAGAGAGAGAGAGAGAGAGGGAGGAACAGAGCTTAATCAACAGTGCCCAGGGCTGGGTTTGAGTCCTGACTTTGCCACTATTGTCTAGGGGACCTCAGCAGGTCACTCACCCCTGTGAGCCCACGTCCTCATCTGGAAGATGAGGCAAACATTTAAACTCTGCTCACAAGGTTGGTTTTTGGAACGCCATGGACACGTGGGCTGGGTAAATGTGGGAGGGGCTAAGCCAGGCGCAGACAGTGAGAATTCCACTTACTGCTACTCTGTCACCTTCAGGAATTCCAGCTACCTGCTAAACTACCGCCTCCTTAGGGTTCCTACTCACAGCACCTGCTCAAACTACCTGGGAGAGTCTCTCAGCTTCAGATGAAGGTGGGGTATGCTTGGGGGCCGAGGACAGAATTCCCTAAAGAACATGGATTTGTGGAGAAAATGGTGACCCATTTACATTTCCTCATTGCCTCCAGAAGTGGGGTATTTTCTTCCATTATGAAAAAAGGCAGCAAGTGGTAGCAGCAGAAAACACACATACTACGGAGATGTCACGCAGACTTATCTGACCTGTCATTAGGTGCGGTCGTTGATGTGCTATAAAAAAGCACACCCTTGAACTACATAATAAATCTTTCTTTTTCTTTGTAGTACTAGCGATTGAACCCAATGAGTGCTAAACTTTATCTCCAGTCCTTTAAACATTTAAAATTTTTTTGAGACAAAGTCTCATTTTGTAGTTTCCCAGGGTGGTCTAGAACTTCCGAGCTTCCTGTCTCAGCCTCTCTAGTACCTGGGGTTCTAGGTGTGCACCACCACACCCAGTACTAATGTTTGTATTTTTTAATATTTTGACAATAATTGCAATTTGGGTTCCTCTTTTATCTCGTGTCTTTTATTTAGACCTTTAAAGTCATGGGATAGCAGCTAAGAATATGTGAGGTAGACCCTTTGATTTCTGATCTTACATCTTTTCTACCCCAGACTTTGAACAGCATTCAAAGAAATTGTTCCTTGAAAAAGCAAACTTCCTTTATGCGCGCTCCCCACCCCTCCTTCTTCTCTCTCTCTCCCCTCTTTTCTCTTTCCCTTTCTGTATCCATTTCCCTGGAACCAGCTCAGGTAGAGGGAAGAGGAAATCACAAGGCTCCCTCCCAGCCTCGTACCGCCACTGTCTGGCTGGGTGACTTCAGGCTGGCCACTCAATCATTTTGAATTTTATCTGCAACACAAGGGCTAATACTCTCTCTCACAGTTTGTTTTAAAAAAATAATTCTGCAATCCTGGAAATCAAACCCGGGTGTTATGGTTGGGGTCTAGATGTCCCCCCAAAGCCTCACGGGGTCATAGGCTGGATCTAGAGTGTGTGAAGCCAGAATCAATTCATGGTGCACTGCTAGGCTCAAGGGCACTGGGATTAAGGGTGTGAGTGCTTCCTGCCCTAAGTAGCCTGAATAAAACACAAGGGGCGGGGAGACACCGTTTTAACTCTCTTGTTGCCTTTGTTGCCTAATGTGCACTGTGCTGTTTCTGTTCTGGGATGCTTGTTTGTCATCCCAGCCTTGGAGCCAGCTGATTATGGTCGGAAACCTCTATGAACTGTAAGCCAAGTAAATGCCTTCCCCTCTAACTTTGGGTGTCTGGTATTTTGTCTCAGGAACGAGAAAAAATAACTAACACCCTGGGGGAAACTCTACAACCGAGCTGCATCTCCAGCTCTTTTGATTTTTAAATTTTGAACAGGGTCTGACTGTGCTGTTCAGGCTGGCTTTGAACTTGCGATCTTCCTGCCTCAGCCTCCCAAGTAGCTGGGATTCCAGGTGTGTCCCATCACACCTCACTCCCTTACAAATCCTTTAAAAAAATGAAGCTCTGGCTGGAGATGTAGCTCAGTGGGAGGGTCCTGGGTTCAATTTCAAGCCCTGCAAAACCAGCCAACCGACCCAGCCCTCTATCTTCGTATCTCCTCAGTTTTTCCATCAGAGGCCTTTTCTGTTCTGGCTCCCACATGTTGCACTTGCTGGCTGCATCTCTTCAGCATCCTCTGTAGTTGGACACTTTCTCATCTTCTTTGTGTATCAGGACCTTGACCACCCCACAGAGGGCTGCCAGGTGTCCAGCAAAATGTCCTCTCATCTGGGTTTGTCTGATGCTTTGCTTGCAACTCAACTGGGGTTATGAATTTTTGGGAAGAGGGAGGTGATTTCCTTGTCATCAAGGACACCCACATGGACAAGGAGATGTTCTATCAGCTTTTCCACTGGAAAATGACTATTTTCTCTTTTCTTATTCTTTGGAAGGGATGGATTCCATATCTTTGGACAGTGTGCGTGTGTGTTTGTGTGTGTGTGTGTGTGTGTACATGCGCTATGGTTTGGACACGGTTTTGGGGACCCCAGGAGGTCCATGTAATTGCATACTACTGGAAGGTGAGGGGACCCTCAGAGGCGGAATCTAGGGGATGAAATCGGGTCATGGGAGCGTGGCCTCGGAAAGGATTCCTGTGGGCCTGGGTAGTTACGGAGGGAGCCAGCCTGGGCTTCCCTCTCCCTGCTTCTTGCTTGGGAATGTAACCTGCCCCCCACCACGCCACCTGCCACGGTCTCTCACCAGAGCTGGGCCAGTGCAGACGTCATGCCCTGGAGTCTTCAACTGAGCTAAAGAAACGTCTTTTTCTGCCATAAGGGGCCTCTGTCAAATACTTTGCTATAGTGAAGAAAAGTGACAAGCAGGTGGTTGTTTATGTGTATTAAATGGAATTTTTCCACAAGGGAGATTTGTCCCTTCTTTTATTGTGTGTATTTCAGAATAATAAAAACTATAATTTATTACTACCATATCAGTATATCAATGATTAATTTATTTTAGCATGGGCTCTTCACACAGGTTATGTAAGATAAGATTGTCCAGAAAGCTGGATGCCTATGGAATGATTGTTTCCCCTTTCCTCCTTCCTTCCTGTTTTCCCATCTAGGAATGACCAAAAATCCACTTTTTAATGCCTCGAGGTTTAGCAAGACAAGTTTAAACATTTTCTATATTATAGAAATAACTGTGGGGCGTCCCTGTAATTCCAGGACTTGGGAGGCCTAGGCAGGAGGATCACAGGTTCAAGGCTAACCTGGGCTCCACAGGGAGACTGTTTCAAAAACAAACAAAACTCAAGCCAGGCGTGGTGGCACATGCCTACAATCCCAGCACTTGGGAGGCTGAGGCAGGAGGACTGCCACGAGTCTGAGGCCACCTTTGGCTACACAGTGAGTTCAAGGCCAGCCTGGATTACTAGTGAAACCCTATCTCAAAAATAAAAAACAAAAACAAAACAAAACCCCCAAACAAACCAAAGCAAAGAAGAAATAAATTGTGCTCATTGTAGAAAAACTTGAAAAGACAGAGAAGTAAGGAGAAAATAAAGGTTTCCAAATCCCACACCTGAGGCCCACCTGGGTAGAGAGCCTTCCAGATGTTGGTCCTTTACTTACATTTTCATCTTTTACGTACTTTTAATCATAAAGTTTCCCTTACCTTGATTCCTCTCCACTCATTATGTGGTGACTGTGTCTCTGCATTCTTAATATTCTCCAGTGGGTGACTTTTAATGACACGGTAATGTCCCCTCACGCAGAGGGGACATGCGGCGTTTAACCATTTCCCTATCAACGGGCTTTTCCTTGCTTCCAGTTTTGTCCCAGTTTTATAAATAACTCCAGGACGCACATCCTGATTTAAACCTTAGACAGCGTCCTGATGAGTTGGGACCAGGATTTCTTCAAAAGGCATTTTAACAGGAAGCCAAGAAAGGAAGGAAGAAACATTTCAAAAACCTGGAAGGGGACCAAGCAGCCGTGTGGATGAGCTGCCACCATCCTCAGGTGGAGACACTCTCTTCCCAACACCTGCCTGGCTCCCTCTTTCTCTGCTCAAATGTCACTGCCTCCAGAGCCCTCCCTGTCTGACCTAGAATTGCCCCCGCCACCCGCCCCTGTCCCCTCGTGCTGCTCCAGCCCACAGCACACCGCTGCTTACTGCCCCTCGTCCACCTTCCGGTATAATTATTTATCATCTTTACTGTGTCTGCATTTTGGCCTCCAAGGTGGGCATTTTAGTCTCTTCTCTCCCCCCAGTACTGGGGACTGAACTGATGACCTTCACACGGAGCTCCGTCTCCTGCCCTCTTAAGCATTTTTTATTTGAGACAGGGTCTTGCTAAATTGCTGAGCTGCCCAACTTGCAACCCTGCCTCAGCATCCTGAGTGGCTGGGATGACAGGTGCGTGCCACCACACCCAGCCACACTGCTGTTGTTTTCAGGCCCCTGGCTTGGGGTCCCTGCAATGAATACAATAGCGACCCTAGGAAGCATCACAGAGGGTGGAAGGCGGCAAGTGGAAGATGCCACAGTGAGCAGGGTCCGCTGTGGGCATCAGAAAGCTGACCCCTTGGGGTCCCTGGAGATGCGGGACACAGCCCCCAGGGGGGAGAGAGCCATCCACCAACCCCGCAGGCAGTGGTGGGGCTGGCCCAGGCCCCGAGAGCACAGGGAGAGCAGGGAGAACCTGTACGCTGAGCAACCCTCCCTCGGTGGTGTGTTGGGAGCTGAGCATCCGGTAAGGTGTGGCCAGACCCCAGTTGCAGGGTGTGGAGCAGCATTCCTGGCGTTCAACCGCCAGGTGGCAGTCGTGTCTACCTCCTCACCCAGTTGTGAGGATCTAAAAAGTCTGCAGTTGCTCCTGTGGGTATGCGTGCCTCTCCTCCCAACACTGTGGGAGGCTGAGGCAGGAGGATCACAAGATTAAGCCCAGCCTGGGCGATTTAGACCAACTCAAAATGAAAAAATGGCCAGGGATACAGCTCAGTGTGAAGGTTCAGGGTTCAATTCCCAGTATAACAAAACAAAACAAACTGCAGATGGGGCTGGCTGACCCGCACTGGGGCAGAAATGGTCCTTAGATTCCCAGGACGCCGAAATCACTCTTTTAGTTGGAATCTAAAACAGATGACACGAAAGCAGGAGACTCTCGTTAGACAAGAGGAAGGGAGTCAGAGGGAAGAGGGGGTAAGGGCAGAAGGGGACGCGATGTGATAAAGTACACTGCACATCAAGCCTGCGATATGAAATGGGGGAGGGCAGAGTAAGTGGGGCAGTGGATGGGGACGGTCAAAGTGGTTCCGTGGGTGCACAGATCTGCAAAAAGGCAGCCCGCTCCTCTGTGTAACCAGCATGCACTAGTATGAAGGGTGGGGTGGAGGCTGAGTCAGGAGGATTGCAAGTTCCAGCCCACCTAGGGAATTTAGTAAATTGGTGAGACTCTGTCAGGGGTCAAGCATCCAAACTGCAGGGGGAAGAGGGAAAGGGGGAGGGAGAGGACAGAAGAGGATGTGCACGGGTTCTATGCATCAGAATGCTTTATTTAAGAGACTTGAGTCTTTGTGGTGAGTGGGGGACCTGCAAACAGTCCCCTGTGGATACAGAGGGACAACAGCATTTGCATAAATAAATGACCAAAGGGTTTGCCAGGGAGCAAGAGAGATTGCGGGGGGGAAAAAAGGAGCCGGGACAGGACAGGGGCACAGGTACAGGGACAAAAATGCAGGGGCCGCATCCTGTGTGCAGACATCCAAAAGCTTCTAAATAAAATGCGCTTTAGAAGCACCCGTTTACGGGGGCACCCTCCTGACCCCTGGGAAGGTCCGGGTGGCGTTCAGAGTCCCCGCGGTACTGCAGATGTGAGGACAGCCTGGCCTCAACTTGGCTGTGTGAGCCCCCTTCCCCTGCGGCCTCGCTGGGGAACAAACAGACCCAAGGGGGAACCACAGGGAAGCACATTGCTCGGGCTCTGGTGCAGGATCTCAGCTCCCGGGACTTTTCACTATAGATACGTCCCTCGGTAAAGGGGACATCCAGAGATCACAGGTCTCCCCCTTATCTGTGCCGGGCTTAGGCTTGCACCATCTTTGGGGATAGAAAACAACGTTCAGACATTTGCACAACGGGCAATCGCACAGGGAACGAGTGGCCCCGGCGCTCTTTCCCCATGGGCAGGGCCGCTGCGAGCCCCTACCCACTCCCCAGGGTTCCTGCCCGGCCAGGGGACACTCACATTGTAGAGGAGATCAGTCCAGCCTTCCATGGTGATGCACTGAAAGACAGTCAGCACGGCAAACAGGATGTTGTCGAACTGAGTGATCCCGTTATTAGGCCCTTCCCAGTACGGCTGGCATTTGGTCCCGTTGGGACAGGTGCGGGCAGGTTCCTCTGTCCCGCACGGAGCTGGGGACTCACCCTTGATGTCATCTATGAAAGGGAAGGGGAGACAAGTCAGCAGAAGCAGCCAAGAAACAGGGACTCATGAGGACCCAATGCTACTGGGACCAGTTTATCCATTTTTCTTTTTAAAAAGTATGTATGTGTGTATGTATGTATGTGGTTGAGACAGTCTTACTATGTAGCCCAGGCTGGCCTCAGAGTTGTGGTAATTCTCTTGCCTCAGGCTCTCAAGTGTTGGGATTACAGTTGTGGGCCACCATTCCTACACTTGTTTATTTTTGAGACAAGGTCTTGCTATGCAATCCAGGCTGGCCTTGAACTCACTGGAGATCCTCCTGCCTCATCCTCCCCAGTGCTGAGATCACAGGTGTGCACCACGCCTGGCTTTTTATTTTTTTGGTACCAGGGATCGAACTCCAGCCCTTGCACTTGCGAGGCAGGCAGCAGAACCAGAGTCACATCCCCGGAGCTCTGGCCTTTGCTTTTTATGACCAGTGTCTGCTTTCGTCTATCTATTCATTATTTCCTACTTCGATCATTTCTTCCCTAGGCTTGATGACTCTTCTCCTTTTGTTTTCTGTGCGTTTATTTTGCTGTTCTTCTTAAACTGCTGAGGTGAATGAATCTTAAGGCTATAGGGCCAGTTAAGGCTATAAATTGCCTCTGAAGTACTGCTTTAGCCACACCTCATGGATGTCTCACGTGTTATCAACATTTTTACTGTTGCTTCTTTGGCCTGTGAGTAATTAAGAAACATTTCTTTTAAGAAACGTGCCATATATACAAGGGGAGGGGAGACGAGACAGAGAACAATGCCTCCCTACGTACACAGTCACCCTGAACCGAGCCGGTTCACCCAAATTCCTCCTCACACTTTGCCTCACCCACCAGAATTTTCTCCCCACCCCCAGCCGGGTCTTGCCAAGTCACTAAGGTGCCCTCCTCCTCCCTCAGCCTGGGACAGGATGCCAAGTGTGCACCACCACATCCGGCTTCCCTGGAATTTTGATGTGACTCGCAGAGGGCGCGTCCCTCCATGCACGCCCAGGAGCCGCGGCTCTCTGCTCCCACACGCTCTCCAGCCTTCTCCCTGTCACTGCTCCCCAGTCTCCCTGCACTGTGAGCAGAAACACGCTCCGCATTTTCCCCTTCTTTGAACTCCGAGGGGAGGAGCTGGAGGTCCCAAGGCAGCCACTCGGTGAACGGTGAACGTGCTGAGCAGCTTGGTCCTCAGGCACAAGTCCCGTCCCTGGGGCAAGCTCGCCAGCTGAGCTGGTGATGATGATTCTCCTCCAGCCTCCAGCCCCCAGCCTTGCAGGCTGCTTCCTGAAGCTGTTCCGGGGGTGGGGCGGGGGCCACCAGCACACACAGTCCCTACCCTCGCCCAAGGCTCAGGGACCAGAGCCTTCTCAAACAGCAGGAGGCAGATTGTGCAAATGCCAGGAGAAAGGAACGTGCCAGTGGGCGCCCCTTTCACTGGAAGCCAAAGCCAGCTTCCTGGAGAGGTACCAGCCAGGCTGGGCAGGAAAGGTCAGGTCCCAGGTCGAGGTGTCGGGGGCAGGAGAGGCTGGCACTGAGCTCTCACAGCCCAGGAGGGGCCTGCTGGGCCAGAGCAGCAGACTGCAGAGGGATCTGCACAGTGAATGACCTTTTCTTTTCTCTTCTTTTTTAACTTTCCTTTTTTATCCCTTCCTCCTTTCCAGTGCTTTTGCCCTGAGCTGTACCCCCAGCCTTTATTATTATTTTGAGACAGGGTCTCCCTAAGTCATCAAAGTTGCCCGAGCAGTGCTTCAACTTCTGATTCTCCTGCCTCAGCCTTCCACAGTGCTGGGATGACATACACTGGTTGTTATGACACTTTGGAAGGTTTAAAAAAGAAAAGGCAAAAACAAGAGTGACATGTCCAACAAGCAAACTGCTGAATGTGAAAATCAAGCTTCCTACTCCACAAAAGTGTATCTCAACGAATGTGGGAGAGACTCGATACCAACTCCCAAACCCAGCTGCAGAGGGAGACCCAGTCGGAAGGAGTCTCGTCTGTCTGGGGCCCTAGCCTTCCACGGGTTTAAACGGCTGGGAGCGCCTTCCCTGGGGACAGTGGGATTCCACTAACATGCACAGGTGGGACGCAAAACATGGGGCTCAGAGCAGGCCAGGAAGTAACCCACGCTCCTGTTACGCTGCTGCTGACTGCAAGGCTGCTCTTTTTGTCTGGAGCCTCCTGTCTCCACCTGGGTCCGACCTGGCTCTGTCCCCTGTGCCTGTGCAGCTGTCCGTGTGGCCCATTTACTCCAGGTCTCCATGTCCTCGTGCCCCCCGCAGCCCAGACTGGTCCCGTTTGGGGGTGGGATGCAGATTCCCGATAGCTGCCCGGGAGGCGGGGGGGTGTCTCCTTCTGAGGCTGGGGGCTCCTGCGAACAGGAAGCTTCCGACTTGTCTTGGCCTTGCTTAGCTGTTTAGGACAGCAGTGGGTGCGCAGGAACTGGGCCTCAGCGCCAAGGAGTAAAGCTGAGAACAGAGCTATCTTTAGCCGCCAGGCCCAGTGGTGTTCTCGGCTGACGCCCGAGGCTGGCTCCCCAGCTCCCAGCCCCACAGCACAAGTGCTCCCAAGGTGGCTTCTAGAAGCACAGCCATCCAGAAAGTCGGAGGAATTCGGTTATAAATACATTTTAAAATTAACCTGCTGCCGGGGTGTCTGTATATATCTGTCTCTTACTCACACGTCTTGTATTTTTAATTGTGAGTGCCTCAGTCATCCTCCTAAATCAAGCCTTCCTACCCTCCACTGACTATGCCCACGTCTGGCCCCACAACCCCACTCAGACCCAGGCCGGCCCAGCCTCTCCTTCAGCGGATCCTGGATGCAAAAAACAAAACAAAACAGCAAGAAAACTTCACAGAAGTCTACAGCTCCAGAGTCCTGGTTTTTCCATTTGAGACTGGTATTTCTGAGGGTCGGCGTCTGTCCCTGCCTCTCTCTCATTTTCATATGGGTGATGAGACCCGGTGCAGGACTAGATCTGCCTCAATTAACACCTTCTTCATTGGGAAAAGAAATAATTAGGACATTCCATATTGAGCAAACACTGCAGGCCCAGGAGAGGAGAAAGGAGGACCCGAGGAAGAGGACAGAAGGGAGGAAAGAACCAATACCCCAGCCTTCCGGAATAAACCTTCCCAGTGGGTTTCCTCTGTGGGAGGTGTGGGGACACGGGTCTTCACAACATTTTTTAAAAAAGTAGTGCTTGAACTGAACCCAGGGCCTTTGCCTTGAACTGCATCCCCGGCCTGTTTTATATTTTATTTTGAGGCAGAGTCTCTTCAAATCGCCTAGGCTGACCTCGAACTTGAGACCCTCCTGCCTCAGTCTTCCACAGGGTCACTGGGATTAGAGGTGTGCACCATCCTGCCCAGCAGGCCTCAGTAGGCTCTGCCATGCTGCTAGGTGGGAAGATGGGAGGGCAGCCACTTCTGGGCAGATTCGTCTTCCAAGGCTGCCTTTCTGAAGAAGAGGCCCAACAATCTCTTTGGGGATTTCCCGCTCCTGAATGCTCCCTGGGTCACAGCTCCCTGGTTCAAAGGGTCAGGACCAGTGTGGCCTTCAGGCACTGCCCAGGGAAAGCCAGCTGTCCAAACACTGCGTTGCCTCTTCTGGACCCATCTGGTTTAGGGCTCCAGGCAGTAGGCAGATGGAGGCTGGAGAGCCAGGGATTGAACTGACAGTGCACCCATGAGTGATGCTCAGGGACCACTGTCCCTGAGCACGGACAGCAGGGACACTAGTCCTGTCAGCTGCTGGTCCAGCTGTCTGTCTCCTGCCAGCCCAGAGCTCTGCTGCTCCCACCCCTAGACCCTGGAGGATCAACTCTGGAGCCAGGACCCCACCTGTGCTTATGTCTGGGTGGAGTCAGGATCCTGATGGATGTTAGGTTCTGATTGGGTAGTGCCAGGATCCTAAGAGATGCTAGGTTCTGACAGGGCAGAGCCAGGGCCCTGCAGGGAGCTGGTTCTGATTGGCTGGGCTGGGCCAGGCCAATTGGAGGCCTGCAGGCCCATCCCACAGGAGATCGGGAAGGCCCATACTGTGCCACCCACAAAGCAGGCAGGAGGCCCTCCCTCTTCCGGACAGGCTGAGGTCCCCAGGAGTCCTGTCTGCATCCTGCTCAGCCCCGGCAACATCTGAGACCAGGAGCGGCCACATCGAGGTCAGAGAGGTCTCTGGTGGCGTCCAGCTCACTGTACTGCTACCAATTGTGCGCCTGCCTCTCTCTCCCCATGGGCTTGTTTCTAAAACACCACTCGCCCCCTGGTAGCCTCGGGGGGACCCCAACTCGACACCGTAGCAACTACCAAGATCTGGCGGGTGATGCTTTTCCTGAAGGTTTTTTCCCCTCTCTCAGCTGGAGATGGGTCCATTGGGCATGTGCGCAGCCTAAGCTGCACCCCTGGGCCTGTCCTGGATACCACAAGGATGAAGCCAGCTGCCATCTGTGATTTCCTGAACCCTGTCCCCCACAGAGGGAGGAAATTGGGGAAAAAAATATATCATGCTGCTTCAACCTACCTGTCCCCTCTTCAAAGCAGGTGGTATGAAATTTTCCCATATAAAATTCTAACCCTATGATTGCAAAAATAAGGATTGCAAAAAATAGGAGGAGGCCGATCTGCAGCAGAGGGATCATCGCCTTCATGATCGACTTCAGGACGACTTGTAAACCTAGGGAGACAGAGAGAGAGAGAGACAGAGAGAGAGAGAGAGAGGTCCCATGCCCCCGTGAGCAAGTGCCCTAAACCTGAGTGGGCTGGGAATGGGGTGACAGGGAGGGAAGGCGAGGGAAGGGCTCCTCAGAGGCCAGCTCTTATAAGAGGCTATCAGTCCTAGTTTTTATTTTTGCTCTTTTTCCCCCCTAGTACTTGGGATCAAACTCAGGACCTTGTGCTTGTGAGGCAGGCGTGGTGCCACTGAGCTAAATGCCTGGCCCAATTCCTAGTTTTTGTTTTGTTTTGTTTTTTGGTACCAGGGACCAAACTCTGGTCCTTGTGCTTGCAAAGCAGGCGGTGGAACCACTTAGCTAAACCCCCGGCCAGTCATTCCTAGTTTAACAAGTCCTTTTCATTAATGGATTGATTTCACAGGGCTGGGGGTGGAACAAAGGCCTCCTGTATGCTAGACAGGCAGCTGATAAAGCTGATTTAATTTTAAAGTATTTTAGAAAGGTATTTGCAGATGCTGCTCCCTTTGATCACCTATCGGGCAGGTAAGGGGCAGATATTCCAGGGTTTTTGGAACCCTTTTTCAAGGTGCTGGGGCCACCTCCACCCAGCTGAGGGCGCTGTTATTTATTTTCTCCTGCAAGAGGGGGCATCTTTTTCTAAATCCTACAAAGGCGCCTTCCAGCCATGCTGCAGCCTGCAGAGGACAGCAGCTGTGGTCCGGGCCACCCACCTGGAGGAACCAGAACAGGTACCATTTCAGCGGCTTCTGGCCAGCACCCGCAGAGGTGGCTGCACGTGGCAGATCACTCCCATTGTACAGAAACAGAAAGCAAGGCTCAGAAAAGGCCTGGGTCTGACCAGGGTCTGAGTAATGGCGGAGCCAGGATGTTTTTGTTTTTTGAGATAGGGTGTTGCTATATGCAGTCCAGGCTGGCCTCGGACTTGATACATAGCCCAGGCTGGTCTCAAACTTGAGGTCCTTCGGACTCAGCCTCCCTGGTGCTGGGATTACAGGCGTGTGCTACTGTTTTTATCTAAGGGCCAGGATTTGAACCCTGTTTCGCTTGACCTGCAGCCTGATGTTCTCCCAGGTGCGGATGCTGACTTCTCTGTTCTGAGCAAAAAAGATGGTGGTGAGTGAGAAGGTGGGAAATGGTGCCCAAAGCGCCAGGGTGGCATGGACGTGCCCTAAAGGAAGGCCTGGTGGAGGGGAGTTTTTTGTACCGGGGATTGAACTCTGGACCTTGCGCTTGCAAAGCAGGCAGCAGCACCACTGAGCTAAATCCCCGGCAACATAGGGGGAGTTTCGTCACCAGTGAGATCAAGCCCCGATCCTAACCCGTTCAGCGCCCAGTGCTTCCCACACACCACATGGTGCATCCCCGCTGGGAGGCGGCTGAACAACAGAGCTTCCGTTTCTTTTGGGAGAGGAAGGGCTTTAAATTGACAACACCGAAATTCTCACCCTGCTTGAAAAGTCCACTGTTCTAAAACTCAAGGAGTGCTCATAAAAACCACAGATAGTTTTTTCTTGTTACAACCTGCAAGGAGACAGAATGAGATCCCTAACTCCCTTTGCACTGAGTTCCAGTCCTATCAGTGTGATCACCGGGCCGCACCCAGTCGCCCTTCGGTGTCTCAAGGACCAGTCCTAGCCCCTTCCTTTGCGTACCCAAATCTGCTGGCCCAGGATGTGCACAGAGCCCATGTGTCTCCTCTGTAGACTTTCAGTCCTCTCTAGATGGCCTGTAACACCTAAGATACCCCAGGTACTGCATTGTTTAGGGAATAAGACAAGAAAAAAGTGTGTGTGCAGATGCAGCTGCTTTTCTAGTAACGTTTCTTTTCTTTCCTATTTTTTGAGACAGACTCATGCTATGTAGTCCAGGCTGGGCTCAAACTCTCTATATAGCTCAGGCTGGCCTTCAGCTTGTGGTGATCCTCCTGCCTCAGCCTCCCAAGTGCTGGGATTACAGGAATGGGCCACCACACCTAGCTCCAAGAATGTTTCTGATCTGCAGTGGTTAGACCTATGGATGCAGAATCCACAGAGATGGAGTGCTGATTGCATTAGGAAAGTTTAGGATTAGAGTAAGAGTTGTACAGATAGCTTAGGGCTTCGCTTAATTAAAATTTTTTCTTTTGTTTTGTTTTGCAGTACTAGGGTTCTTCACACTGAGTCTCATCCCCAGCCATTTAAAAAATTTTTACTTTGAGGTTGGGTCTTTCTAAATCACTAAATTGTCCAGGCAGGGCACCAATGTGAGATCTTCCTGGCTCAGCCTCCTAGGGTGCTGGGATTATAGGTATACACCACCATACTGTGTCATAGTAAGTCTAAATCATTGGGGTTTTTTTTTTTTGGTGTTTTTAAATAAATCATTGTTATCATTAAAGTAGGCACTTGGACAGACGGAAGCCCAGTTACATTTGTTTTTGGTTTTATTTTGTTTTCTTCAGTGCTGGGGGCTGAATCCTCAGACATGCTAGGCAAGCCCTCTGAGCTGTGCCCCCAGCCTTTGCTTTTAACGGCTGTGGCTGAGCCTCTGCTGCACCCTGACTCTGAATATTGTGCCCTTGCAGAATGAGAAAGCGGGAAAAGAACAATAGGGACGGGGTTTAGAGCTCACGGCCTCCGGATGAGTAACGACCTCCACGAGCCCAGCCTCATGTCTATAAAATGAGTATTCATGGGCTGGTATGGTTTATATCTAGAAGGGTCCCCCAGACTGTGGTGTGCAGAAGTGGGGCATCAGGGGACTGAGTCATTGACGAGGTCATGGCTGAAGTGATGTTTGGAGGCAGGGCCTGGAGAGAGTCAGAGCCCTGGGTGTGCTTTTCTTCTCTTTTTCTTTCTTTCTTTCTTTTTTTTTTTCTTTTTGGTACCGGGGATTAAACTCAGTACCTTGTGCTTACGAGGCAGGCGGTGGAACCACTGAGCTAAATCCCTGGCCCTGGGTGTGCTTTTCAAGGAAACACCTTCCTCCCTGGCTACCCCCACTCCTGCTTCCTGGCCGCCATGATGTGAGCAGTTTTCCTCCTCTTCCCCTCCACCACATTGCCTCCACTTCCGATCCAGCCAGCCATGGACCAGACCCCCTGAACTATGAGCCTATCACAGCTCTCCTCCTCTAGGCTGTATGTGTGTCCCAGCTCCAAGGGAGGAGACCGACACACCTGCTGCGTGGGAGGTTGAAAGAAGAGGACACAGGTGAAGCTCTTTCTGCAGTGCCCAACGTCCAGCAGGCACTGGACAAATGGGAATTGACCCAGCATCTGTGTCACTGCCCAAGCTTGGAGGCACAAAGTAGTACTAAGTCCTACTTTGACCGCTTCTTTTTTTTTCTTTTTTGTGGTGTTTTTGGGAGACAGGGTCTTGCTGTGTAGTCCAGGCTGGTTTGAACTCACTAGGTAGCCCAGGCTGGCCTCAAACTCGGCAATCCTCCTGCCTCAGCCTCCCTTGTGCTGAGGTTAAAGTGTGCACTGCCAAGCCCAGCCTTTGAATACGACCCCGCTCCAATTTTCCAGCCACTCCTGAGACTCGGTGTCCCCCATCCTAAAACGGAGCTCTCAGCACAAGGAGCCACCTCGCAGGGCCGCGGGTGCTGTGTGGGATCACGTAGGGTCTGGAGTCAGTCCTGATGGAGAGGAAGTGCTGGCTAAATGGGGGAGTTTCCTACCTTGCTTTTCAGGAGCTATTCTAGCCCTGCAGCCAGGTTTCTGAGGGACCTGAGGGGCCACCCCATAGAGGAAGGTGCCTCGACACAGGCTGGGGCCTGCAGAGGGGACCCCCAAGCAAAGCCCACCCAGGGTTAGCGGCAACTCACGCACTTGGGATTCCCGACACCAACTTGAGCGGCCGCAGCACCCGAACCGCTCTCAGCGTCCTCAGGTCAAACTCCGTCCCGACCGTCGCCAAGATGCTGGAAGGGAAGGGGTGGAACGGGAAACAGAAGGGTGGGCGTCAGGGTCACGCAGGTGGGTGGGAGAGTCCCACGGTGCCCCTGTCCCGGCCGCAGGTGACTCGATGACCCTGGGCCACTGTCTGGCACCTGCCAAGCGGTCTTCGCCGCTCCTGCCACACGGGATAGAAAACGATCTACAAAGACTCAAAACAGACGCGTGATTGATGCCCTTCGCTGTTGCAATGAGGGCGACACAGTTGCGCCCCTGGGATGAACAACTGAGGTGACATCCAATGTGTGTCACAGTCAGGAGGGATCAGACCCTTCCTTGGGAGGCTTGGGGCTCTTTTCTCACTGCAGGAAAGCAGGTCAATACTAACAATTACACCGCAGCTCCGTCGCTCCCAGCTGGGTGACCCTGGCCAAGTCACCTCTCAGCAGCACACCTCACTTTCCCGCTTTGCACACGGCAATATCCATGGCGCTCACAATTCAAAAGCTTCTGCAGTTGTCACTTGTAACGTGGCTTGAGCATCCTGTGTGCTCACAAGCAGTGTGTCCACTACTCAGAGATAAGCGAGAAAACAAACCACAGGTGTGACCCTGCTCTGAGGACCGGCTGGCCGGGAAGGGGGCACAGACCACAGATTTGGGTCAAAAAGAGTCACTCTCATAAAAGTAACAAGTAAGAATCACTCTCATAAGTGCAATGGTGACACAGTCCCGAAATCCCAGCACGCAGGAGGCTGAGGCAGGAAGATCACCAAGTTCAAGGCCAGCATGAGCTGCATAGGGAGACCCTGTCTCAAAATAAACAAACAGAATGGTGGCAAGAGGTGAGACAGCCTTCTGTGGAAACCCTCCCTCCCCAGGAAGTCCAAGTCCAGAGCCTGTTCTGTCCAAGAGCTTCTGGGGAGGGCCAAGGGCTCCCCCAACACCTGCTCCCTGTCCATCTCAGAGGTGGGCGGCAGACAGGGCACTGCGGAGGCAGAAAGCAACGGAAGGGGCTCCCATAGCGCCCCCTGGAGTGAACAAGTGCAATACAGCAGAGAACTCTGTGGTTGAAGACTCAGCGGACAGCCCAACATCTGGGAGCGTTTTCAATGAAGTCCAGGAGCCAAGGCCTCCTGATGCTGCAGCCTGCAGCTGACCAGTAACCACAGCTCTTAGCTCCCACTGAGGCCGGCGCAGGGAACAGCAGGAGCAGGAGCAACCCATGCCCAAGACTCCCAAGAGGGGTGGATCGGCACCCCTACCTCTCACGCCTCCGCCTGCAGCTCTCGAGTGTGAGGGTCTGCAGGCTCCCACGAGCCTGAGTGTGAATTCCCATGGATAGCTTGGCCTGTAACTCCCCCATGTCGCCTGGCCTTTCCTCTTCCGCCGGCAGCTCCTGGGATCACCACACAGCTGACTCTGTTCTGGGGGCTACTCTGGGTCACTGCAAACTCCATTGGGGACCATTCCAGAGTCTCCTGTCAAGGTTACCCAGGTGAGATGGGCACGGCAGGTTGGACGGACCCACTTCCCCTACTGCCAAGGGTGCGACTGAGCAGGCCCTGTGTGCCGGGTGCAGTGACACACGAGACCGTCCTGCTCACGCAGAAATGCTGGACAGAGCCTGGGTGGTGAGGTGCCACAGGACGTGGGGCCACGCTAGCCAACGCTGTTCTAGTTGAGCACATGTGGGTTGTGCACACCAGGGCGTTTCATTTGGGTTTATGTGTTCTGGCAGGAAATGTGCTTGGTTATTCTTCCTCCATTTCCCTTCCCTTGTTCTTCCTTCTTCTCTAAAGTTCTCCTTTCTACTTTCCTGCTCTCCCTCCCTTTTTCCCTCTCTCTCCATGTGAGGAAAAAATGCAATATTTGTCTGAGTCTGGCTTATTTCACTCTCCTTCCACCCAAATGAACTATTTCACTCTTCTTCACGACTGAGTAATATTCCACCCAGTGTAACTGTCCTGTCTTCTTATCTGTACATCTATTCATGAGCACATGGCTGCTTCCATGGCTTATCTGTCGTGAGCTGCTATTTCACATCTGACCAGCGTCTCCCTCTCCTCCACCAGCTCTCTGAAGATCAGTTAGCAGCTGTGCTGATTTCCTCTCATCCAGCAAGGGCCTCGTTTTCAGCTTTCCTGGCAGGTAAAAGCTGTTGGTCAGTGTGTGCACCATGCACCATATATATACAGCTGACCCTTTATTTATGTGCTTCACAAACATTAACCAACACCAACTGCACGCAGGACTCCATCGAGGTCCCGGGATGCAAGTGCCAGGAATCCCTGTCTGTGGGGGAGACAGACGGGAGCCCAGTGAGCAAGCAGCCAGATGTCAGAGGGGCAGGGAAGGAGTCCTTCAGTGACATGCAGTGGGGCCAGGGGACACGGTGCCATTTATGTGGACAAAGGCTTCTGCTCGCCCCGCCCCCGGCATTCAGAGAGAGCTGCATGTGAGATTTTAAATTTTCAAGTAGCTACATTTTAAAAAAAGGTGAAATGGATGTTAGTAATACAGCTTCAGGAGCCCAGTCTGCCCAAAGCACAGTGGCCCCTCGGGACACACAGGGAGCTGGCTCTATAATCCTGGAGGGTGCCCGCCCCTTACACCCCTTACACGCACAGCACACACGCAGCCTCTTGTACACGCCTGCTCCAGAGACACCAGAAGCCAGAAACGCCGCGTGACTAGCCACGATGCTGTCACACGGTCAGTGCAGAAGCAATGCTTTGTCTGATGTCTTCAGTGGCTGCTGCTTTGTCCCCGTGGAATGGGGAGCCTGCTGTGCTCCACTCTCAGCAAGCCACCAACACGGACTCGCAAGATATTCTACACATGTGCATCCGTGCCCACCGTGCGTCTCCGTGCAAACCCTAAAGGGAATGTGTGGCCATCACTGACCGTGTCAGTGCAAGTCCAGAGAATGGGTGCTTGTGTACAGTGGATGAAAGCAAGAGATGAACCACATGGAAAAGTAGACAGGAAACAGGCAGTGCAAAGGTCCTGTGGCTGACAGAGCCTGGGGGTGCTTGAGGAACACGATGACGCTGGAGTGGGCAGAATCAGGGTGTGAAGGAGACGAGGGCGGGAGCTGATGGGCAGCTGGTGCCCAGTGCTGTGGGTTCTGAGTAGGGGAGTGACCTGAGCAGCTCTGTATGAAAATTCAGTCTCTCTGCAGGCCGACTGGGGAGGAGGAGAGCAGCCATGAGCGTGGTGTGGGGAGATCACACGGGACGTGGTAGTGAGGACCCCAGGCAGAGGTGCTGAGGCAGGAGGAGGAGGAGGAGGAAGAAGTGAACAGAGGTTTGGACAGTAGCACCGCCGAGATGAAATCCGGGCAGAGTGAGAGATTCTCAGAGCTCGCCCTCTGTCTTTGAGCGACCCTTTACCTTGACTTGGTCAGACCCGATTCAGGTCCAGAACAGTCTGCTGGCACCCAGGACCCATGACTGCCCATCCCCTCCCGGGAAGGATGAGGGGAAACAGGAGGGGAGAAGGGGCGAGAAGACTTCCTGGCTGGGCGAGGGTGAGGTGGGGACGGAACTGGAGAGGAGCAGAGGAGCTGAGTGCTGCCCTGTGGACAGCGGGAGCCACGTCGGGTCTCGGAGCAGAGGAGGGCTGTGATCAGGGTTGGCGTTGAGAAGATAGCCTGACAGCTGAAAGGACAGATTGCTAGTGATGAAGCCGAAGTTAGGAGGCAGCCGCAAGCGCAGGCCAGAGTAACGAGGGCTGCAACTAGGACAGAGGCGGTGGGAGAAGAAAGGAGGCCCCGGTTTATATATAGATGCACCGACTGCTGTGCACCGGGAGCTCGCCTGGACCCCCCACGCCCGCCCTGCAGTGCCACCCGCGCTGCTCCAGTCCCATTTTACAGAGGAGGCAACTAAAGCCCAGAGAAGTTACCAACGCGTGGAGGTCGGTACCACTGGGTCGGAACCGGAACCTGGGGCCACAGGACTGCACAATCCCAGATCTGTGCAGCAACATGCTCATGGCCTCTTGCGACTACGTAAATGAGGTAGGTGAGAAAGGTTCCTGTTTGCCTGGTGCTAAAGGAGCCACTAGGCAAAATCCTTTCATTCAGCAAAGACTAAGCGAGCAAGGCGGGGGGTTTAGCTCAGTGGTTCCGCCACCTGCCTCACAAGTGCAAGGTCCCAAGTTTAACCCCTGGTACCAAAAGGGGGGGGGAGATTAACTGAGCAACTATTAGGTGTCCAGTGCTCAGGGAGGGCCTAAGGATGTCATGTGAACAAATAGAGCTGGGGACAGCGGCGCACACCTGTCCTTCCAGCACTCTGAGAGGCTGAGGCAGGAGGACTACAAGTCTGAGCCCAACCTGGGCAACTGAGTGATTTAGGGCGAGCCTGCTTCAAAATTAAAAAAAAAAAGGGCTGGGGATAGAGCTCATTGTGAAGGCCTTGGGTTCAACTCCCAGTACTGAAAAAATAAAATAAAAAAACCTAAGACGACATAACATGTACAGGATGTCATGTGGTGGGGAGTTATGGAGAACAAGATGGCGGCCCCCAGGGTTGAAAGATGGAGTAGCCATCAACAGAGGTGGGGGATGACAGAGAAGAGAGCAGGTCTGGAGGGTGACCAAGAGCTGAGTTGTGGACACGTCCCGTCTGAGACACTGATTTTCTGTCACTGCCTAGTTGAGACTTTCCGGTGGCTTCCATGAGGCTCAGAATAAAATCTGGACTCTACCAGGACCACAGATCTCGAATGATTTCATCTCTGCCAAGCAGCCCACCTCACCATATCCCCAACTTTCTCTTTCTTTTGCCAACAGGGACGGTTCCTTCCCACACTGGAAGTGCTATGCTGACCTTGCTGCTGCCAATGCTTGCTCATTCCTGTCCGTCCAGCTCTCTCCTTCTTGGCCTCGCTGGCCTCTTCACAGCCTCAGGTCGAGGCTCAGATTCCACCTTCTCAGAGAGGGCTTTCAGGCTCCCTGCGCTAAGAGGCACTGCCCATCCACTCTCTGGAGATGGAGTGCGTATGAAGTTGTGCTCATCTCTCACTCCCTCCAGAACGTCAGCTACAGGAAGGAAAAGATGTGTGCGCGCGCGCGTGTGTGTGTGTGTGTGCGTGTGTGTGTGTGTGTGTGTGTGTGCGCGTGTGCGTGTGCCTGCACGCGTATCCACGGCACCTCTCATGCTTACCAGCTACTCAAAAAATATTTGCTGAGTGAATTCCAAAGCCGAGGAGGTCATGGTAGACCAGATGTCCCCAAATGGGGGCCGATCAACACTTCAAGAGCCAAGTAGAGGAAGAAGATGCGAGGAGACCTAGCAGAGAATAGCACCCCTGAGGGTCAGGTTCAAAAGCATTCTGAGAAAAGACAACTTGCTCATCGCTCAGGCAGCCCAGTGAGGAGAAGATGGGGAGGACAGAGGATCCCTTCCGTATGCCATCTGGTTCCTAGGCCGTCTTGCTGTGAGCAAGAACAGCTGCCAGAAAACCGGTGGGGAGGAACGAGAGTGCAAGTCTGGGAACGAAAAGGGAAGATTCTCAGGACGGGAGAGCATCAGCTCTATTTGTACGTCAAGGGACAGAAGTCAGAGCCACACTGTCCAATATGGTGACCGCTGGCCACACATAGCTTTTAAATACACATTAAAGTTAATTTAAATCAAATGAAACATTCAGTTGTAGCAGTTGCATTTCAAGTGCCCCATATTCCCACAAGGATATGTACACACAGACTTCCACTGCCACAGAACATTCCATGGGGCGGTGCTGACTGAGCGTGGAGACTGCAGGGCAGGGATGTTTCTCTTTGCTGGCTGGGAGTCAAGATAGTGATAAATATTTGCAACACCAGGTGCTGCATAGATGGGAGCGGATACAAAGGTCCTGGGGTTGGCAAAGGCTCACGGTCAGCAGTGAGACAGAAGGGCAGAAGATGGGGAGTGAGGAGGAGATCCCAGCATGGCTGGGAAACCTGGGAGGTGACAGGGACTTTTGTGGCCACTGACTCTCAGGTTGGATGGACTTCTTGGCCCTCAGGGATTCTAGCCAAATATTCCCGAGATGGGGACCCAGGAAGAAACTGCTTCCCACGCCGTCTGTATCTTTGCAACTCCCTCTTCAAGTTCATTCTTCTACAACTGTAGACTTGTGGTTTGAATATGAATGGCCTCCCAGATTCCTGCGGAAACTCAGACCCTAATGAAATGCTATAAAGAGGTGGGCTCTAGGAAGAGGAGGAGTCCAGAGAGCGGAGCCCTCACAGATGAGGTTAATTTGGTCCGAGGCGGGTGTGCCCTCCCGCCTTCCTCAGGCCGCGCCAGGCCGCACCGAGCAGGGCGCCATCTTGGAAGCAGAGACCAGGCCTCGCCGGACACGAACGCAGCTGCCTTGAATCCTGGACTGCTCTGAGGCACAATGTTGTGTTTTGTATCTGTATGTCTCCCCAAAGCTTCATGCGCTCACGGCGGGGACTTCCGAAGGGTGACCAGTATGAGGCGGGGCATCTCAATGTGTAGCTAGGAGGCGGGGTCTGGTTGGAAGCGGCCGTCGGGGTGGGGGTGGCACGATTGAGAAGGGCGGGACCCCCTCGGGACCCCTCCCTAGCTCCTCTGCTCCCTCCTGCTTCTGTGCCACCATGAGCCGAGCAGCCTTCCCCTGCCAGAACCTTCCACTAGGCCGCGGACCGTTCAAGGACTGAAGCCAAAACAAAGCTCTCCTTTAAGGTGCAGGTGTTGCGTACCTGTCCCAGAGAGAAAAGTGACTAAGACACCATCCCCAGCCCTGAAACAAAACAACAGATTAAACACTAAACCCAAACTAAACACAGACACACACACACGCAAACACACACACACACACACACACACACAGAAATACTCATTGTCACCTTCCTGATCACAGAGGACCTGAGCGGCACACCTCAGGCTGGCTGTTTTTTCATCTTCATGTCCCTAAAGTGCCTGGCCACATTTTGGGGCTGCTTTCCTGGGAGGTCTAGTGAGTGTGTGGCTGGGCTTGGTCCGTGCCAACCCACGGCACGCTGCAGGAAGGCCTTTCCGCTGCCTGGGTTTAGTATTATGGTCTTAAATTCACAGCCCTTTCTTGAACTACTTAAGAACTTGCCATTCTTAAATGTGACATGCACTAAGAAAGGGTAAGAGTTAAGCTTTCACAGGCTGAATCCCCTTGTGCCATCACAACCCCGTTTTCTGTCATCTGTAAGCCCTCCCTGCTTCCAATTACTGCTGCCCCTAAAGGCAATGACTGAACTATGTTCTGTTCCCACAGACTGATTAGTTATGCCTGTTCCAGAACTTTCTGGAAAAAGCATCTGGCCCCCTTTTTTTGGTGGTATTCAACCTGGGACCTCATGCAAGTTAGACATGTGTAATATTCCCAGCACTTTTTATTTTAGAGACCAGATCTTAGATGTCCAGGCTGGCCTCGAACTTGTGATTCTCCTGCCTCAGCCTCCCAGGTAGTTAGAATTATAAGCCAATACCACTGCATCTGGCTTAGGTTTTATTTACTTTTAATTTAAATTTCTTTAAATTTAAAATAGCTGCATGGCACAGGATGACACAACAAGTAGCAGTTAAGTATTAACCTTGGTTTATTTTCTCTACCATTCTCTTCACTGTTTACATCTTTCATGGTCACCTATGCCAATCAGTGTTCTAAATGATTCAGAAATATTAAGCCACTCAGAACCTGCAACACCCTCATAGGCAGACGGTACTTTCTCCATTTAACTGATGAAAAAACGGGGCCCCAGAGAGGCCGATGTCTCTGCCAAAGACACACAGGCAATGGCACAACCAGGACCGGGATCCATGCTGTTTGGTCCCTGAACTGCCGTGGTGCATTTTGCCTGTCAACATCTCAGTTGTCACCGATAAAGGATTTTCCACGTTGGAATCTGTGCCCCTGAAGTTCTGCATCAGGAGTCTGCTCCTCAGCCCGGCTGCTCAGTGATTCTCTTGAATGTTTCCCTTCGTGTGAAGTTATTCCTACTTCCACAAGGGCCTCCTGAGCCCCTCAAGCTTCCTCTTAGAGCAACTCCTGTCTTTTATTTGCCTTTTAAAGTAAAGGATTGAACAAAAGGACACGTTTCTATTTTGGGTGGCTCCTGAAGCCCTCTTAAAGTGCAGTGTTTTCTTAAGTAAAAAGGATCAAGAACAGAGGCCCAGGTCCCGGAAGGTGGGAGAAGCGCGTGAATGCAGAAAAGACTGGAGAAGGAAGGGGACCCGGAAGGGGACCCAGGAGGCCGGGGGAGGGGAGTCAGAGACCAGCGGGTCAAGGGCATTACTGTGTGACCTTGTCCACGACTGGGGCTGAAGTGGGTGACAGAAGAGCGACCTCTTCGAGGCCAGAGGAAGGCACGCAGGAAGATAATGGCGTAACGGGGCAGGTGGGGACTGGCGTCTTCCAAATAGAGGAGAGATCGAGGTATCGAGAGACTGAAAACCCCAGTGAGATGCTGCATGGGGTGCAGCTGTGAGGACCGGGACTACGGCCCTGGCAGCCAAATTCCCACCATTCAGGGGGAGCTTACGAAATCTGGCAGCTCCTGTCACAGAGACCTGACAAATATGTGAGGAGGTAGGAATGCTACCCATCGTATCGGTGGATCAAATCCACATACCGTAGCCCACAAACGTATACAAATATGTGCCCTTTAAAAATGAAGACTGGCCTGGTGTGTAGCTCAGTGGCAGAGCCCTTATGGGTCATGGGCAAGGTCCTGGTTTCCATTCCCAACAACACAATAAATTAATACGAACCAAAACGAAGAAAAAATAAAAAAAAGGAAAGAAAAGCTGACTCTCAGCTGGTGGGAGTTGAAGCTGGTCCAGCCCCTCGAGAAAAGTGTTAGGCAGTTTCTGCCAAAGCTAAATAGATTCCTCACTTTGGACACATGCACCTGACTTCCAGGAATAGCCGCAGAAGAAGCACGCCGTGGTCACCCAAAGAAGGGTACGAGCCGTGCACAGCAGCCTCTCTGCGGCGGCCCCGAATGTCCGCTGTTGGGGACGGAAGTGCAGGCCATGCGGAACAAAGCCATGGGGAGGAGTGGTCCACAACGATGACGATGACACAGATGACCTCACAACGCCACCAGGGGACGGGAGCTCTCTCACTCCGTGTGCAAAAACACACGAACCTCACGCGTGGCTGTTTGACGCCAGGATGGTATCACTGGAATGCAAGGGCATGGGGAGATTTGGGGAAAGCCAAGGATATTTTGTTTCTTGCTCGGGGCCCTCATTACACAAGAGCATTCAGCTTTTGAAAATTACTCAAGGTGTACCTGTGAGATATCTGAGCTTTTCTATATGCATGCTATAATCCAATATGAAGTTAAAAAAAACCTTAAAAAGCAGCTAACATTTACAGATCACAGGCAGCGCGCTAGGCCACATGCCCTGTCTTACTCAGTCTCTATCCTGACCTCTGGGGTACGTACAACCCTTCCCCCTGCTTTCTAGATCAGAGAGGTTGAGTCCCTGCCCCAGCCTACACAGCTAGTGTGCAACACAGATGGGTTTTGATCCAGCGTTTCAGTCCCTCACTCACTCCTCGGTGTCCAAAGGGGGTTGCTTCCAGGATGTCCCTTAGACACCAAACCCACTGACACTCAAGACCCTTACAGAAATGGTGTACTGTTTTCAAAGAATCTGTGCACCTCCTCCTGTAGACTTTATTTTCCAGCTGCAGTTGGCTGAATCCAGGATGCCGACCCTGCGGACGCAGACAGCGAACTGCACCCTGCAATGCTTGTCAGACTTGGAAAAGTGAAGGGACACAGATTTCTCTGAGATGGAAGATAAAAAAGAAGTCAATGATCCCGAGGAAATTTGAAGGGAGACGGCAGGGTCTTAAGAAGAAGCTGGCAAGGTCCCGAGGAACCTGGTGAAAATTGGAAGCAGATGTGGGGTGAATTTCCTCGAACACTGACTACAAGTGAAGAGAACAATGCCAGGAGACACTGATGGTCTAGCTAAGGGGCCACCATGCGGGAAGCAGGTGGTTCGACCTATGGGCTCTCCCACATCATTTTGGCCTCAACAATCACAACCAACGTGGTGACAACTAACTTACAGTCTCATTCGTCCAAAACCTTGGGCATGCCTGCTGTGGTTTTGATGCGGTTCATCTCCCAAAGGTTCCCGTGTTGGCAGGCTGATCCCTGGGGTGGGGATATTGGGGAGTAGTGGGACTTTTAAGAGGAGGGGTCCTGGGGACAGCTGGGGCATCACCACCAGAAGGGATTAAAGTACTTCTCATGGGACCCTGGTGAACCCTTATAAGATGGTTGACGTAAAAGAACAAAAGTAACCCCTCCCTGCTTCCTCACTTTGTTTCTCTCATGTAATGCCACCTGTCACATGATACAGCTGTGAGGACCCTCCAGAAACTAAGTGATGCTGATCCCATGCCCTTGAAATCCCCAAACTTTGAGCTAATTAAACCTTTATAAAGTAACCAGCCTCAGGTATTTTGCTATAGCATCAGAAAACAGACTACTCCAGGTGCTGTGGAGCTCTCTAGTTAAAGAGTGGATTACACAATCAAGGACATACTACTCTGCTTATTCACCACAGTAAATCCACTATGCCCTGAAAGGTGGACCTTCGTGGACTTCATCTCCCAGAAGGCTTTGCTCTGGCAGGCACTGGTTAAGGCAAGTGCTAGAACTTTATCTTCCAGAATGCTTTGCTCTGGTGGGACTTAGCTAAGGCTAGGTGATGGAACTCCAGCTCCCATAATGCCTTGCTCACATTCCTGCTTAGGGTTGACTAAGGGATGATGCTGGGAGAAGATGGATAGAAGGAAAGAGGTTGTTGTATGACTTCCCTGTTTCCTCCATGGTCTGATCATAGTTCCTTCTGCATGGCTCTGCCTGCAAGGGCTTCCTGGAAGGTGGGGATAGTGAAGGCTTCCCTCTAGGGGCCTCAACATCCCTTCTCTATTTTTTTCACCTGCCCCTAACTCTTTCAGGAGTCTTTTTCATAACATGTGCTTCGTTTAAACCATTTATGGGAGGATGAATACTTTTTCCTGTGGGGACCCCGATTAGTACAGGTGGGAGGAATGGACGATCCATAAAGCCTGCCTATTTGAGGGTCCCTACGTCCACCCCAGTTTCTGAGACCAAAGTTTCTGGAGAAGCAGGATTTAATTTTAGATTTCCTCACCTTAAGGAACAGGGATCCTCTGTTGCTATTACCTTATTATAAACCAAGAGCAATTCCTGAGATCAGGAAGACCAAAAGAACAGAGGAAGTGGGTGGAAGAGATCAGGGGTGGCCCTTAAGACTGCCCTAAGGCAGGGCTTGTAAGGAGGTGACACAGATCAAGATGTGGAGCTGCATTCTCAGTGAGGACACAGGCAGAATCTGGGTCATCTGTCCTTCCTGAAAGCCATGCTACGCTCTGTCCCCAGCTTTGCACCAAGGCATGGCTTCGTGACAGTTGCAGCCAATGGAAGGTAGGTAGAAGTCATGTGGACCACTTCCAGGTCAGGCCAGAAACATTTTCTGGGTGCTTTCCTCATATCCTTTCCTCTTCTGTGTCTTGATATTGAGGACCACGGAAAGCTTGGACTGGAGAAGCCACAATGCTGACACAGTATTGGTCCCAACTCAGTGCTGAGAGGAGAGTTTTTCTAGAACATCCCTTTAGAAAACATAACTTAAATACAGAATGGAGTATTATTCAGCCATAGAAGAGAATGAAATTCTATCATTTGCAGCAGCATGGATGGAACTTGAGGTCACTGTAAGCGAAATAAGCCAGGCAAAAAGACAGATGATACGTGTCCTCATTCCTCCATGGTAACTAAAAATGATGATTTCATAGAAAAAGAGAATAGAAGAGTGGTGAGTAATGTCCTCCAGTAGTGGGAGGGACGGGGAAGAGGAGCAGACAATGGCTGGGTAATGGAGACCAAAGTCCAATTAGGTACAAGGAGCAAGTCCTAGTGTTCTACAGTACAAGGGGTGACTATAATTGACAATAACATGTGTTTGATTAGGAACTAGGAGTTGGGAGAGGCCAGGGATGTAGCTCAGTGGTTCTGACCCCTGCTTCGCAAGCACAAGGTCCCAAGTTCGATTCCCGGTACCCCCCAAAAAGGGTGATACGATGCAAGAGTTGTAAAGATCCCACCCAATACAAAAGAAATAATGAATGTTGAAACAGAGGGATATGCTGATTACCTGGATTTCATCATTATAGATTATATACATGTGTGGAATTAGTGCACTGTAGCCCATACAATACTTTGAATCACAATGTTTCAGCTAAAAAATACCCCTTTTGTATCTTCTATGTGCAAGAATTAAACTTCTAGGGCTGGCATGTAGTTCAGTGGTACAGCACTTGCCTAGCTTGCATGAGGCCCTGGGTTCTATCCCCACAATCACAAATCACACACACACACACACACACATCCTAAATTTCCATTGTGTGCGCACCATTATTCATCCTGGGGGGTTCTTTGTTATAGCAGAAAGCATATTTAATACACTTAAAAAGGAGCGTAGCTTATTTAATACATAGTAACTAACCGTAAGGATACACTCCTGGCTTCGAGGTCAGCCCCCTGGGGCCACCTACTCCTCTCTGATTCACCTATGGATTCCAGTGTCTAGAACAGAGCCCAGGACATAGCAAAGCTCAGAAAGAATTTGTTCAGTGAGCCGTCAGCTTCAATGTTTCTTTTCAGCTGAATGAAAGGCAGAGAAATGTAGTAGATGCGAGCTCTGGCTTCTGGGCAAGAAGCGTTTGGGTTGGGTTTGTATCCTGCCTGATTATCTACACTGGGCAAATGGCGAAGCCTCAGATTCCTCAGGGAGAGGATGGAGAATTATATAAAACGTCTCTCTTCCGGGGGATGGGGAGTGGGTTCAATGTGATCATTCAAGGAAAGTGCTGAGCATGCTGCAGCCTGATGCGTAGTAAGGGCGCAGGAAGTAGCCTGGCCATCACGAGCCGCGCTTTTCCCATTCTCTGGGCAAGCGGAATGCACAGAAGCTGCCCTGCATTGGGCTCAGACAAATTTTAGGCCCCAAGGGGAAGAAGGCCAGGTTTGAATCTGGGATCACAGCCAAAGACCAGCTCAGGAAGCGATACTGCATTCCCATGATCCTTCTGCTGTCCCAGGGGGCTCAGGCCTCTATTTCTTGTCCTGACCTCGGACTATGCAAAAATGCTGCTCAGGACTCGGACTGGCTCGATCTGGTTCAGAGAGTCCCTCGGGGAAACAGAATTTGGAGGGCTCGGTGGCAGCCTCAGAGCTCACAGGGGAGAAGGCATAGTTTAATCCAGGGCACCCAGTTTTTTCAGGTATTATTTTATAACCAGCCTCGGGTTCTGCGTGATTGGACAGATGCCTTAGGACTCATCAGGCTTCCCCTCCATTAATTAAAATGTGAATCACAGCTGAGTCACTAAAGAAAGAAAAACCGGTCAATGAGCAATTGTGACTTCCTCTCTCCTGCACGGCTTGGAGAGATGAATCAGCAGCAGTCCAGATCCTAAAATGAGAAGAGAGAGAGAGAGAAGAGAAAGCGGGGTGGAGAGGTGCGGCTTGGGGTGGCAGAAGCAATGTCAGCTTGAGCCGCTTTATTCCTTGTCATAGCAAAAAACACTACCCAAATTCTTGTCCTAAGGTCTGTCAATCCAAACCTCTAATGAGCACATTTTACATTTTTGTGTACACAGGCAACCATAGTTCTATCCAAGTTCCCAAAATCTCCTTTCTTGCTTATTCCAAGTCACAGCTCGCTCCTTACCATGCTGAGAACAACCTCAAACTCCGCCCTTCTCTTTCTGCTTTCTTTCCCCCTGCAAAACCCAAGCCCCCCTTTGAGGATTCACAGGCCATAGCTGTGTTTTCTAAGATCACAGAGGAGTTGGGTGCCATATGGCCTCTGGTCCCTGGGAGCAGAGGACAGGAGCGAGAGAAGATTCCAGAAGTGGAGGCCCCAGCGGATCAGGACAACCAGGTAGCCTACTGACTCCTACTGCTCCTGACTCCACAGCCTTGGGAGCTAGTCGGCCGTTATGTGCTTCTGTTTCCTCTCCTCTAAAATAACAGTTTGATGGGCATGGTGTTGCTTGCCTGTAATTCTAGTACTCAGGAGGCTGAGTCATGAGTTTGAGACCAGCCTGGGCTACACAGTGAGCTCAAGGCCAGCCTGAACCACGTAGTGAAACCCTGTCACGATGAATAAAATAAAATAGGAAGAGTGGAAAATTTACTCACAATGTTGCAAAGAAAACAAGCAAGCACCGGCCAGAAGTTAGCAATGATAATGTTTGGTAGAAAAAAAAATCTGGGGTTGGGATGTAGTTTAGCCTAGCATGTATAAGGCCTTGTATTCATCCCCAATTCTGCGCGCGCGCGTGCATACACACACACACACACACACACACACACACACACACACGAAAGCATCCACACTTGCACAAAATTCAAGAATTCTCACCTCACCCCTAGGGTGACCCCAGAGAACCACACTGGTTGGGGAGGCAGTCGTCACTGAGTCTTGGGGCTTTACAGAGGAGTGTGTGTGTGTAGGGTGTACAGGTATGTGCGACTCCCCCACCAAACCCACTGGTAACATCGAACACTGTCCACTTCACATTTGACTTCTGCTGTGTGGTTTTCTAAATGGATTATATAAATTTCCAAATTCTCAGGGGCTTTTGTGAACGGCTCCTGTCGTGACCATGACTCTGCTTTTCAAACAATTACTTTTCTTCCCTTTTTTCTTAGCAAACGTTACAGTGAATCAATACATTCAGTGTGGGGCAGTGGCGCACGTACTTATTGTATCTTGATCCTTTTTACTTCCCCTCCCTGCTTTTCCTTCCCACATCTCCTCCTAACCTGGATCTCTTTTCATCTCCACAAAACCTATCTCCCTGTTTCCTGCCATTATCTTTAATTTTTATCTTTATTTATATTTTGGGTCACTCACATAAGAGAAACTATGCGATATTCAACCTTCCATGCCCGACTTATTTCACTTAACATTATGGTTTCAAAGTGCATCCCATCTTCTTCTCTCTGTTCTTTTTCTCTCTTTGTATCCCTCCCCAGTGCTGGGGATGGAACCCCAGGCCTCACATGCACTAGGGCGCGTGCTCTTCCATTAATATACATCCCAGCCATTTTTACGTTTTGTTTTGAGACAGGATCTTGCTAAGTTGTACAGGCTGGCCTCAAACCTGTGCTCTTCTGCCTCAGCCTCTTGAGTGGCTGGGATTACAATTATGTACCATTTTGCCTGGCTTCTAAACCATTCTACTGTGAAAAACTTGGGATGTCCTTGTCCTTCTCCTTTTGTAGCTAGATAAACCCTGTCTGGCACTCACTGTGGGACCTGGGACCCTGTTGTCAAGTCTTAGGGTGTGATTTCAGCCCCTAACACCATCCTACTCACTGACTAAGAAATTCTGCATTTCTTGAAAGGTTGGTAATTTGGAAGTCAAGTCTGACTTGAATCTGCACGTTAGTGTAGGAGAACACTGAATATTCTAGTAAAGCAGCTTTAAGTCTGCTGTTTGGAGAAGCGTGGTGACCTCACTGCCAGGACTATGGTACCATCAAGCAGGTAAAGCCAAGGCAATCACGGACAAGGGCCCAGACCTGAGCATCCATGGTGCTGTGCAGGGAAACTGACCTGGAACTCAGATAACAAGGGTGTGGCCCCACAGGGCCACCAGCAGCCTGGGGAGGGACATTTTTATCTACGTGCTGAGGTCCTCAGTGACTAAAAAGTAGATCACACCAACTTTTGGGTCTCTCGACCTCTAGCTCACCACACTGAATGTAGACAAAGCACAGGCTCCTCAGCCAGATTCCCTGGATTTGAATCCCAACTCTGCCGCTTCTCAGATGTGTGACTATGGCCGAGACCTTTCCTCTGATCTCCCCTTATTTCACCTATAAATGTGGCCAATAATGGTGCCCAAGGAGTGAGGCTGTTGCATTATGTGGGTTAATTGTGTTTGCAAGGCAAGGACTAGTTCCAGGAATTGCCTCCCGCCCCAGCACTGATACCCAAATCTGAGGCTGCTCAAATTTCCATAGGAAATGGCACCGGATTTGCATGTAATCTATGCACATCCTCCTGGAGGCTTTAAAACACCTCCAGGTGACTTATAATACCTCATGTATGTACATGCTATGGAAACAGTTGTTACACTCTATTATTTAGGGGATAAGCACCAGGAAAAAAGTTTGGCCATGTTCACTACAGGTGCAGTTTTGTTTTCCTGATTATTTTTGATGCACGGCTGACTGAATTTTCAGGTGCAGAACCCATGGAGCCAGAGGGCTAAGTGCACAGAGAACACTGGCTAGTGTACAGTTACAGGGCAGCTACACCGCGGCGGAACCCCTCGGTTTGCCACTTTCCCCTCATGCTCCCTATCCTCCAGCACACCACTGCTTAGGGTCCCCACCTGTTGGATTAGAAGGGTTACAAGGTCTCCCTGCCGTCCAGGACAGTCACCGACGTAGAGTAAATATTCATTTTGTATTTTGAGACAGGCTCTCACAAAGTTGCCCAGGCTGGCTTCAAACTTGTGATATCTTCCTGCCTCAGCCTCCTGGGTAGCTGGGATGACAACAGGGCACTATGACACCTGACTCCCAGCACACATCCTTTAAAGGGGCTGTGTTCTGAGCAGAGTGTTGTGTGGTGATTTCAGCATCGTGGGACACCCCAGAGAGTGTGTGCTGAGACCTAGACGTTGTGGGGTGACCATTTGATGTGCCCTCTAGCTGCAACCCCAGATGTGGTAAACACAGCTGTGTGAGGGCTTCTGCTGGAATAGCAAACTGCACTGGAAATGTGTTTTTAACAAGCAGGAGAACACTCTAAAATAATAACGAAAAAGCTTAGTATGGAGCTATTGTGTGGACCTTAAATATCCTCCACAAGGCCCATGTGTTAAAGACTTGGTGTCCCCAGTTTGGGGCCAATTGGTGGAGCCTTTAAGGGGTGGGGCCTAGTGGGAAGAAGTGAGGTCACTGGGGGTGTGGCTGTGAGGGGACCACATAACTCTGATCTTTTCTCTCTCTCTCTGCTTCCCAGCAGCCCCGAGGTTAGTGATTTGGCTTCACCAAACACTCTCACCATGATGCATGGTTTGCCGTAGGTCCAAAGGTGACTGGAATCTCTATGGCTGTGAGCCCAAAATAAACCCGTTCTCTTTTCAAGTTGATTGACTTGGGTATTTTGTTATGGTGATGAAAGCTGATAACATAGATAATAAGGACAAAAACTAGCAACACTGTCAGAGGTTCTCCTTATCAAGTATTATGTGCTGCACATAACTGTAGGAACTAGGGACACCTGCAGCCTGCAAGAAAGGTAGAGCTCCAGGATTTTCCAGAAACAAGCCAACTCATCAGCAGGGGTGGGTCACATGTGGGGTATAAGGAGAATGTGAGGAGAATGAGCAAAACCGGAGGACGGGGAGGAAGGACTTCAAATAATGGTGAGGTGAAGAGGTCTGCTTTGGTCAGGTGATGCAACAGTCAGCTTTCCTGTCGAGGGGACAAAACACTCATCACCTACAACTTAAAGGAGGAGAAATTTGGCTGATGGTTCAGGGGATTCGTTCCATAGTCAACTGGCTCCAAGACAGAAAGAAACATCATGGTGGAAGGGCCTAATGGAGCACAGGCACTCACCTCACAGTGGTCAGGAAAAAGAGAGAGAAAGAGTAGGATCCGGGGACAAGAATGAACCCTTCTAGGTTACACCACAGTGAACAACAGCTCCCGTTGGCCCCACCTCTAACAGCACGGTCACCCTTGAACTCATCGATGATGAGTGCAGCGCCCCACAAACCAGTCACTTTCCACACACATGAGACTCTGGGGACTTTCTAGATCTAAACCATGACAATGAGTTGTTATCAACCATCTCTCATGTTTATCGAACATTTACAAGGCACCGGACTCTGCTCCTAGAGCCTCATGACGATCATTTCTATTAAGTCTCTCCACAATGCTTTAAAGTTAGTATGCTGTGATGCATAGAACAGATGAAACAAATGAGGCCCAGAGAGGGTGAGGAACCGGCCCCAAATCACACAGTGCAGCAAGGGGAGCTGGTTGCATGTGGAGGGTCGGTTAACACAGCACCTCATCAACCTCACCATTAGGATGATCCTCGGTGTGTCTCAGAGCACATAAAGCCTCTGGAGGCTGGCTATGCTGGCCCCATTTTGCAAATGAGAAACTGAGGCACAGAAATTGCTGGCCCAGTTGGGAGGTGCTGCAGTAAGGATCCATCCACGCTGCCTTCCTGCCTCTCCACCCACACCAGCACCCATGGGCCCCCAGAGATGCCCATATGGACTCTCCTTCCTCCCACAGGGCCATCTTTGTGCAGCTGGGAAGGGGGCCCAAAACTGTGGGCAGCTACAATGCAGGCTGTGGGCAGGACAAGAGGCCAGTGACCTTGGTGTGGGGACACCCAGCTTGGTGAACGTCCTCTGCACTCAACAGCCCCTGGATGCTATGCAGAACAGTAGGTGGGTGGGCAGGAGAGCCCTTCCTCCGCACCTGATCACAAGCCCCCAGCCCTCAGCCAGAGGAATCCCGCTAAATAAACCTCTGTCTGGATAGATCCATCCATGGCTCCCTTGTTCCTTCGGGACAGTCTAAGCTACAACCTAGTCTCTGATGACTTTGGGGAGATTCTTTTCCTGCTACTTTCCTCTCTCAAAACACAAATACCCACACATGCTCACAAACATAACCACACCACACACAGACACACACATGCACACATGATGCACACTTTCATGTACACATAAACATACAGACACATGCATGTGCAAGCCCACAGCAGCCATCACTCTGTGTCCCACATAAATCCTGCATCCAGGTGGCCTAGTGTGGAATTCCAGGTGTCCCCTAACTTTGCTGTGCCTCAAATTCCTCATCAGGAGGGTGGGGATTTAGCTCAGTGATGCCTGCTGCCTGCCTCGCAAGCACAAGGTCCCTGTACCAGATCCCTGGTAGAAAAAAAAATTTTTTTTTCCTCATCAGGAAAATGACTTCTTGCCCATGTTGGAATCCAGGGGGGCCTGGTGCAGGAAATGTGCAGAATGGCTGTCTCGTTCGGTTTTGTGGGAGACAGTATACGGGATGGCACGTGATTCAGAGGAGACCTGAAGTGCTCGCCCTGAAGGCTGTGTGCTCTCCTGCTAATTCCAGCCCCTTCAGGGACCCCTGGCAGAGACAAATGCAACTATTTTTTACAGGCCCTGCAAGAAAGGTCAGCTGCCTGTGCCAGCAGATGGTAGCCTTATCCGACACTTGCTTTTTGTGCCTGATGATTTATCTTGGATACAGAGATCACTATTTTCCATTCTATAAAATGGGAACAGGACAGTCATGCACAGTGCCAATGCACAGTGGTACATGCACTTTGGGAGGCTGAGGCAGGAAGATCATAAGTTTGAGCTCAGCCCGGGCAACTTAGTGATTCAACAAGACGCTGTTTCAAAATAAATAAAAGGGCTGGGGATGGAGCTCAGTGCTAAAGCAACCCTGCCACGAAAGAGGGACATGACAGAATCCACTTTACAGTCTTCTCATAAGGATTCAATGAGTTAATACTCATTTTAGAATAGTGTTTAGAGTGGTATCAATGCCAGCTCTGAGATTTATTTGTCTTTTCATTTTTCCAGTATTGGGAATTAAACCTAGGGCTGCTCTCCCACGGAATTCACCCCCCACTCTTTTTATTTTTTATTTTGAGACAGTCTTGCTAAATTGCTGAACTGCCCACACTGGCCTTGAATTCACAATCCTCCTGCCTCAGCCTCCTGGGTAGCTAGGATTATACTTACGTTCCACCGCACCTAGCTCCCTAGCCTTTTAACACCTTCAAACATCCAAAGAGACAGATACACCATAGTTTATTTAACGTTCCCCATGGCGGCCACTGCAGTTATTTCTAACCCTTTGCTTCAAGCGATGCTTAGTATAGTTGGACAGCAAAATAACCAAGGAATGAAGAAAGGAATGTAGGAATGTTGAGCAGGTCCAGGAACTCAAGTTTCAGAGATTCAAAGCTCTCCAAAGATACTTTCCAGGCTTTTCTGACTTCCTCCCATGTGGTCATAGGCCTAAATTCAACATTACCAGGGAAACAAGATGACGCCATCGTGAGAGTGTGACGTCATTTCCCGATGGAGAACCGGTCTACCCAATGGGAGCCTGGAGCAGGTGCAGGTGGAACTGTGTCCACCCTAAACAAGTTAATACTGTTCCCATCAGCTTGTGGATTTTGAGGATATTGCTGGTCCCCCCAAAGGGAAGATGTTGGTCCAGCAAGTATCACCTGAGTTCAGGGAGGGAGGCATGGGCAGAAGGTGAACCCTCATGGCACCCTGGAGGGGTCCAAAGGATGCCCAGCCAGCCTGTGTTGATAGGAAGATGGGTGAGGAATGAGGTGGGAGGCAAGGAGGAGGATGGAGATGGTCTGTGAGCTTTATGAAAATGTATTTTTGTAACACCATGTTGAAAAATAGATATTCCGACTTCATGCTGACTGTACCATCTCTGTGACGTGTCCCTGCTAGTTGGGGCTTTTCCATTCAGCACATCTCCGTGGCAACGGGCCACTTCTCATTCACGCCATCTCCAGGGTTACCTTGCTTGGCTCATTCATGGCTGTTGCCATGGAGACTGGGTCCATTGATAGAATCTTGACTCTTCTGGAACGTTGCTTTCCTGAATGATAGAGTGTTGGTCACGGGGTAGGAATGGGGATTATGGTGAGGAATGGGGGTGAAGAGAGTTCTTGGGTGAGCTGGGCTCTAAAGACTTAAAATTCACCTAGAGGAAGAGGAGGTGGTTGAGGGGCACATGACCAAGCAACAGACATCATTCTTGATTTTTTTTCAGTATGGGGGACTGCACAAGGACCTTCACACTGAGCTCCATCCTCATCCCTTTTTATTTTATTTCAACAGTGTCTCACTACGTCACCAAGTTGCCCAGGCTGGGCTCTAACTTGAGATCCTTTTACCTCAGCCTCCCAGAGTGCTGGGATGACAGGTACTTGCCACTATGCTTGATTTTGATTGACACTGGGGGTCGCTGGTCGCTCAACAGTTGTGTGTGAGTGTGTGTGCACATTCACATGTTGTCTTCTGAGGGACTCAAACACAAACAGGAAGTGTTTGTCCCTGTCCCTGTTGGTGTCCAAATCCCGAGCAGCTAGCACAGTGCTTGAGGCAGAGTCAAACCCTACAGGTAATGATCAAATAAATTAGAGTTTGTTGTTTCTGAGCCGGAACTTGAAACCCTCTGAAAATACGAAAGCACTGGCACAGAACTCCTACGAGTCTTCGGCACTACGTTTGCTCCCTGCCCCAGCACGTATGCCCACAGAGCACCTTTTTCTCTTCTTTCCCTCTGTGACTCGCTTGTGCCCATATTTCAGATGAGACTTTCTACTCTGTTATGACTCCCATGGGCCCCCCAGAGGCTCAGGCATCAGAAACTTAACCCCCACATCCGCACTGGTGCTCCTTGGGGGATGGGTCTTGGGAAGTAACCAGGGTTAGATGAGACCGCGAAGCTGAGGCCCCCACGGTGACATTAGTGGCTTTATGAGAAAAGGGAGACAGAGACTCAGGCTGGCGGTCATCATGGCTGCCTTCTGCTGTACTATGATGCAGGAGGGAAGCCTCATTAGTGCTGGTGCCATCTTGAATTTCCCAGTCTCCAAGACCATAGTCTTGATAAACCTCCGTTCTTTGCAAATCATGTGGTCTCAGGTACGTTGTTACAGCAACACAAGAAAGACCAGGGCACATTTATACACAAAATGCCCTTCCTCTTGTCCACTGAGACATCCCTCTCGGTCACCCTATCTTCTTTCTTGGGCATTGGCAATGGCTTGTTCCTATGAGCACGAAATCTGCTGTTAGCAATCTGACCTTTAAAAAGCAAAATAAACTTCAGAACTCCACTCACCAGTTAACTAATACCCCACCTTTCTCTTTCTGCCCCCCTCAGCAGAACTCTCTCCCCGGGACCCTTCAGTCTCCACCTCTTCATCCAAGCTCCTCCAGCCGGACTTCTCCTCTCCGTGCTGCTCAACCCAGCGGTCAGTTTCCCCCGCACTCGAGCCGCCTGCTAAGCCGGTGGACACCGAGTCTCGGCCTGGTTCTTTTACCCCCTTTGAACATTCCTTGCAGGGTCCCAGGACCTCAGCCCCCTGCTTTCTTTCCCCCAGGCTCTTCAAAGCGGCAGAGTCCTGGGTGCTTTTGAAAGTATCCATTCCCTTCTCCAGTTTCACGGCTTTCAGTACCGTCTACAGACTGATGACGCCTGGGTCTGTGCCTGCAGCTCCGCCTTCTCCGAACCTTGGACTCTGGGGACTCAGTGGCAAACGAGGAGTCAGGTCCAGGCGAGCTCCTCTTTTGCACCCCCTGTGGACCCCCCTTCCTCACCTCTGTCCACAGCAAACCAACACTGCGTTCCCCAGCTCCAACCACGAACTCCTTCCTGAGCCCTCTTTTTCTTAAAGCCAACTCGGTTTGCCTGGAACTCGGTCATCTCTGCCCTGAAGCCGACTGCTCCTCCCCACCTGCCCTGTAGCACACAGGGCTTCATGCCACACCCTGGCCCAGGCCACGGCAGTCACCCTGCCTCCACATGCTGCAATCCACCCTGGCGCAAAGCAGGCAGAAGAATCCTCTCGCTGTCTCAGCAAGATCTTCCTCAATCAGCACACCTAAAAGCCATCCTCCTTCTGGCTCCTTCCCCCTCTTAAACTCATCATCCGTGAGCCATTCCCCCTCCTCCCGCCACTGTCAGCTTCATGAATTCTGGAAATACATCCATTCCTGGTACCTAGAGAAACTGCCTAGCGCATAGCAAATGCTCAGTAAATGTTTGTTGACTGACTGACTGACTGACTGAAGCAGGAGGAGAAGGAGGAGAGACAGTGAGCTGAGAAAGGGCTAATGTGGCCGTGACAAAGAGTTTGTCTTTGGTCCTAAAGGTAAGTGTGTTTAAGCTGGGTTCCTCAAAGGATGTGCTGGGGAAAATCACTGTATGGGCGAAGGAAAGCAGGGCATTTATGAGGCAGGTGGAACTTTCTGGAAAGGCACTGTCTGCTGTCCATGCTGAGATCAAGTAACACTGGGGAGTAATTTAACGGTAACACGGCAGTGTCAGTTTCTTAGGCTTGACGGTTTCCTACCATCAGATGTTAAACAACCAGGGACACCAAAGATATGTGGAAACCCTCCACATTAACTTTTGCAAACCTTTTGGGAAGCCTAAATTCTAAAACAAATGCTGAAGAAGAGGATTTGTTTGGTAGAAAGAGTTCCACTGATCTAAAAGGGTTTGAAGGTCACTTTTGTAGCTCTCCCCCCGCCTGTCTGTCTGTCTGTCTCTCTCTCTGTCTCTCTGTCTCTCTCTCCAGAACCCAGGGCCTCTGTGTCGAGCTACATCCCCAGCCTGCCACCCTGCTTCTTTCTCTCTTTCTCGGAGACACAGTCCTGCTAAGTTGGGCTCAAACTTCTGGTCCTCCTGCCTCAGCCGCCCACAGTGCTAGGATGACAGGCCACCACTCCTGGCTAGTTTAATTCATTTATGTCAGCACGCAGGTGCACTGGGTACTTTTCCTGGTATAATGCGTGCAGATGTAAGCAGACATGGCGATGCGGCCCTTTCCCTCTCAAAACACTAGCGGATGCCAGGGTGACACTGCTCTACATATTGTGCCCCCTAGTTCTCAAAAGAACTTCGAGGAAGGTACAGTTGTACATCCCAAATCCAAAAATCTGCAATAAAAACAAGCTCAGAAGTTAGGGCCACAGATTTAGCTCAGTGGCGCGGTGCCCGCCTTGAAAGCACAAGGTATTTAAAAAAAAAAAAAAAAGAAAAAAGAAAAAAAGCTCAGAAATTGGAAACATATCTGGTCCTAAAAATTTCAGATAAGGAGGACATGAAACCAGTACCATCACTGATTTCTAGTTACACATGAGCCTGGAGCGCATCATCTGTCCGGAGACGCACAGTCAGGAAGTGGCAGAGCTGAGATTCGAACCTGGGCAGGCCGGCTTCAGCGAGAGCGTCCCACTTCTGTCCTGTGCAGGAACCACTTGCTCTGGGTACACAGTGAAGGGAACAGAGGGCTCACTCGGGGGAGGCAAGAGATGGCACTTCACCAAAGAAGACAGAAGGGGGCTGCCAAGCGTTGGCAGGGATGTGGGCGGGGTGCACGGGGTTCCAGCAGAGACCCAGGGAGGGGTGAGGAACGAGAGGGAGGAGGCAGCATGGATGAGCAAGAAGGACGGGGGGCCTGTGTGTCACACTCAGGTCGTGGAAGGGCTCTTCGGTTTACGTTCTTAGAACTCAGAGATGGCATGGGAGTCGCGTGGTTTTTCACTCATGCCGGGCAAGGGCTTTGCCACTGAGCCATGGCCCCACCGCATGGGGCACGAGAAGGGCATCCCCTCGGCTAGAGCAGACCCGTGCACCAGTCAGCTTCTCACTGCTGGGACAAAACAGCTGCCACTTAAAGAACTGACAGCAGGAGAGGTGTGACTTGCCTCACGGTTTCAGAGGGTTCAGTCCACGGCAGGACCATCGCGGTAGAGACACGCTGCCGAACTCATGGTGGCCGGGCAGCAGAGAGCAGGGGAAGAGCCCAAGAGGAAGGGGACAGGGACGAGGTGGATCCCCAATTTGGGGGAATGCGGGAGCAGGCTGCCGGGGTGAGGCGTGGAAGAGCGGGGCTCACAGGCTTGGAAGCTGAAGAGAGTACAGACGGGAAGTAGGAAGGTGGGGATGAGGGCAGGATGTGGGGACTTGGGGAAGAACGCTGTGGCCTGGCTGCCCCCCGAGATGCACACCTTGAAACTCGAGCCCCCTTGTGACGCAGGATATACAGGAATACAAGGAGCAGGGCCCTTGGGGAAGGGCTACCGCATGAGGCCTCTGCTTCGTGAGTGGGTTAGGAGCCCGACAAAAGAGCTTGGCAGAAGTCACGGTTTCTGCCTTTCTGCCTCCTACCAAGTGGGGACACTGCCATTACGCCCCATGGAGGACGAAGGAACAGGGCGCTGTCTCGGAATCCGAGTGACCAGCCCTTGCCTGCTGGAGGCTCGACCTGGACTTCCCAGCATTCAGGTGAGAGATAAATTTCATCCATTCATTCATGGTAGCAGAGATTGAACCCAGCGCCTTTTCAAGAGTTACACGCACAGCCCCCTATTAAACATGGTTTTGTTTTGAGACAGGGTCTTCCTAAGCCACTGACTTACCCAGGCTGGGCTCGCATCTGCAACCCTCCCATCTCCGCCTCCCAGAGTGCTGGGATGACAGGTGTGCGCCACCATGCCCTGCTTCTCTTATCTATAAATGGCCTCATCTGTGGTATTTCGTCACAAGGGAGTGCTGGTGTGTGCGGTGTGGAAGGGGGTGGGGTGTGGGCATGGAGAAGTGTGTAGGGAAGGGAGCTGGACACACTCTGGAGCCCCGTCTCTGCCCACGCTACACGTATAACAACACACCAGCCTTTATCAGCCAAGGAGAAGGTGGGAAACCCTCTCACATCAGCGATGCACCAAGGCAGCCCTGGTTCCTGATGCTCTGACCCAGGAAACCCCCACATGTGAATCAGACATGGCCCTGGGACTCCACCTCAGGAAGGAAAAGGCTCAGCAGGCGTGAGAGAGTTGTCCAAGGTCCCAGCGAGGGAACAATGGATCAGGGATTAGAAGACAAACCCCTCGCCAGCCGGACCTTCACCTTTCCAACACATGGTTCTGGTTTCCCGTGGATTTGGGCAGTGTCTCGGATGAGTTTCCTATGATAGTAAAAATCAGTGTGGTACACACACCATGGAATATTACTCAGCACCGAAAAAGGAGGCAATTCTGACACAGGCTACGTGGATGTGGCTCTGAGTAATGCGCTAAATAAAATAATCCAATAACAAAGGGCCAATGCTGTGGGGTCCCACTCATAGGTGAGCCCCAGAGCAGCCACAACGATGGACAGAAAGTAGAATCACGGGTGCTTGGGGCTAGCAAGAGTGGAAACTGGGAGTTGGTGTTTACTCGGGACAGAACTTCAGTTTGGGGAGAAGAGAAAGCTCTGTGGGAAGGCGGTGGTGAATGCATGTGACGCCCTCGAACTACAAGTCTGAAAGTGGTCAGAGCCAGTGCACGGTGCATGCCTACAATCCCAATCCTCTGGGAGGCTGCGGGCAGGAGGGTTCCAAGTTCAAGTCCCTCGCACGCAGTCTCTCAGGAGAGAATGTCACTCCCCCGGGGGCAGCATGAGGCTCCAGGAGGAGGCAGCCGCTTGTCCAGAGCAGAAAGCAACCACTGAGCATGCCGGGGCCCTGGCAGACAGCCAGCTGCCAATCCGTCCCGTCATACCCCAGGGCGGCAGCGTCGCTAACTTGGCAGCCCTGTGTGGCCACACACATTCTGTGTCGTCCTGGGCGGTTCCACCCACTGGGCAGGGGACAGGGAGGGATGGCTGTCATGCCCGGTTTCTGTATGCCTGGCAGCTGTCCTGACAGCGGGAGGGAGTCACTGAGGTCTGACTTCCCAATGAGGACAGCACAGCCATCCACTGGGGCAACTTCTCCTTCCCGGGCAGCCCTGCAAGGGAGGCCTGGCTTTGATGCGGGGGCACTAGCAAGGCTTCGCCAAAAACCCCAGCATCCGAAGGCGCAGACAGCGCCCCCTCCCATGGTCAGGACTGTCACCCCCTTTCTTGCTCCTCATTTATTTTGGCTTTGATGTTTGTTGCTGTTTTTGAGGAAAGGTCTTGCTAAGTTGCCCAGGCTGGCCTTGAACTTGACTTTCCTGCCTCAGCCTCCTGGAGTGCTGGGATTACAGTCATGCACCACCACACCTAGTTTCTTCTTCTTAATGACCGTACAAAGGACCGAATCCTGGCATCACTAAGTTACAACCCTAGCCCTTTTGAGAAAAGTTTTATTGTGAGGCAGGGTCTCACTAAATTACCCCGGCTAGACTTGAACGTGCAATCTCCCTGCCTCAGCCTCCTGAGCAACTGGGATTACAGTGTATGCCACAATGCCTGCGGCAGCCTCTTAAGTGAGGCTATTAGTGAGGCGGGCACTGTCCCAAGTCTAGCAGGAACGTCGGGTACAATGTTGCTTAGAAGCAGGGTCCCTGCAGATGTAATCAGTAAAAGATCTATAGATGAAATCATCCAAGGACTTTGGCCTCTGTGTCTACCAACAGAGGAATGGATAAAGAAAATGTGGTGTTTATACATAACGGAGAGCTACCCTGCCCTGAGGAGTCAGCTGTCAGAAAATGGACGCACCCTGAGACCAAGGTAAGTGAAATAAATCAGACCCACAAGCTCAACATCATATCGCTTGTCTTACATGAGAAATCCAAAGCCTACATAAAGAGCAAATTAAAAGGCAGGTGACAGAAAATAGGAGAGCAGACTTTGTGGAGATGGAAAGGGGCCTGGGGATGGGGGAGAAGGGGGGAGGAAGAGGGGCAGGGAAAAAGGACCAAGATGTGACACGCATGTGTACCGACTCCCCACAGTGAGTATAGGCATCATGAATTGCAAAAACATACTAATAAAAAAGAAATAATAAAAAAAAAAGATGAAGCCGGGAGTGGTGGAGCACGCATGCAATCCCAGCACTCGGCAGGCTGAGGCAGGAGGATCGCTGTGAGTTCAAGACCAGCCTGGGCTACATAGTGAGTTCCAGGTCAGTCTCAACTACATAGTGAGACCCTGTCTCAAAAACAAACAAACAAACAAACAAACAAAAGATGAGGAGAGGACACAAAGCAACACGGAAAAAGAGGGCTGTGCAGATGGTGGCAGAGACTGGAGCTCCACCCCAAGCAGAGGCACCCTGGGAGGCATGGAAGCTGGTAAGAATCAAGGAAAATTTCAGGAAGCTGGCCCCACTGACATCGTCACCTTAGACTTAAACTTTTTGTTGGTTTAAGTGTTTTGCTGTAATAGCAACCCTGGGAAACCAATGTAGACAGAGAAAGATGAGGCTGGGTCCTCAGCCCCCACTTCTACCACTCTGAAAAAACCCGCATCCGATAGGTCCTGCTTCAATATTTCATTCAACAAACACGGTAGCAACTTCTGGATGTCCACCCAAATCCACCGCTGCCACCTTCCACAGCAGTGGAGTTCCGGCCACATCCTCGGTCTCCTTGCAAAACTGAATTTCCCAGCATTCCCAGAAGTTGGGCGTGGTCACATGACCAAGGACGGAGCTGAATGAACAAGGGCCAAGGCTGAGTCTGAGTCTTAGAGACTGGGGATGCCCGCTCCATCCTATCTCCCTTTTTCTCAACGTGAGCTGCTCTGACTGTGCCCACGATGCTGCACACCCTCATCAGTGGTAGAGTGAGAAGAAGAACCTCAATCTCGGAGTGCGGCTTTGGAAGTCGGATTCCCTGCCCAAGTCTTTGCCGTTTTAAGCCACTCTTCTCTTGGGATCTCTTAGAGTAGTGATGTATAATTTATAATTTATATTGATTATGAACCTAGGGATTTCCAGGCCCAGGTGATACGACAATGGACTGGACAGGTAGGGTCCTGCACTTACGGAGTTTACAGTCCAGTGGGAGAAAAGCAGAAGATGAAAACCTCACTTAAATACCGTGGGATGGGAAATCTGGCTGGAAGGGGCACTGCCATGGTGTGCGTACTGGCACCCCCCAGACCCACGTTGTAATCTAATCACCAACGCGGTGGTGTTGGGAGGCGGGCGTTTAGGAGGGGATTGGGCCATAAAGGAAGACCCTGATGCCTGGATGGGATCAGTGGTTTGGGGAAGGCCCCAGAGAGCGACCTCGTTTCCCCTTCCCTAAGAGGGCAGAAAAAGACAGCTTCTGGGGTGAATGGAGCTTTGGGGCAGAGCACAAGCCCATCATGGAGGAGGCTCTGGGTTCCTTCCCCAGCACCCCCCCCATCTATGAACCAGGGAGTTGTAATCTCTTCACCAAACACCAGATCTCCAGTACCTTGATTCTTTTGGACTTCCCAGAATGGTGAGCAATGAATTTCCACTCTATAAGTCAATTTATGGTATTTTTTCATAGCCACCTGAAGGGACTCACACAGGTTCTCTCAGAGCAAAGGGAACTTGGAGGATTTCTGAAAGAAGCAATGCCTATTCTGAGAACTGAAAGAAAGGGAGGACAAGGGGGAGTATTTCAAGAAGGAAGAATACAGATGGTGGTGCATACCTGCAATCCCAGCCCTCTGAGAGGCTGAGGCGGGAGGATTGCTGCCCAGGCTGGGCAACTTAGCAAGACCCTGTCTCAAAAAAAAAAAAATTTTTTTTTAAAGGTTGGGGCTGTAGCTCAGTGCCCCAGTACCATAAAAAGAAAAACTAAGAAGGAAGGGGAGGGCAGCAGAGAAAGAGGAAGATTATCCTGAGGGTGCCCAGGGGGAGGAAGTATGCGAGAACCTTTAAACAGTTCCACGCTGCTGTAGCAGAGAGACAGCGCAGCTGACACAGGCAGTGGTCAGCTGACCTCAAAGACCCAATGAAGACCCTTCCAGCCAGACTTCTGGTCTTGCTCTCTTGTAATTGAGGCTGAATCATCTGCTTTTCTCCTCCTAGACTCTAAACTCCTTGGAAGCAGAGCCCTACCTTTCCCGTCCACTGTCACATCTCCCGCGCATGGAAATTCCTAGGCACAGGATTATGAAGAGCAGTGGGTCGCCCTGGCAGGACTTTCCGAGAGAAATCACGTGGCAAGACTTACATTCTGTGCAGTGAAGAGTTAATTCAGTGGGTCCTGCAAATTCCAAAATCAGACAAGCCCCGCTGAGGCCACGGAGGGGGACAGTCCTCCTGGACACCTGCCTGACGTGGGCCCCTCCGCGCGCCTATGGCAGGGAGCTTCTGCAGAGACCCAGGCCGATGGTGACTGAAAGCCTGTGGTCACCCAGGACCCTGGGCCGTGGGGCTCTGCAGAAGATGGAGCCTGAGCAGTTAAAGTCAGCACCTATGTGACTCAACCCCCAGAAAACCCTGGGCGCCCAGGCCCAGGTGTGCCTCCCGGTTCGAATGTTGTCACACACTGCCTAAAACGCTGTGCAGCACCGTGAGAGAACAGCTTGAGGCTCACACCTGGCCTCTGCCCTGCTGTGTAGCTTTTGCTTTAAGAAAACAAAATCCATGTTTCATAGGTCTTCCGGATCCTGTAAGCCCCCTTAAGGAAACCTTCAAATCTGACAGTGGTCTTGGGAGAACCCTGACCACGTGGTCTTACAACCTTGAATCTTCTCAAGGGAAAGCATATTCTCTCTCCCTCTCTCTCTCTCTCTCTCTCTCTCTCTCTCTCTCTCTTTCAGTTCTGAAACTGCCTGCACAGGACTTTAGGGAATTAAGAAACTGATAAAACCGGTCTTTGTCTCAAGAAGTAACTCCATGTCCGGAAGGCAAGGCAGAATGGAGATCAAAGGCAACGATCAAACGTGGTGGACTTTGATGGAAGAAACTGTGATCCAGGCTTTAGTGGTTCGATCCTACTTGGACGTCCGGACAGGAATTAGGGACAAGTCACGGCACAGAAACCAGAGACCAAACTGATGAGGCCAGGGGACGGGACAGCTCTGTCTCTCGGAGGAAGGGCGTGAGACAGAGATGCCCGAGTGGAAGGCGCCCAGGCTGAGTCCCGGAGAGAAATCTCTTGGAAATGCCACCAGGGACACCGCAGCATCTCTGGTGCCCAGGGCTCCTCCAACAAGTCAGTGAGGCTCCTTGCCAAGGTCAGGCGTGATCTGAAACACTGCCCCAGGAAATGTGCAGTGAGCAGGCTGACTGTGCACCGTGCAGCCCCTCGCCCTGCCTCCCGGAGCACCTCTCTCCCACTTTGCTGCAGTCCTCCACTTCCACACCGTCTTCACTGAACAACCAAAAGACAGCACCGAGCCTTGTACTGGAGGCGCTGCTGTTTCCTACAAAGCGCACAACAGAGCTCTCTTTCAGGCTGGGCAATCGGACCGCGAGCGATCCTTTTGCCCAAAACGGTGGCAACTTCTGCACAAAATCTGAAGACTGTCTTATGTAAACAAACAAAAATCCTGGAGACTTCATGGGCAATTATATGCCCCAAATAAATAAGCAAAGTCAGGAGCTTCTAGGAGGCAATTGGAACGTCAAAAGCACTTTGCCCCGAGGGCATCTGCTTAACCCAGAAAACTGCTATTTTGATTTTTACGGCCTCTTGGGGAGCCAGGGTGGGAGACAAAATCCAGAGCTCCTCTGTCACAGAGAGTCGAAAAGGAGACTCCTCAGATTCGGATGGGACCCCAACAGGCTACAGCTTTAAGGTGAAAATGTGGAGTAAATTTATCTCCAGCCTCCTACCCCCAGAGGTTTGGCAGAAAGTCTCTTTGGCACTAGGCAGAGAAAGAGGAAGTTAAAACCTCCTAGAAATTATCTTCGCGGAGGCGGGTGACCCAAATTCTCAACATCCAGGTGGTCCACAAGTTGCAAGCGGCCCTGGAAGAGAGAGCCCTGGACACCTGTAAGAGGTAAACAGGTGTCATCCATGGAGGATGCAGCTCTCTCCTTGGCCACCAAGAGTCCCTTCCAACGGCAAGCTTGGAAATGACAGTCACGCAGCCAAGAATAATAAAACACCGAACAAAACAAGGAGCCGGTGGAAAGGAGACGGTGAAATGGAGCCATGATGATGCTAGATGTTTACCTTATAAACAATGATTGCAAAATAACTGCTTGCACATGATATTTAAACAATAAAAGGTAAGCTTGAAAATCTCTATGGAACGGTTCTCAGCCGGGGTTCTCAGCACCCCCAGTACCTCCGAGGAGGAGACATTTGGCAATGTTTAGGGACATTTTTGGCTACCATAATGGGAAAGGGTTTCTATTAACGTTAAATCAGCTCATGCCAGGGGTGATCTTAAATACCCTCTAACGCCCAGGACGGCACCTTACTACCGAGGATTAATTATCTAGCCCCAAATCTCAATAGTGCCACAGCTGAAACATCCCACAGCGGGAAATTCAATTACCACCAAAGAGGAAGCAGGGTTGAAAAGGATCAGACAGAACTTGAGAAATTTGATAACAGGAACCATAAACTTCATGAGCAGTAGATTAGAGGCAGCTAGAGAGGAAACTCGTAAACTGGAAAGACACAAATACTGTTATTCTACTCATCTGACAAAGGAGTAAACTGAGGCACACAGAGAGTAAGCGTCTTGCTAGCTGGGAAATAAATCACGGGTCACCAACCACCTATCCAGAGCCCTGTACTCCTCATCCAGCTCCCTTTCTTCTGAATTCTGAAGCCCGAGGGAATCATTTTCTCTCTGCACCAGTCTCTAAATTTCTTTCCCACTTGCTATTTTCTTTGGCAAAATATTTTGGAGAAAATAGAATTTGTCTAAAATGCCTGACAGAAGAAAGACACAATGCATTGCATTAGCATGCAGGCAACAATGCCTAGGGAGAAAGCACAAGGCAATTTCCATCCCAGAAACATTTACCTTCCATTAACTAATTATGTGCCACGGTTCCCAGTGGGGAAGGGGCTTGGGGGTGTTTATCTCTACACAGAAGCAGAGAAATGGGAGAAACGTAACTAACAAAATCTCCTCCCCAAGAGCCACCAGAGGCTGTGCACAGGGCCCAAGACTCTCCCAAACGTGCACCCCCGGAGCCCTCGGCCACAGCAAGTTACTTAAGCTCCATCTCCCTCTCCTGCACATGGGGTCACGGAGAGCCAGTGCCACAAGGCTGCTGGCCTAGATTCGCAGAGGCGCAGGTTCAGGGCCATCACAGCCACTCAGCATGACTAGCAGTGACTTCTACCCCAGGGGCAGGAAGCCCACCTGCCTGTCATCCTAGCACTCAGAGGCTGAGGCTGAGGCAGGAAGATCACAAGTTCCAGCCCCACCTGGGCAACCTAGACCTCATCTCAAAATAAAAAAATACTTTTAAAAACTGGGGATGCAGCTCAGTGGGAAGGCACTGGACTTGATCGCCGGTACTAGGGTTGGGTCACGGGGGTTCTCAAACACTGAGATCAGCTCCCAGCTCCACTGCTCACTAGCTGTGTGACCCCGGGCAGGTGACTAAGCCTCTCTGTGTACTGGCTTCCTCGCGGGTAAACACGATGATAACAGCTCTTCCTCTACTGGTTCTCTGTGAACATGAAGTGCTTAGTATCTGTAAGATGCTGAGACAGGGTCTGCCTTGTGGAAAGTGTTCCCCGTCGTGGATTAAGCAGATCTGTTAGGCTCAGGACAGCAGCACAGGTGTAAGGACCGGTGCCCGTCTGTCTTGTTGACCCACGAGCAATGTTTTTTTTGTTCTTGTTGTTTCTAATTTTACCTGGTTACTATTTTTAAATGGTTACAGAACTGGACATATGTGTGGAGTCCCATGTGATGTCCTGACATGTATGTAACATGTAATGATCACATCAGAAATCAGCACGCACGCGCGCACACACACACACACACACACACGCATGCACCCACACCTACACACACGCTGTCTTCTCACAGCCTCTTCAGCCACTAAAATTAGCTCCGTCTCCGGTCCCCACCCTCAGCACGCCTGTCCTGGTTTCTCTTGGCTCCTGGCCACTTGTGATCGCCACACACAGTTCCTTACCACCAGGGGCGCCGTGAGGTCCCAGCAGGTGTGGGGCGGGGAGGCCAGGCGTTCACACACCTTCCTCAGGCTCAGAAACACGGCCCCCACCACGCACTCACCCTGCTTCTAGTTTCAGTGTCCAAGAAGAACTTCGGCAGAGACCTCCAGGGGTTAAATCTGGATTTCTCTCCCCCTTTTGGACACACACTCAAAGGAATAAAAAGCAGGCACTCAAACACTTACACAGCCACGCTCACGGGCACATGATTTGCTGCCTGAGATGCGATGTGGTCACTCAACCCCCACGGGGCCTCAAACCCTCAAGACATCAGGACCGGCTTGGCCCTGTGGGGTGGAGATGTGGAAGGGTTGCTGTGTGATGCCGAGTGCACAGGGCACCCGGAGCTGACAGATCACAGGGAAGCAGGAGGGTGGTTGCCAAGGGCCAGGGAAGAGGGACGAAGAGGGGGCGCTTCATGGGCATGGAGGGTCAGCTCTGCAGGATGACAGGGCTCTGGAGATGCACAGTGGGGATGGCTGCAAGACAGTGCGAATGGACTCCCTGTCCTCCGTCTGCATGCTGGAAAATGGTTGAGATTCAGGATAAGGGGCCACATGCCTGTCATCCCTGCTCTCTGGGAGGCTGAGGCAGGAGGGTCACAAGTTTGAGCCTGGACAAACTTGGCAACCTAGTGAGACCCTGTCTCAGAATAAAAAATAAAGGGCTGGAGTCATGTAGCTCAGTGAGAAGGCTCTGGGTTCAATCCCCAGTACTTAAAATAAATAAAATAGCCAGGCGTGGTGGCTCACGCCTGTAACCCCAGCCCTCGGGAGGCTGAGGCAGGAGGATTGCTGTGAGTTCGAGACCAGCCTGGGCTACACGGTGAGTTCCAGGACAGTCTCGACTACATAGTGAGACCCTGTCTCAAAAAACAAAAAAAAACCCCAAATAAAATAAAAGAGAACAATGATGCAATTGGTGAGAAGACAGAAAGGGGACCCAGTGGGGGAAGGTACAGTCACCAGCTTGATTTCCTAGAGCGATGTGTTGCAATTATTCATTCTACAAACTATTTACTGAGCAGCTAACTATGTGTCAGATTGGCTTGGGTTCTGGGACGCAGTGAGTAAATGAAAAAAAAAAAAAAAAAAACCAGAAAAAAACCCCTGCCTTCCTGGAGGTGGCATTCTAGTGGAGGAAACAAAGGATGACCAAGAACATTAAAAATAAACGTGGCAGGGGCTGGGGATTTAGCTCAGTGGGTCCGTCGCCTGTTTCCCAAGTACATGGTTCCGGAGTTCAATCACCAGTACCAGGAAAACAAACAAACAAACAAACAAATATATGGCCAGCCCTGGTGACACATACTTGTAATCTAGGCTCTTGGGAGGCTGAGGCAGGAGGATCACTGCAAATCTGAAGCCAGCCTGGGTTACATAGTGAGTTCAAGGCCAACCTGAACTACATAATGAGACCTTGTTTCAAAAAAACATAAATAAATAAACATGGTTTGGATGGTGCTCATCGGGGTGTGGAGGGAAATAGGGCGGAGACCGAGGTGTCACGTTGCGGGTGAGGAGCTACACGACTACAAGAGATTTTAGCAAAGACCAAAGGAGCCCAGCACAGATGTGGGGATGATGTCTGGCAGAAGAAGCACTTGTGCAAAGGCCCTGAGCCCAAACCGTGTCTGGTGTGCTTGGGGAACACCAAGGAGTCGAGGGTGGCTGACACCGGCTGAGCAAGGCGGAGCAAGTAGAAATGAAGTAAGAAAGGGCCGATGCAGAGACGCTGGTCTGAGGGCCTGTGGGTAGGGAGGAAGTGGAGGGCAGTTTCTAGAGGGTCCTGGCGTAAGTGCCCACTGGCGCCCTCTGGCGGCTGCACAGGGAACGGACCTGCAGAGAGGCAGGGCAGAAGTTAGAAGGGAGGTCCAGGTGGGGCTGCCACACAGGGAGGGGAGGGCGCTCTCGGTGGATTCTGCTGGGGCAGCCAACAGGATGTACCAGCAACCAGAGGTAGGAAGTGAAGGAAGAGGCAAAGGAGTAAGACCCTTGAGGATTGGGGTCCCAACACCAGAAAGGATGTACGGAGATGTCTGGGCAAGACGCCAGTGCGTAGGGCAGCCCAGGAGCCCATGCCAAGGCGAGTGGAGCAAGGGAACATGGTATCTGTGCAGCTCGGGATACTCTTCTGCCCTTCAAAACAGGGCCATTCTGTCGTTCGCAACAACGCAGATGAACCTGGAGAGCACTACGCTAAGTGACACAGCCACACACAGAGGCGCTGCTCTGCATGCCTGAGGCCCTGGGTACTGCCCTCAGCATTGCAGGGGAAAATCTTAAAAAATCTGGGCGTGGTGGTGCACACCTGTAATCCCAGGTACTGGGGAGGCTGAGGCAGGAGGGTTGCAAATTGAAGGCCAGTCTGAGCAATTTAATGAGATCCTGTCTCAACATAAAAAATAAGAAAGAGTTGAGGGTGTACCTGAGTGATCAAGTCCTTGCCTAGCATGTATGAGACCCTGGGTTCAATCCCTAGCACCACACAAAAGAAAAGGAAGAAGGAGGGGACAGGCACAGAAAAACAAGTATCACATGTGTTCAAGTAAGCGTGAAGCAGAGAGTAGAGCTGCAGGTTGGGGTGAGGGAAAAATGAGGGTGGAGAAAAAGTATCATCAGACAGGAGGAAGGCCTCAGAGCCCTCTGCAGTGTGGTGGATGCAGTTAGTGACACCGTATCGTACAGTTCGAAATGGCTAGAGGAGTTTTAACGTTTGTATCATCACAAAAATCAGTACGTCAAGCAATACATATGCATAGTAACTTGATTACACCGCCCCACGATGTAAACCCGTATCCAAACATCACACTGCACCCGGTAGAGAGGGAAGAGTATTTATCAATTAAAAGCCAAAGTCACAGAGATGGGTGTGTGGCCCAGTGGCAGAGGGCTTGCTTGCCCGGCATGCAGCAGGCTCTCAGTTCTGGCCCCCAAAGAAAGTCAGTCAGCTGCGGACGCACACCCCCAGGGGCGGAAGTGGGTTTGCACCTGGAGCCTTGGCCGGGCTGGCGGGCAGAGGCTGAGTTGGCTTGGTCGGAGGGTGCAGGCCACAGCAGCAGCCCTAGCTCTCACGTGTCAACTGCAAAGGGGCAGCAGGTGACGGAATCACCGGGGTGCGTGTGCGAGTTCTCCGCACGACTCTGATGGCCCTGTGAGCGCTCGGCAGAGAGAGCAATGTCTTTTATTAGCCAAGGGCCCGCTGTCCTGTACTCAGCTACGCTCTCCGGGCAGCGCTGCGTCCACCACTCCCCATCCCTGGAGGGCTGAGTCAGGAGGCTGCTGTCGTCTTGGCTTCCCCCATTCCCAGGGCGGACAGCCAGAACCAGCAACCTCCACTGCGGCTTCAGGGCCGCGAAGCTAGCACTTTGGCTTAAACTCTCACCGCGTCCTCTCCTCCTGTGTGCTTTGTGACGACTCTTTGGTGTTCCCGAGCCTCACCCTTGTCATCTGTATGACAGGAGAGGCGGGCACCAAACAGGTGCTCCTGCGCTGTATCTGGGTTACCCGTGCACACACGTACACACACGTCATTACATATATCATATATATAACACACACAGACATATTTCATATTTCTTCTTCTGCATGGTAATGGGGGAATCAGAGCCAGGAGTGCTGAGCTATGTCCTAGGTCCATTTTATTTTATTGGTGGTACAGAGGATTGAATCCATGGCCTTCCTACTGAGCTCCATCCCCAGCCTCTTTTCTAATTTGAGACAGAGACACCCTAAGTAACTATGTTGCCCAGGCTGGCCTCGAACTTGGGAGTCCTGCTGCCTCTGCCTGCCAAATAGCTGAGGTTTCAGGAGTGCACCGCCATACCTGGCTTATGAGCGATGTCTTTATTCACTCTGTGAACTAGGAACAGGGAGTCCATTTTTCAGATGAGGAAACTGAGGCTTGGACAAGCAAAAGCATCCCCAGGGATCCGCAGAGCAATAGAGGAAATGGGCAGGACCTTCTGCTGGCCTGGCCTCATTTTCCCGCAGGGACCAAAGCTACCGAGGGGCATCCATCTGCTTGGGGATGGAATGAGCTAGTTTACTCCAAGGTTGGGAATGGACCCAGAGCATGTAAGTTCTCACAAAGCCAGTGCTTGCTCCGATCACCCCAGTTTATGCAGCTGGGCCCGGGGAAACCCTCGATTGTCTGGTCCAGGGTCCAGCTCTTCAGGGGTGGACTTTGCTGTTGAGACGTTGGCACCATTTCTCCCGTTCCTTCAGAAAAGACAAGAGCAGGGGAAATCTGGGACCGCTTCCCAGGCCTTTCTTTGTTAAAGCCCCACAGGCCTGGCTGCGGGAGCTCCGGGGAAGTCCCCAGAGAGGAGCTTGAGGCCTCTGACTCCTGGGGCAGCCTGGGCACTCTGGCCCAGAACGAGACTGGAACTGAGGACAGCCCGTCTACTCCTGGCACTTCATGAACGTATGCAGTAAGAGGTGCTTGTGAGGGTTTCGGGAGGACGGATCCTTCTATACCAGTGGTGGCGAGCCCACGGCATTGCGTTGCTTGTTTTTCTTTTAAGACGAAAGATGTCAATGTATGATTGTTTGTTTCTACACTAAAACCTCGGTACTCAGGTTGAGTTGCAGGTTGGCACTTTGCAATACACATGTGGGTTTTGGGCTGCAGTTTGGGCACTCGTCTCTAAAAGGTTTGCCATCACTGTATACAGCTGGTGGTAAAGTAAATTAGCACCGCCACTGCAGAAATAAGTACAGAGGTTCTTCACAAAACTAAAAATATTAATAGCACACGGGCCAGCGACACCACTCCTCAGTCCTTACCCAGAGACAGGAGAGTCGGCACGTGACTGGGACACCTGCATTCTTATTGCAGCACGATTCCTACCAGCCCAGGCAGAACCAACCCAGGCGCCCACTGGTGGAGAATGGACGAATTCATGGCCGAATACTACTGAGCCGTGAAGATGAGTGAAACTGTATCACTCGTAGGAAAATGCACGGAGCCAGAAGTCACCATGTTGAGTGAAAATGCCAGACTCAGAAAAAGAGGAATCACAAGTTCCCCCTAATATGTGGGAGCGAGAAAAGATGACACGAAAGAAAGGGGATGAGGAGGAGGGAGAGGGAGTGCAGGGAGGAGAATGAGCGGACAGATCTAATAAAACGTTCCAGGGTGTACGAGGAAACCACAGCAAAACCGAATCGTTTGTAAAATCAATAGGCACTAAGAAAATATAATTAATAAATAAACGGGTGAATGAACTAACTCTTCCTGCTGCCCACCCCCGGCCTGCCTAGACCAGCCGACCAAATGTCACTATTCCTGCGAACCTGAGAGAGGAATTCATTCATTCTTTTTCAATAGATTTTGCTGTTGTTGTTGCTTTTGCAGTACTGGGGCTGGAACCCAAGGGGCCTCACGGTGCCAGGCGAGCACTCACCACTGAGCTGCACTCCCAGAACTTTCAGCAGATCTTTGCTGAGCCCTACTCTCAGTTCTTGTAGGCTTGGGGTTTCGGCCCTTGTAGGGAGAAAGATGACCAACCAGGGAAACCACAATGAGAGGGTGACAGATGCCATCAGGTGGTCAAGAAGAAGGGGCCTAAGGGGGGCTCGTGGCAGCATGGGGAGGGCCAGTCAGGGAGGGCTTCCTGGAGGAAGAGGCAGTCCCTACCAGTAACATGTTCTGTGCGCGGCCACACCCTCCCGAACGCACCAGCTTCATCTGATCTCAGAAGGGACACAGGGTCAGGCCTGGACCGTATGTGAAGGGAGACGATGTGTACTTGGAGGAGTCTCTAGCACATTCTCTTGGAACCTTGTCCCTGTTCGTAACCTCTGGGTCCCTCCCACCCTGTGCAACAAAGGGTCAGAGCACAACAGGAGGCCCCTTTTCTAAGCAGTCCGTACCCCTCCAGATGTTTAATACTTTAAATATGACTAAGAGCTAGCCAGATACCAAGGAGAGCCCACTCCAGCCCCTCATCTCCCCACAGCATGTGCAAACATCCTGGGGTGAACAGATGCTGATGATAGATGAGGCAGTGTTCCCTCATCCTCCTTTCTGCCTCTATCGTGTGACAGAGGGCTCTGGTACTTACTGTCTGTGAGGCTTTGAACACATGGTTTCCCTTCTCTGAGCCCTGTTTTCTTTCATGTCTTTATGGAGTCACAAGAAGGCCTGAAGGCGACAAGTATGTGTACAATCTGGCATATAGCAAGAGCTTCATTTATACTATATCCCCTCTCTGAGGTTGGCCTCGCCCAGCAGCCTGGGGGTCCCCTCACCCCAGCAGGGTGGGAGGGAAGTGTCATGGTCTAGATGGAAAATGTCCCTCAAAGGGATTGTGCTGGGAAGTGGGACTCTTCTGGGTGGAGGCGGCGCTGACCTCATCAGACATGAGTGAGTCAGAGCCGATGGGCTGGAGGGGCGGGGCCTGGCTGGAGGAAGTGAGTCACTGGGGCCTGACCGGGAGGGCGCGTTCCCGCCCCGCCCCTCCCTCTCCCAGCTTCCTGACCCCCATAAGGTGTGCGCTTCTCCTCCACCAGACGCGTCCAGTGTGTTCCCGCCTGGGCTCTGACCAGCCACAGTAAACCCTTTCTTCTCTAAGTTGCACGTGTCTGGCGTGTTGTCCCAGCAACAGAAATGCACCGAAGGCAGGAACACAAAGTACCGAGCTGGGGCGGGGAGGAGAGCAGGTCTCCCTGCAGATGCCCGCCAGCCTGTCTTTGCCCCCGCATGGATGGGATCACGGGGAGGCTTCGCGGAGCTCCAGCAGGAGTGGCTGACATCTCACACAAGGTGATCAGAGGCTCCAGGTGACAGAGGAGGCAGGCGGCACAGCGCGGACGGCCCCAGGGCGGGATGGGGGGCGGGGACTCTGCTTCCTGCTTCAGCCTGCAGGGCTCCGAGCTCAGACACTGCATGCAGATGCGATCAAAGCTAGATCAGGCTTCGTGATCATCTCGGCTGTTCTTTCCCAGGGGGCTGTGTGACTAGTCTATGCTCGGCATAGTTATTTTTCTTTTTCAACAGTATTGAGATTGAGCCCAGGGTCTTTGCACTGAGCCCCATCTGCAGTTGTTAAGTTGCCAAGGGCTGGGCTCCAGCTTGCAGTCCTCCTGCTTCAGCCTCCTGGAGTACTGGGAAGACAGGAGTGCACCACCCACCCAGCTCTCAGCAGAGCTTTTCCTGATATTTTCTCTTCTTTCTACCATGTGAAATGCATAGTAATAATTACATGTCACCCCCGATTAGTGCCTAGAGTTGGGAATGGAAAGAAGGGGACTGTGGCCAACAGAGGAAATCAGAGTCGAAAGCTTAGGGGGTGAGGGTTGGAGCCCCGAGGACTACAGCGAGTAACATCCCGTGAGTTCATTCTCTCACATGACTGTGTTGCTTCTCCCACCAACAGACGGCGTCCCTTGTGCCCGCTCTTGGGTCCAGACTGGCCAAAATACGACGCGGCGTTCCTGGGGTGAGCCTTCCAGAGGCCAGGGAACTTCGTCCTGCTCCTAGAACCAGGCTCTGCCACACGAACACGCTCGCGCCAGCCTGCTGGGGAGGAGGCTGCCACCGATCTGCCAGTCGCCAGCCAACTACCCCCCCCCACAGGAGTTCAACTGAGCCCAAGGACGCACCCAGCTGAGCCCCACCTGAGCCATGGGGTTTAGGGGCTGATGTTAAGCAGCAGTATAGGGCCGACGCAGAGGGCCACTGCACTATTCAGCTTTTTGGTGCTGTGATAAGAGACCCAGGAAGTCACCTCCCAGGAGGAAAGGGTTATTCTGGCTCATGGTTTCAGTCCAGGGTCGGCTGGCGCCATTGCTAGGCTGCGGTGAGGCAGCGACATCACGGCAAAAGGGTGTGGCGGAGAGAAGCCGCTGGGCCAGAGGGGCAGAAAGCAGAGAGTGTAAGAGGAAAAAGCCAGAAGGCCAGGGGCTGGGGAGAAGATCGAGTCCTCAAGGTTACACTCCTAGGACGCACTTGTTTTTATTAGGTTCTACCTCGAAAGTTTTCCTTTGTTCTCTAATAAGGCATCAAATTATGAGCCCAGAAAGAAATCAATCTGCAGATTAAGCCAGAGCCTGAGACCCAATCACCTTCCCAAGCTATACCTCTGATTCTTGCTGCTGACTCCAGAACCAAGTTTTTCCATGTAGGAGCCCATGGGGGGACATTTAAGGTCAAACACCTAACAGCCACGGTGCAGAGCTGGGTGCAAAGTAAATGGAGAGGAACTTTCAAGTAAGATACACTGACATCGAAGGCACCCTTTAACCCCACACAGACGCTGCTTCACTTAGGGAAGAGTCACGTCCTGCTAAACCCATCACGAGTTGAGAATGTCATCTGTCAAAATGCAATTCACTTCCACAACCTGCTGAGCGATGCCGCTCAGCCACAGAGCACACTGCAGGGCAGCGGCCTCCAACGTTCCTGGCCTGGTTCCACACAGGGCTGGGGACCCCTCTGCAGGGTATCAGCTGTGAGCCCCATGATTGTGGGGCTGCCCTCGTGCTTACTGCCTACCCCACAGGATTTCAAAATCCAAAGTGCGGTTTTTACTGAATGCCAACTGCTTGCACACTCCCATAAACACAAAAAGATTGTGTGAGTCAAGCTCTATAGGTGGAAAACAAAAGTTAGAAAAGTGCTGAGAGGAAATACTTTCCCAGGGTCCCAATGAGCTAGATGTGGCCATGTGACATATTTCTGGCCACGAGAGGTCTGCAGAAGTTCAATGGATAGTTTCTGTGAAAACTTTTGCTCTGCTTGACATGCAAATTGAAAGAGCTTGATAGGGACATTGTTTCCCTGCTTCTTTCTGCCTTGGATATGGATATGATGCACAGAACTCCAGCAACCATTTTGCAACCATGAGGTAGAGGCCCAGAAATATACACAGAAACTGGCTGATGTCCACCAACAGCCACTGTGGACTCTTGTGATATGGGAAAGATACACCCCCATCTGTTTAAACCACATGAGTTGGACTTCTTTTGCCACTGAAGACACTCTAGATTCATGTTTTTCCCACTTCTGGGCTACTTATCCCTCCACAAGAGAAACACAAGAATTTCTTCCTTTTTCAAGCATGACACCAGGAGATGCTGTGCCCTGCCCCCATGCACAGCCAATGCTGCTGATGCAACTCTAATTTAAAGCAAGGGAAGCCTTGCGTGCTCATTTCTCTCTTTCTGCAACAAACTACTTACAGTCACCAGCCAAAGACAATTAAAAAATACTGCCAACTCATCCCCACTGCCAGGGCCTGCATCCTAGCTGCCTCTGGCTTGACACATCTCTATGGAACGTCCATTAATTCACTTTGACCTCTTCCCTTCCCTGCTCCACAATCCCATGAGCCATTGGGTCTGGGAAGAGAGAGGTTTTAATTCCTGGAAAATCAAGGGAGCATGAACTCCAAAGGACTAGGATCTAGCTTTCCATACCCTTCTTCCTTTCTGCGTTAGCTTTCCTATCTCTAAGACGCAACACCCAGGGCCCACACCTGAAGAAGGAGACGTTGACCTGGCTCACGGGTTCAGTGGACTCAGTCCACGGCAGCTACAGCATGGCAGCCAGGAAGCACACAGAAGGGAGGATGGGGACACACGCTCACGACCGCCCTTCTGACCAAGCCCCGCCCGCCTCCAAGTGACACCCTTGGGGGACCTTTGAGATCTAACGGAGCATCTGCCTGCCCTTCACATTTGGGGCCAACAGAGTGACCCTATTTCCATCTTGCAGCTGAGGCCTACAGATAAAGGGACTTTCAAAATGCATCCCCAGGGAACCTAGACAGCTGAGTGACAAGTTACAGCAGACTTGTTTTGCGGCAATGGGAAAGGAACCCAGGGTCTCCTGCCCACTAGACAAGCGCTCACCACTGAGCTATACCCAGCCTAAGTCACAACAGCATTGCACACAGTGTGTGAGCCAGCCACCGTCTGTCTTGTGCTTATGTCTCATGCTGCTTATCCCCCAGTGTCAAGAACACTCTTGCCTCAGAAGTACACTCAGCCCCAATGCAGGGCAAGTGAGAGGAGCCAGGGAGCTCCCAGGCCAGAGAAGGTCCTTCACATCCATCAGGCTAACTCCAAGGGGATGCTTGTAGGGCTTGGGCCTTGGAGGAATGACTAGGATTAGACAAGGTCACCAGGCTGGCACCTCTGTGGTGAGAGGTGGGGACTGGAGGACGCAGATGAGCACAGGTACTCCCTGCCTGTCTCTTGCCTTAGGACACCCTGGCCACCTAAGGACTCTGCCAACCACAGAGCTGTTACGAGAAGCACACCTGCCTGGCCTTGAACCTCTGGAACAGCGAGTCCAAGAAAACTTCTTTTCTTTATAAATTACTCAGCCCAAGCATTCTATCATAGTAAAAGTAAACGGACTGAGACAACAGCTTACCCCTCTGCTCCCCTCTCCATGTTTCTGGTGTCTCTACACAAGTCACTTGCCTCTGATCGTTGTCTCAGGGTCAACAGGGTTTCTTGGTCGCAATGTCCAGAAAAAAAAAAAACTGACTGTGTTAGACAGAAGAGGGATTTGTAAGAAAAACAGACAATCAGCAGGAGGCCCGAAAAGAGGGTTTGGGAATTGGGTAAAAACAATGTGGACAGACTGAGCCCACTGCAGTAGGCTATTGGCCGAATCACAAAATGCATTTTCAAAGATAGGGTAGATATGTGACTGGCTGAGTTATGTGCAGCTGGACACGGCAGCTCACCTGCTAGGGAAGCTAAGGCAAGAGGATCTCTTCAGCCCAAGGAGTTCAAGGCCAGCCTGGAGAGCACAGTAAGACCTTAGCTCACAAAGGGAAAAAAAAGGTGGGGTGGAGAAGGGCAGTTTGGAATTTTGGGAACCCAACTAACAATAAGAAATATTCTCTATAGTTCACTAACTGGTCTATGGAACCAGGCCTGGAGACGTAGCAGTAATTATTATCATCATTATAATTGCAGTTATTAGTCTCACAATAGCTAATATCACGGAGCACTCGTTCTGTGCCAGCTTCCATCTAAGCGGCTCATGTGTGTTATCTGATTGAACCCAAGCTTTCCGAGGTGGATACCATTATGATTCCCATTTCACAGATAAGGAACAGAGAACCAAAGTGTTAGCTCCCTTCCTCTTTTCTCAGCATCCACTGCTAAGTGCACCATCCATAAAAGCAACCTAACACTAGGCATGGTGGTGGCGCATGCTGTCATCCCAGAACTCTGGGAAGCCGAGGCAGGAGGATCACAAGTTTAACCCAGCTTGGTCTACTTAGTGACATTCTATCTCAAAATGTAAAATAAAAAGCGGGTGGGGATGTAGTTCAGTGTGAAGGCCCTGGGTCTGACTGCCAGTACTGCAAAACGGCAAATAGATACATAAACTAACCGGACATGTGCCCAGGTACAACGCACATAACCTTTAAAATAACCCTACAAGGTAGGGAGTGGGATTAGGCCCATCTTGAGGAGGAGAAACCAGGATTCAGGGAGATGTGGTGACACAGGTCACACAGCTCGAAACAGTGGTGCTGGGTTTTGAGTCTGTCCCAACTCCAGGGCCTGGGTCTGAGCTCTGTGCGCACTGCCTGCCCACACCCCCGAGTCACTGGCGTGGGCCCAGCCAGACTGCAAAACAGTGTGGCAACTGCACGTTTATGAACGCATTTTTGCTATGAATAATAATCACATTCATTATGGGAGTTGGTGCTGGTAAAGGTCGCTGAAATCCTTTTCACTCCCTTCCCCTGCCCTCTGTCTCCTCTTTCTCCCCCAGGTCCCTTCATCCTTTCTTATTTCCTCTCATCTCTCTTTATTTTGCTCTTTACATTATTTATACTCAGGATTTTTCAGAGAGAAAGAAACCATGAGATACTTAAGTTTCTGTGTCTGATTTATTCCACTGAACATTATGATCTCAAGGTGCATCCATTTTCCCACACTTGATGCGAGTTTATCCTTCTTTACGGCACAGTAGTACTCCACGGTGTGCAACTACCATACTTTCTTAATCCATTCACCTGCTGATGGACAAGCAGGCTGCTTCCAAGGCTTAGCTGTTATGAGCTGTGCTGCTATGAACATGGGTGTGTACGTAGCACTGTAACAGGATGTCTCCAACTCAGGAAGCTGTCTAGAAGGGGAAAAGCTAGGTCAAATAGAAGAGCTTTTTATCCTAAAATTTAGTTCTGGGCCTCTAAATGCATCCATGAACAATGAGAACAACAGGCTGGGGATGTAGCTCAGTTGCGCCACACCCGCCTGGTACATGCAAAGTCCTGAGTTCAATCCCTGGTACCACAAACAGAACAAAATAAAACAACCACAACAAAACAGTGAAAACAACAGAATTCATGGCCTTCATACAAAATAGTCAAAACCACCAAGAAAATGGCAAGCTGCCTGTTAAAATCAAAGCTTCTCAGGGCACAAAGTACTCGATACTTTTTATTATTTTTCCTTTGCTATTGGGAATTGATCTCAGGGTCTCACACAGGCTCTGCAAGCACTCTACCCCTGACCTGTACCTCCAGTCCCCACACCCCACCCCTTTACATTTTGAGATGGGGTCTTGCTAAGTTACCCAGGCTGGCCTTGAACTTGCAGTCCTCTTGCTTCAGCCACTCGAACAGCTAGGATTATAGGTATGCACTACCGTGCCTGGCTAATATTTAATAGTTTTTACTCTATGATATCTCCAACTGATGGGTGACTATCACACACAGGTGAGTTTTGGCACACTGAGGAAACATCAGCTGCCAGGTTCAGTGTGCAACCTGCACAAGCAAACACAGCAAGTCTGCCGTGACATGCCCTGCTCAGACATGCTCCTCTAATCTTCGGCACAAACCCGTTCACATCCTTGTCACCTTATTAATGCAAAGCAACCGACAGACCGGATTCCAAAGGAGTTTCGGTGTACTCAGAACACACACACACGCACACGCACGCACGTGCGCCGTCTAGGTGAGGACCACAGCCACAGTCAGGCATATCAGCCACAGTCATACAGTGGATCAAGTCAACCTTCCCAACTGCCCTCCAGCTGACCTGCTCCCGCTGACCTGTGTGCCCACCCCGGGCAGGACTTCTGTGCCCATGGGTCTGTGTATTTACAGAGCAATGTCCCCACGGCTTGGCACAGATCTCTTCCCTCGGCCAAAACCATTTCTTGAGCATCTACTGTGTGCCAGATGCTATGCTAGGCTCTGGAGACACAGAGGAGGGAGGAAGAAACCAAACCCCTCACCCCACGCCTGACCTTCTCGTGGAGCAGATGGCCACACAGAAGACAGATCAGTGAAGTGGCCATATCGTCGGGAAGTAGTGTGCACCTGGGGAAAGAAGTCAAAAGTGAAGGAAGAGGAGAGGAAGTGGTGAGCGTGCATGGCCGTGGGAGATAAGGGGCGACAGGCAGAAGGTCTCGGAAATGCAGAGATGGACCCAGCAGCCGAGGAAGAAGGGCACCAGGCAGGCAGTGCAAGTCCTTAGGGTGGAAACTTGCCTCAGCTCCTCATGGAGCAAGGGGCCTGGTGGGTAGGCGAAGAGGGTGGCAGGGGACGGGCAGAGGGCTCAGGTCCTCGTGGGACGCAGTGAGGGCTTTCGCAGAACCCCAGGAGGATGTGAGTGAGGAAGTGACTTGACCGAAGGCTTGTGCTGCTGCCTATGTTAGTAACAGGCCACAGGGGAGGGGAGAAGCCCAGGCAGAGGCCACTGTACCAATGCAGCCAGGAGCAAGGACAGCTCAGCCAGACAGCGAGTGGAGGTGGAGAAATGGTGAGACCCTCAGGCTGAAGACGGAGCCTATAGGGTTTGTAGGTGGATCAGCCACAGGGTGGGCGAGGGAGGAGGCAGTGAGGTTTTTGACCTGAGCCCCGGGAAGGACCAAGGTACCAGCCACTGATACAAAATGGCAGGAAGGCTGGGTCTGGTGGCATATGCCCGTCATCCAGGCACTCTTGGAGGCTGAAGCAGGAAGATCATATATTTCAGCCCAGCCTGGGCAACTTAATGACTTAGCAAGACACTGTCTCAAAAAAAAAAAAAAAAAGAGCTGGGGATGTGGCTCAGTGCAAAGCCCTGGGTTCAATCTCCAGTGCTCCCCACCACCACCACACACGAAAGACAGAAGGGGCAGCATCAGGAGGGTCTTAGGAGGGCATACTCTGGACAGTCTACACATAATGTCTGAAAACCTGCCCCCTTCAAGTAAAGTCATCCGCAGAGGTGCTCTCCAGAGACACCAGCCCGGGAAACCTTCCCAGATGAGGGTGTTTAATGCCTCAAAACTGGAAGAGACCACAAGCAAGGTGGGGGGGCAGTTTCACAGACATCAAGAAAAGAGGAGCTTTCGTCCCCCTGAATGTCTCTGAATCTCAGTTTTACCACTTCACACGCAGACCCCACCCAGGCGATGTCCTTGCACTTCTGGGCCAGAATCAGACCCTTCCCAAAGCAGAGGCTTCTACCTTCCACAGCCTGTGCCACAGCGCCTCCTCTCCCGGTCCCATTTCATGTCCCTCATCAATCAGAGCGCAGTGTCCCCGGCTTGGCAGCCTCTTCCCAGGCTTGAGGCATCTGCTTGCTTCTGGTTTCATTGAGATTTCCTCCGCCCTGATGATCCACCCCACAAACTGTGCAGGCAGCAGCCAGGGGCCCCCAGGGTAGGCAGCCTGGCACTTGTCACAGCCTGAACTCAACAGGACAAGATCTCCACCAGCCCTGAACTTGCAGAAAGATGGACAGCAGAGTCTTTCTGTAGCTCCACAGGGAGGACAGCCAAGTAAGCTCAGTACGGAGCAAGGTCACCTGTCCATCTGGACGCCCAGCCGGAGGGAGGGAGGGAGGGAGGGAAGAGGGCCTTCAACACCAGGAGACGCGGGCGCTGTCCAGAGTACTGAAGCTGTGAACGGCTAGGGGCCAGCTCTGCTCGTGGTTAGTTTAGGGTCCGCGAAGGGCAGATCCCAACCTAGGACTTGGGTACAAGCGGTTCATCTGGGAGGACAGCCAAAGAGCCATAGCAAGGAAGCAGAAAGGAAGGGATGCAGAAGAGTGCACTAGTGAGGGGCTCTCATGGGAGTCGACCACTTGGCCCTGTGCATAACACACCTCCCAGGTCCCCCACCAAGCAGTGGGAAGCCAGGGTCCTTCACACACTGACTTCTCAGCTGCTGGTCCAGAGGCTCCTCGGGTTGTGTCAAGGCCGTCCCTTCCCAACACCCTGAGATCCAGGTCTGAACCGCGGGGCTACCCAGCCTCCCATTTCTGCCAAATCTCTCTGTCCCGTGTTTGTCCTCGCCAGACTGAGGGATGGAAGCAAAAGCCCCCCATGACTTTCCATCCCAGAAAATCCTGCTCCAACTCTCGAGTGGGTTTACCTGGCAAACTTGACTTTGGGGGAATCATGTAGGAGACAGGAAAACGGATCCCAGACCCACATCAGCCTGAATTCAAATCCATATCCGGCACTCAAGGGTATGCTAAGGGCAGACTCAGTGCTGGATGGGATGTGACCTCTTCAGCCTCAGTTTCTTCAGCCATAAAATGGGAGAGTTAATAGGACCTCGCTTGGTGGCTGTAACAATTAACTGAGCACACACGGCGGGGTAGAGCACATCATAAATGCCTCCTAGTTTATCAGTGTGGCCCACTGTCGTTAATAGCAGAGATTAAGTTTAGGTTACAGGGCTGAATAGAGATCCTGGCGTGAACTTAACTGGGGCCCAGGGTTCTGGAGCACCAGGTGGTTCCTGAAGATCTGATGCACTGTTTACTAACTGTGGGATGCCTTTACTGGTAAGTAGCTTAACGTCTCTGAGCCAGAGATTTATCTGTGCAAAGGCTGGTAAAGCTGAAACGTAATAATACACACAACACGGTGAAGTAGTGGCTGGCACGCCATAAGCGCTCAATAAACAGTGGCAGTAGCTATCAGGGCAGCCAGGATCCCTATTACAGCTGTCACTATTTCTGCTGTTTGAAGCTGGGAGAAAAGAGCTCCTGCTGCTGGGGACTGAGGTGGCTCTGGATGAAGCGTAGCTCGGCAAAGCCCATGACAGCAAAGCGCTGCAAACAATAGGAAGATCGATGCGTGGTCTTCGACAACCACTCATGCAGAGGATGATCAGAACCACTTAGGCCACAGTGGGGAGTCCCACGGGTATCAAGGGTGACGGATCCCCCGGGGGAGAGCGATGGCAGAGAGACGTCCAGCTGGAACACAGCGGACATCGAGAAAATGTCACATGGCCGCGTGCATGAGATGCGGGCTGTGTTTCATTGTTGGTTTGAGGCTGCTGTTTTTATGCGCAGGCATCTCAGGGAGGCTGGGTGAGGAGGAAGGAAAGAGGGAGGGCGAGGTGTGGCCACACCTTGGATCAACAGGATTCTGGTGTGGTGCTGTGGTCCCATTCCCAGGTTCCAGTTCCTCGGTGATATAACGGAAAAAAAAAAAGAGGAAGTAGGAATGCTGGTTTTTTTTTTTTTTAATCTATTCTTATTTCTCTGGAGAGGCCACAGGCTGGGCACGAAGGGGAAGAGAAAAAAAGAGAGAGTGGAGCCGGGGCAGGATCCTAAGGCTGATATTAATCATTCACACCATTCCTGCTGCCCATCTCAGGCCTGGGCTCACATCCTTGCCATGAAGATGCCGTCCTGTATTGGCAGGTCCTGGTAACCCACATCTCGGTGTGGCTCTGGGCACATTCCTTTGCTCTCTGTGTCTCAGTTTCCCGTTGGACCTGCCAGAGTCCAGTCAGGCCTAAAAGTCAAGGGTGAAATGAGACCAAACCCAGTCCCCTTTTCTGCTGGTTCCTGAGTACTTGAACCTTTCTCTTGTTTCTGGTCTTCAACCAAAATGCCCTAAGTCTGGAAAAGGCACAGCATGTGCCAGAAAGCAACCTCCCCTTGCAGAGCTACAAAATGTCAGATTTGTCACCTGTCCTGTGCACTGTCTGACTTATCTGCTATCGACTCCTGGACTGACGTCTCTCACAATGGACGGACCCTTTCTCCTTTAGCATCTAGTGAATTTTCTATAATATTCCAGAGCATTCTAATGAACAGGAGTATCATTACTTTACAGCTTCACAACTGTGCATTTTCCTGAGCACCTACTAAGTGCCAGGTACAGTGTGAAGCCCAGCAATACAAAAACAACTGTCGCCACCTTCAGTCTGGTAAACTTCACGATCTCTCACTCATTTTTGCTTGTTTATTTGTTTGTTTGAGACAGGGCCTCACTATGTAGCCCAGGCTGGCCTCGAACCCATGGCAATCCTGCCCCAGCTTCCTGAGGGCTGGGATTACAGGTATGTGCCACCATGTGTGGCTTCACAATCTATTTTTTTTAACCATGCACAATTATAGCGGTTGATCTCTTAAGTATATATACATAAAATCAGCTATCAACCACTTGTGTATCTGTTTCATATATTTATCTACCATCTATGTACCCCTCTGTATATCTCACCTATTTAATCTATCCATCCATCTACCAGATCTGCATATCTACAATCCATCATTATCCGTTTGTCCTCTGTTTACCCAACTCTTTCCACTATCCACGTATTCACTTGTCCATCCATCCATCCATCCATCCATCCATCCATCATCTTCCTATATATGTCTAGCATTACAGTGAAGGGCTCCATCATCTCAGAAACAGAGCCAAGCTCCTGAAATCCTCCTCTTACACATTTTTAGTTTAACCATCAGAACTTCAAATTCAATAGAAATACCCTTTAGGTGGGTTTGATAAAAATCACAAAATTAAGTTTTCTGCTGAGGCTTTGAGCCACAAGGAACAAACGAGAAAAATCCAGCGTTAAGATATTTCCCACCAAACTTTGCACAAGAAGAAAGCAAAAACCCCTCATACCCCATGAAAAAGGAACCATGTTTTAATGCTGTGGTTTGCTTGGGAATTGTTAAAAGACAATGAGTTAATCAAAAATTCTCATTAAAGTCATCTCTTGTCTCAATGTCAAATTAGATGCACTCGCGTCCTCCCCACCGACTGAAGACAGAACTGGTATTAACCGTGTTTCTCCGTCATTCTGAGCAGAAATCTAGGTTTACAAGGCTTTTTCAGTTCCCCTTTCTAGTCCTGCCCTTATAACCCTGGCTAGGCGCAAACTTGTGCTACTCCTGCCTCAGCCTTGCAGAAGGCTGGGATTGCAAGTATGCACCAGTCACGCCCAGCTCCATACTGTACTTCTTATAGAAGGCAACCAGGGAGCTCCTCGGGATTTGCATCATTGAAATCTGAGTTGATTGCCTGATTTAAGGAGACAGAACTGCCAGACAAACAGGAAGAATGGTCCTTTACCAGACAAATAAGAGTGAGAAAAACAAGAAAAGGGAATGCAAGATGCATAAAGGAAGAAAGAAAAAGAGATAGAAAGGAAAATAATTTATAATAACAGTGATCCCAGCACTCTGGGAGGCTGAGGCAAGAGGACTATAAGTTGGAGCCCAGCCTGGGCAAGTTAGTGAGACTCTGTCTCAAAATAAAATCTAAAAAAAGAGCTTGGGATAGAGCTCAATGTGAAGGCCCTGGGTTCAATTCCCAGTAATGCAAAAAAGAAAGACAGGCGTGGTTTTAGGGTCAGAATCTCCTGTGAACATAACGAAAACTACAGAGCATAATTCTACATAATTCTACACATTCTATGGGTGAAAACTACACCCATAATTCCTTCATGCTTCTTCCTTGGGCTCGCTCATGCCCTAGCACCACCTTTCCTGGATGAAACCCTTCCCCTCTCGAGACTGGATGTCAAGAAACCACAGAGACGACCAGGCTGGAAGCGGGGCAGACACGAACACCCATGTGACAGGGTGGTCTGGATCACGTTTGCCTCCCGCTGGCCACTCACCCCAAGCTGAGCGATCTTTGGACTTCCTTGGTCTCTCAAGAGCCATGGTATTAAAAACATCGAACAGGGCTTGACCGGGCTCCTTCCAGCAAGTGAGTCTAAGCCAGGCCCTGTGTGCAAACTCAGCCCTCGGGAGGCAGAACCCGGCACCAGCACTTTGCAAAGCAACTTGGCAATATCCAGTGAGGCTGGAGGTGTGGGGTGCACGATTCAGCAGCCCCCTGGGAGTCCGCCCTCGCAAAAACTCACTCGTGAGAAAGAGCAGGCAGCTGCATTCCAGATAGCCCAAAGTCTGACACAAGCCAGGTAAATGAACACACGGCGGAATATTCCCCTTGCAGAGCACTGTACAGCAGTGAAAACGGATGAAGGAGACCTGGTCTCATTAACCAGATGAATCTCGTGTGGAGTACAAAATGCAGGTTGTAGAAGAAACATTGACTGAAAAACTTGAAGCATGAAAAAAGACTACCATATATTTCTTTCTTTCTTTGTGTGGTACTAGAGATGGAAGCCAAGATCACTGTCCTGAGCTACACGCCCAGCCTTTTTATCTTGAGATAGGGTCTCGCTAAATTTGTGAAGTTACCCAAACTGACCTTGAACAAGCAATCCTCCTGCCTCAGCCTCCCAAGTAGCTGGGATTACAAGCGTGCACCACCATGCCAGGCCTGAATGTTTTTATTACGTATTTTAAATAGCGAAGTCAGCCACTGGGCTGTCTCACAGGTGAGGTGCGTAGCAACATAAATGTGATCGACATCATGACACGTCCCAGAAACTGGCCACATGACTGGGCACAACCAACAGAGGACCATCAGCGAACATGGATGCCCATGAGGGCAAGGCCAGGGGCCTCACAACAGATGACTCACATCTGAAGACCTCCAGCGACACAGCGGTCTGCACAGCTTCTCCTCTGAGAGCCAGTATTGCTCAGAAACAGACAGACAGCCGGAGTTCTCTTGAGAAATCCCTTGCCCATCAACAGATAAATGCATACAGAAAATGCGGTATTTACACACCACGGAGTACTTAGTACTCAACCCTAAAGAAGGATGAACTTGAGCCATATGTGGGAAAATACATGCACCTTGAGAGCGTGTCAAGTGAAATAAATCAGACACAGTAGCTCAAATATTGCATGATTACTCATAAATGGAAAACCAAAAGTGTAAGTAATTTAAAAAGCAAAGTCAAAGCTAGATGATGGGAAACAGGGAGGTGGACTTTGTAGAGATAGGAGGCGGGTGTGGGGATGAGGGGAGTCCAGGAGGGGAGAGAAGCAAGAAGAATCAAGATGTGATACATATATGTGCCCATTCCCTATATGCTAATGAAATAAATAAGTAATAAAACTGGAAAAAGAAACAAACAAACCCAAAAGTGTTCAAGATCTAAATCGTGAGACCCCAGTCAGGCCAATGTGAGCGCTGAGATCAGTGACGTCCCTGGTGGATACGGCCACGCTCCGGTAAGGACAGCAATAAGGCAGGCATCCAGCGAGAAAAGGTCTTACAAGAGACGGGCCGAGTTAGCTAAGAGGAGGGCAGAGGGCAGGCAGGGAAGGAGCCAGCTCTCAGTACAAGATGACCACATCCTCTCCGGGGACTGACCGAGGTCTCCGGGGTCCCTGCAGAGACTAGCTGGACACTCGCCAAATCCAACCCACTTCCCCTTCCTACTGAGCTCAACCTGACATCTCCCAGCTTCCCTTGCAGGGCGTGCAGTCATGGGACTGAGTTCTGGCCGGTGGCACGAGAACAGAAGAGGCCAGGTCAGGTCCCTTCCAGCCCCAGAGGATTTCCCAACTCCCTTCTGTCCCTGTCTCTCCCTGCTGTGGGGTTTGATCCAGACAAACACAGAGCTCTTGGACCCTGTGCTTGACAATGCATAGTCACAACATGCCAGAGGCCTGGTCCCTTCACCTAGAGGAGACGAGGTCGCCAACACAGGATGACCAGGACCTAGGACTTTCGAGTGAGGAAGAGACTGTTGTGTTTGGGTCATTTCCCAGCTTGGGATCTTTTGTTACAGTAGCTAGTATTCCTGTATACAGACACTTAAAGAAAGAACACACATACACCTGTCAGCTATGGTCACTGCATTGAGAACAACTCTCTGGAAACAGCCATAAGACCTTATGTACACTAGTTTTTCTCACAGTCAAAACCAACAATCCCATGTACATGGAAATCCCCAATAAACATTCACAACTTTAACATCAAGGCAATATAACTGCAAACAAACCAAGAGGCCCGCGTATGGATGACAGCCGTAAACTTCAGTCCTGGACTCACACAATCCCAGGTTCAAGTCTGACTCTACCACTTTCTAGCAGGATGATACGGGACCAAGAAGTCTGTTTCAGAATCCTCAGTGGTCACCAGGGGATATGAGCACTTCCTAATACAATGGGTTGTTGGGAAGATTACATGAAAACATGCAGATAAAGCACTCTGAGAAGGGCCAATTATAATTACTGTAATTGTAACTGAAAGCATGTGTTGAGATCCGGAGGTGGGAGACGGAAGAGGCAGACAGACACACCGTGGGGAAAAGGAACACAGAGGCTCAGCCTGTCTGAGCCAGCCTGAACCACACCAATCAGGCCTCTCCCAACGCCCCGTCCTCCTGTGGCGAGATAAATCCGCAGAACACAGAGCTGCCACTTACCCTGTTAGCACCACCACAAAATCCATCACGTTCCAACCGTTTCTCAGGTAAGAACCTTTGTGGAAGGCAAACCCAAGAGCAATGATCTTAATCCCAGCTTCAAAGCAAAAAATCCCAATGAAGTACGGCTCCGTGTCATCCTGGAAGGAAGAGAAAGTAAGGTCAGAGTCTTAGGTATGCAGAGGGCAGCACACCCAGGCAGCCATCCCTCCTCCTCCTCTTTCTCCAATCCCTCAACACTCCCCAGCACCCCACCAGGGTTTTCTTGTCCAAAAGTTTTTGTGAAAGAAAAAAAAAAAAAAAAAAAAAAAAGCAAAAGGTTCCAGGAGACACCTTTCTTCTTCCTTCTGGCCCAATCTCACCTATCACTCAGCCAAGTAGAGCTGTGTTATCCAACACGGCAGCCCTGGCCATTAATTGGCCATACACTGGCTAACAAATGACCACAAATTTGCCGCAAATGGCCATACATACATTAAATGTGATGAAATAAAAAATGCAGTCCTAGAGTCATACCAGCCCCTCACAAATGACTAAAATATTCAACAGCATGGATGTGAAACACATCTAAGGCTGCAGTGAGTTCTGCCGGAAACCGCTGCCGGAAGTGCAGCCCTCAAAAGTTTTGAAGATGGATGCTGTGTGCTGGTCTCACACCCAAAGCTGAGCCCTGTGGCTGGTTCTCAGCAGGTACACACCAGCGCAGTGGTTCAGGTTGTCAAAGGGTTGGAATAATAATCCTGCACTGGCTGGTAGCGGGCCAGGGCCCCACCTCCAATCTCTCTGCAGAGCCTCCCTCCCGCTGGCTCAGGCTCCCCGCTGACGGTGCGCCGTACTTGAGATGAATGCCTACGCTCTGCTCCATCGGCACCCTGGTGGACTTTCCCATCTGTTACTGCAATGGCTCTTTCGCTGGAATCATTTGCATTTTTGTCTCCTCGACTTATTTTCTTTTCTTTCTTTCTTTTTTTTTTTTTTTTTTTGGTACCAGGGATCAAACTTTGACTTCTTTTCTCCACATCGTCATTCCACTAGTACCACGGCTGGTCTACTATTCTTTCAATAGGCTCTTTTTTACTTAGCTTTATCTTAAGCAAAAACCAAAAAATCCTGAAATTACAGGTTCACTCGGCTGGAGATATATATATGGGAATACACTAATCTAATAGACAGCCATTAAAATTTTTAAAGAGCGGTGAGACCAGCAATAATTTGGGGAGCTAGGAATGAGGGGAGTCTGATACCCTCTTCTCCCCCGTGCTGTGCTGGTTCTGGAAAGAGGATGGGGGTGGGGGTATGGCTCAGTGGTAGAACATTTGCCTAATATGTGCAAGGCCTTGGGTTTGATTCCTGCAAGGGAAAGAACATCCAAGCCAGATATGGTGGTGCATATCTGTTACCCTTGCTACCTGGGAGGCTGAGGAAGGAAGATCTCAAGTTTGAGGCCAGGCTGGGCACTTTGGCAAAATAAAAAGTAAAAATAGGGATGTAGCTCAAGGATAGAGCATTCCTGGGTTTGCTCTCCAGTATCATAAAAACAAAACGAAAAACTCATACTGTCCTTGGAAGTTAGAACAACCCAATGGTAAGGTGACATCCCTAGATGATGAGGGAGAGGTGCCTTCTGACTAGGAGGTCTCAGATGACACCAGGGAACTAACGTCATTATTATGCCGGGCATTTTTTTGCAATGCAGAGTCCGGGGTGTTAGCTGCGAATTGACGCGTTGTCTGGCCTTTGCCTTAGAATACTTCCACTAGAAAAGATAAGGAAAGGGGACCAAAGGAGACAGTGGAAGGGGATGTGGCAGGATTTTCGTGATCGCTAAATTTGGGGAATGCATTCAGGGAAGCTCACCGCACGACTGTTTTTGTATATGGTCAAAATTTTTCACATAAACTGTTTTCTTTGCAGCGCTAGGGGTGGAACCCTTGGCCTCAGGCATACTAGGCAAATGACCACCACAGCCGAGCCACACCCCATCCCCCCACAAACCCTGTTTGGAATATGATGTCTCATGGACGATGGCACCGTTTGTCCCGTGGGGTGACAGGGTCTCCTGTTTGGGGGTGCTGGGCTGCAGGACCGCTCTCCCGGGACGCCGTGGCCCTGCAGGTCGGGCTTGCCGCCTCCCCGCCCTCCACTTCCCGCTCACCAGTCTCTCTGACATCGGGGTCTTGTCGTCATCGGGCAGGTGCTGCTCCAGGGCGAGGACGATACAGTTCGCTATAATGGTGGCTAAAATCATGTATTCAAAGGGAGTAGCGGGAAGTTAAGGAGAATCTCCGTGGCTGACTCACAGGAAAGGAGAGGATGGTGGGGTGCCCGCTCCCGCAGCCAGGGCCCAGGCGCTCTGGAGCCCTCAGCGGCCCCGGCCCTCCCACGCCCTCGCCAGGCCGAATCCAGAAGTGCATCCGCTCGGGCCCAACCCTGTGGGTCACTTGGTAAGGAAAATGCTGATTTTGGTCAAGCAGTCTTTAACCTTTTTGGCAGTAGGGGTCGGTTCTGTGGAAGGCACTTTTTTTCAGACCAGAGTGAAGAGGGATTTTCTTAGTTTTTGAAGTTTTACTAGTACATATTTGAGATACATAATTATTACCTTTCCTAGTGCTGGCGTCACCACTAGTGCTTTCCTAGTGCTGGCTTCTCCTCAGATGATCAGGGTTAGAGTCTCTTAAAGGAGGTGCAACCTAGATCCCACGCAAGCTCAGTTCACAGGGGGGGATGTCCAAGCTCTTGTACACGCTCGGTTCACAGCGTGCACCCCCCACCCCCTGCGCATGTGCAGTTCACACCAGGGTCCACTCTCCTATGAGAATCTAAGGCCACGTGGATCTGACGGTAGGCGGAAGTCAGGTGGTGATGGGAACTATGGGAGAGGCTGGAGACACAGGAAACTGATTGTTTACCCAACCGCTAGCCTGCTGTGTGTCCCCGATGGCTGGGGACCCATACGCTATGTCACCTACAGCATTGACTGTTTGCCTGGCACAGTTCTGGACACGAGGGCAAAACAGACAAAACTTCCAGGCCTCATGAAGGAGAAGCAAGTAAAGGCACCAGCTACATTGCAGGGACCATGCTGGACAGGGCGCCCCTATGCTGTTACATCCACAGGCTCCACGCCCACTCTACCAAGTGCGATGGAAAGCACCTAGGAACAAAAAATGGTCTGCACTGAACACGTTCAGACATGTTTTCTTCTGGCAGTTATCCCTTCAACAAAGGAGCATAACAATGTCATACGCAGCATCCACATCACATCAGGAACATAACTCACTGAGAGGTGAGGCAGAGAATGTGGGACGATGTGAGCAGTTCTACACGAAGAGTTCACCCTTTATAGAAGGGACCTGAGCTTCTGGGTGTCTGTGGAGGATTTGCCACTGAAGGTCCTCAATAAGATGAGTAAACAACAATACAAGCAATACCTGCATACCTGTGTTTATAGCAGCACAGCTTGGGGCTGGGGTTGTAGAGTACTTGCCTAGCATGCATGAGGCCCTGGGTTCAATCCCCAGTACCACAAAAACGAATAACAAAAACAAGAAGCACAACTCTTACAGCTAAATCTTGGAAGCAGACCGCATATCCATCAACAGATAAACGGATAAGGAAAATGTGGTATTTACACACCACAGAGTACAACTCTGCCATAAAGAAGGATAAACCTGAGTCAACTGTAGGAAAATAGACTCACCTAGAGATCATACTGTTCAAAGTGAAATAAATCAGACACAGAAGCTTAAATACCAAGTGGTTTCTCTGACGTGAAAATCCCAAGGCATAAATAATTTAAAGAGCAAAATAAGAGATAAATGACAGGATGCAGGGAAGTACACTTTAGAAAGATGGGGAGGGGATCTGAGGGTGGGGAAGACAGATAGTGGGGAGGGGAAAAGGAAGTTAAAAAAAGATGCGGTTTCTATGTACCAATTCCCCACGATGAATGGAGTTATGAGGTATCACAGATATATACTAAGAAAAAAATGTGGTCCATCTGATAGAACTCTGTGAGTCAGCCATACAAAAGTCAAATGCTAATCCATGCTATAACACGGATGAACCTCAGAAACACTACAAGAAGTCAACGCAAAACCAGCACACAGTGCATAGCTCGTGTGTGCAGAATGTCCAGAAGAGGCGATTCACAGAGCCGGAAAGCCACTCAGCCCATCCAAAGGAGGAGGCAGTGCGGAGTGACTGCTTCATGTTTTGCAACCAGATAGCTGGTTTTACAACACTTCGAGTGTACTAAATGCCACGGCGTTAGTCACTTTAAAATGTGCTATGTGAATTTTCACCTCAATAAAAACATACGGTGGTCAGGGCAGACAACTGAGAAGCTGATCTTTCAAGACTGAAGGAGGGGAGGGGAAGTCTGTGGCTCTTCCCAGACGCTTCATTCATTCCCATCCTCCCCGCACCCCTCCTCTCTGTAAACTGTTCTCTGCATGCTGAGAATTCTCCTCCGGGTTGAAGAGGCCCCACGATCCTGCATCAGAGGATCTGCCCCACGTCCAGGCTATTCAGGAACAAGGATTCCAGTCTTGGCCCTACTGAGATTTGGGGCCGGCTCATTATCTGGGGAGGCGCTGTCCGGGGTACTGTAAGGATGCTGAGTCACATCTGTGGTCTCAATGCTCTGTCCCCTCCAGTTACAACCACCCAAAGTGCCTCCCCATATTGCTGAATGTGCCCTGGAGACCCCAAGACCCACTGCTTCACAGAGGGATTGAACAGCACGCATTGCAGGGCCTTGTCCGCGGGAAACCTCTCTTCCTCCTCCTTTTTCCCGGGAGCACTAACCAGTTTCAACCTCCCCTCTGGCCCTAGGGTCAGCTTTGATACTTTGAAAGCTCCATCAAATCATCCTTCTGAAGTAGGAAGCGGGGAATGAAGCATAAACCCATCTCCCAGTTGGAAAAAGAAAGTCTGAAACAGAAAACCCAGGAGCAAAAGCCTCAAGACAGCAGGCGAGCCAAGCTCCCTGCACCGCTGGCTCCAGCCTCTGCTGCAGCTGGAAGCAGCTGACGCACGCACGCACGCACGCACACACGCACGCACGCACGCGCTACGCGCGCTCTGAAAAGCAAAGCAGATTCACAGGGCAATTTGGGGCGGCAACAAAAGCCAGCCCTGCGGACGATCATCTCTGATTGGCTTCCTGCCTCTGAGCCGACAGTCATTAGAAGCCCAGAGAACAAAGCCGGGCTGTGTCACACAATATTCCACTCTGTCTCACCCTGCAGCCCAGAAAATAAGCGACAATATTTGTACACAGAGAAGCAACACTGAGCCCTTCCGTGGCCTCCGCTTGCCAGGCTGTGAATGCGACTTCGCTTCTCTCCGCTAACTCTTCTGAGCCAAGCTGCAGTCCCTCTCCTGCGGCGCCCTGGCCTGCTGCTCCACCATGGCCGGAATACAGCTTCTTTTGCCTGAGCCCTCAGCTAAGGGTTCCAGGCCCAGTCCCAGGAGGTGGCAGCAGGCCAGCACATGCCACTGCCCACTCCCTCCACACAGCCACAGACCCTGAAAACGTCGGCCCACACCTACATGGGAAGTGGCAACGCCTCTCAAAGCGGCCGCAGCACCTGTGAGAGGACTGCAGCAGGCTCGGGCCCCACTGCCAGCCGCTGAGTCAGGGTGGTCTCAGAAAAGACCTCCTGGCTGGAGTGCCCAGCAGAATTTAAGTTTGAGCCACAGCACTGCCTGAGATCTATTTCGGGGATGGGTGGAGCCCAGGTAATTGGGGCTCTGAGTCATGCAGAAAGGCGGGGGCTCCTGCCTCTTCCAAGCTTTCTCCTGCACATTCGGACCCACGGAGGAGAACTCAACAGTCCTCCTGGCGGGCTTCTGCCCCTTCTCAGGCAAAGGGGACTGTGAAGAAACGCCCAGCAGTGATTTTAAGAAGGGCAATGGGCGGAATGGCATGAATAAGCTTTGCAGTCCTCATACATGTGGAATCCAGTACTTGGGAGGCCGAGGCAGGAGGATCACCTCAAGTTTGAGGTCTGCCTGAGCTACACAGTGGCTCAAAACAACAAAAACTAAAAGAAAACTTTCTATGGATCTGATCTCAGAAGAATAGCCAAAGTCCCCCCAACAGCCAGTGAGACCCCTAGTACCTCTGTAACCCTGAACTCCTCTACTCTCTGCTTCAGTCACTCGGCTCCAGCCACACTGGCCTCTTCCACAGGCCCCAAACACACTAAGCACTTTCCTGCCCCAGGACATCTGCACATGCATCTGTAACTCTCATTCCATTCCATTTCTCCAGTCTTCGCTTAAAGTTCCCTTCCTCCAATGTCCCTTTAGCTGCTTAATCTTTCCCCTTTGGTCTTTATCTAAACATTTGCTCTATTTTCCTTCTTTATCATTGGGTTTTGTTTTTGATACTGGGGATCAAACTCAGGACCTCGCGCTCCCAGCGTTTTCCTTCTTTGTCTTGTCCGGTCTGTCCAGTCCAGGAGACCATGAGCATAATGCAAGCACACATTTTTGGGGTCAACTTTGTTCACTGCTTTGTGCTCTTCACTTGAAGCACTTGTGATGCACCAGCTGCTCAGTAAACACCCGTGGAGAGGAGGGAGGGATGAAAGGGCAGGGGCACCTGCTTTGGTACCCTTCCGGCTAAGCCTTCACGGGTATGTTAAGACTCCGATGATCCCCTCAAAATAAGCAAGCACATGTGGCAGGAACCCACCCTCAAGTGGGGTTCTGTGCGCATGGCCCCAGGCAGAAGTCAAAGGTTACTCTGGGTAGCGGGGGCTGGGGGAGGGCAGTGCTTTCTCAGCCCAGCCTGGAGTCATGCCTGATCCTCCCAATTTAGCAAGCCTGGGTTCCAGCTCCCAGCTGTGGCGAGCCTGCCTGTGTGTGCTGAGCAGGGCCTGACTGCTCCCTGTTTGGTTTGGAGAGAAAGTACCTAAGTCAGCGGATCCGGAATAATCAGCCGGCAAAAGGGGCGGGGGGGGTGTGTGTGTGTGAAGAGCTAAAGAGAGAAAGGACCTGGCAGGGAGGAGAGGGAGAGGAAAGCTGCCTCGCGAAATGGCTCTTCAAGTCAGGCAAGCCGGCAGCCAAGCAGGCAGGGGCGCTGTCCAAGCCCCCCCCCAAAGAGACTGATCAGGATCCCCAGGGACTGCAGAGGGGCTGCTGTAAGTGAGCCTGAAAATGACCAAGCGAGTCTTCATGGCAACAAAGAACTGCTCTTAACTGACGAGATACTGCTTTTGGGATGCGGCACATCCAGGAAAATCAGCTGTCATCGCGACGGTGGCTAATGGTTCCTACCCCTTCGTGAGACCCCACGGAAGCCCCAGGAACCCAGCCAGCTCAGTACGCTGCACCCTACCCCATGTCGTTCCCAGCCTGCTGAGGTTGGTGCAGGGAACTTATCAGATTTGCTAACGCACCGTGACCCTGCCTTCACCATAGGGGGGAGGGGGCTGCCTGCAGGGCGCATCTGGGGAAACCGATATTCAAGAAGTCCATGCTGCGGTGGGACTTGTCCAGGGAAACTGAACAGAACCTTTTCCCCAGAGCAAGTGCCTCTACGAAGTCACACTTCAGCTCACAATTTACTGATCATCAGCCCCAGCCCCACGAACCCACGCCAAGTGTGGTACATTCGTCCCATGTGCATCGGAATCACCAGGAATGGAGAGAGGGCCCTAAGAAGGCCTTAGAGGCAGTCTTGTCATTCCAGCACTCTGGGAGGCTGAGACAGGAAGATCGCAAGTTCCACTGCATCCTGGGCAACTCAGTGAGACCGTCTCAAAATTAAAAATACAAAAAGGCTGGGGATGTAGCTCAATGGGAAGGCTCTGAGCTCAGTCCTCAGTTAAAAAAGAAAAAAAGGACATAGTCCTTGCTCCACTAAACAAATGCTACCACTTAACTGGGCATCAGGAGCAAATCCTACAGGGCCATTAACAAGCTTGACGGTCAGAACATAACGTACTGAGTACTTTGTTTATTTTCTTTACTTCCTCACAACCTTTCTACAAAGTGGTTCTATTCTCAGCCCCATTTTCCAGATAAGAAAGTAAGGTCTCGAAGAGGTTTTGAAAACTCACTCAATGTAGTATAATGAAGATGTGTTAGAAATGGGGCTCACACCCCGGTTGATCAATCCACAGTTCATGCCTCTAAGCTAGGGGTCCTCAAAGGGCCCTCACTGGTTTATGCTTCTTAGAAGGTGGATGCTAAGTGAGACAAATCAGACACCCCAGCTTACACACCACGTGGTCTCTCCTACATGAGAAACCCAAAATGTCAATAATTTAGAGAACAAAACAATGGTATAGGATGCTACAAAACAGGGAGGTCAACTTTGCAGAGATGGAAAGGGGATCTGCGGTGGTGCATAAGTGTATGCACTAGTCACCCATGATGAACGTATTTACTGGGCATTGCAAACATATGCTCAGAAAAAAGAAAATAAAGCTTAAAAAGACTTAAAAATTGGGGTAAAGGAACACTTGGAGCCATAATCACATGGATTAGACCAACAGGTTACACTGCACCCAAGCCCGAACACCTGCTACAATTGAATATTTATTTCGCAGAGCTGGGAGGTTGAACCCAGGGCTTCACACATACTAGGCAAGCTCCCCATCCTTGAACCATACCTGTCACTTCACTTACCAACGCTCAACTATTGCAACCCAGTCCACAGCTCCCAAAGTCCACCCCAACGTGTCCTATCAGCGACTACTGCAACTTACAAGAATCTAGAGTCTCCAGTTCTCACACAGGGGCTCCAAACTCTCCAACACACCGTACTACTAAAATCATAGCAAAGGGCTCTCCACCAGCTGGTCAGCCCGCTCACGCGGGCAACTCTGGGGCTGGCAGGATGGTTTCAGCACCAAGGACAGCGCCACGAGGTGCATCCCAGCCTAAGTCCGTGGGAACTCTCAGACATTTGCTAACTTCACATGCAGGGTGGATAAGGGAGAAAGGTTTCAAAGTTTTGGATATGAAATGAGAAGTCTACTCAAGACAGCCAGATCATGCTTCTGCTCAGAAAACCGGAAACATATGCATAAGAAATAAAACAGAGGGCCATGGCAAACGTCTCCTCTACCCTCAGTTTCCTCATCCATAAAATGTGAAAACCAACACCCATCTCTCTCAGGCAGTGCAAGAAGGAATGAGCTGATGCACTCAGTATACTTAGAACAAGCCCCGAGTGGAGTAAATGCTCAACAAATGAGTGCTTTGTGTTGTTTATTTCTGTCCTCTGACGATTAGAAACTTCAATATGTTTACGAAAGCATAGGAAGAGATTCATCTCACTAAAACCAAGCAATAAAATTTTATCTTAGGGCTGGGGATTAGGTCAGGGGTAGAGATTTTTCTAGCAGGAGCAAGGCACTGAGTTCCAACCCCAGCAGGAGAAAGAGAGAGAGAGAGAGAGAGAGAGAGAGAGAGAGAGAGAGAGAGAAACCGCAGCAGGAAAGAGAGAGAGAGAGAGAGAGAGAGAGAGAGAGAGAGAGAGAGAGATTTCTGTTACTAGTATCATTAACATTTCCTATTTCCTTTTTACCCATCTAAATCCTGGCTCCTTCCCTCCTGTGATGGACACCTCCTCAGGGCTGACTGGGCTTTCTCTCAAATCTGCAAGGTTTCCAAGAACTTAACAGAATGGATGTGTCTGGTCCATTCTCTGAACATCAGATGCAATATGAAAGTTGCAAAAATCTCTACTACATATGTCACAGGCCTGGGTTTACTCACCATGTAGCCTTCTGTGTCTGCTGCTCTCATTTCCCATCATGTTTTGGGTTTGTTTTCATAGTACTTGAGATTGAACCCAAGGCCCTCACACTGAGTTACAATCCTATCCCTTAAAAAAAAAAATTTTTTTTTTAAATTTTGAGACAAAGTTTGCTAAGTTGCACGGGCTGGGCTAGAACTTGCAATCCTCCTGCCTCAGGCTCCCAGAGTGTTGGGATGACAGGTGTGTACTACTGCACTTTGTCTCATCATATTTTTGAGGTTCATCCACATTGTAGCATGGACCGGTACCTCCTCCCTCTTTATGGTAAATACCCCTTCGTGTGATCTACCACAGTTTGCTTATCTGTGAACTTATGGATTTGGGGACTGTTGCAAGATTTTGAAACCTAAGCAAAGTGGAAGTTCCTGCCCTGCCCACTACCCAGAGATAAGCCCAGCTGCTCACCTTCTCCATGCCAGAGCACAGGCTTCAGCTGGCTTCTCCTCCCTGGGTCTCTCTTTCCCTACACATTAGCAGAGTTTGTTCCCTTGCCTCCTTCAGTTTTCACCCAAATATTATCTCACTGGATGCAGTGGTGCCTGCCAGCAATCCCCAAAATTCAGGAGGCTGAGGCAGGAGGATTGTGGGCTTGAACTGTCGAGGCAACTTAGCCAGGCCCTGTCTCAAAATAAAAAACCCAGAGGAGTTGCGAGGGCAGCTTGATGGTCTGGTCTGGATTCCATCTGTAGTACCACTAAAACAACCCCAAACAGAACAAGACAAACAAGCAAAACTCTCCCTAATGAACCCTTCCCTGCTGGATCCAAAATCTCAACTGCACCAACGTCTCCATCCTCCTCCTCTCCTTTTCTTGTTGCTGCTGTTCTTACCACACATCACACTGAACAAGGCATGCATTGTATTCCTTCACCTGATTATATCAATGTCAGCCCCCTTAGGGCAAGACTTTGGTTTATTCTCGGCTGTCTTCCCCAGCACTGAGCTAAGTTCCTAACCCCTAGTAGGTGCTCAATAAATATGACTAAAGGAATGAAAACAAACCTATAAAACTGTGCCTTCCCTTTACAAAAGTAGGGCCCTAATGATGTCCTTCAACTTGCCCCACCCTCGCCACCCTGGACACATTATTCCCTGTCGGAACAACAGACCTCATCTCTTAAAAGGCTGTAAAGTATTCTGGTGAGTGGATACATCATCATTTATTTAATGTTGCCCTAAACACTTCCAGTCGGTCTCTATTATAAGCATCCCAGGGCTGAACACTCTGACCACTTTTCCCTGTGTACTTGTGAGAACTCTCCAGTGGGTCCACTCCAAAATGTGCAATTTCTGGGACCACGGGGACCCACACTTGACATTCTCATGGCGAGGTTCCTCAATGACCCCTGAACGTATGTACGTATGAATGAGGGCAAGGCGAAGGATTGGGGTGCAGCTCAGAGGCAGAACCACTTGCTTGGCATGTGTGAGATCAGAGACTCTGTCCCTAGCACTGGAAAAAAAAAAAAGTGAGAGGCATGTGTGTATTCCTCCCGAAGTGAAACCATTATTGAAATATATAATTTGCTCTGGAATAAGAATTCTAAATTTTAAGACATGGAAGAATTAACCTGACTCCCGGAAAACACATACACACGAGGGTGGTTAGACTCCAAACGGGAACTGGAGACCCTGGCCCCGGTAAATATCCGTGGGGATTTCCAAGTGGGAGAAGTCCCTGACCTCCGACCTGATTCAGAACCACAGTCCCTGGGATGTCCGCTGTATTAAGGAGACGTCTTTCCACCTTCGTGCTCCCGAGTCCCTGCCAATGTGACCCCCGACATCCCATTTTGTCTACCTGTTGGTTTAAACTCAAATCTGAAAAGTTCAAGACCATGAACACCAACACCAAGGGAGCCACTGACAGCTTCAAATCCGTTTGCGAGAAGAAAAGGGAAACCCACAGGAGTGCTACCCTGCCCCCGCAAATAGATTCGAGACACTTGTAGGAAAACGGATCACCTCAGGACCATAACGTTAAGTGAAATAAACCAGATACTCAAGCCCATGGTTTCTCTTATACAAGGGACCTGAAATATAAATAATTTAGAGAACAAAATAGAGAATCGATGATAGGAAACCGGGAGGTTGACGCTGCGGAAATGGGGGAGGGGAACAGGAGATGGGGGGAGGCGGGAGGGCGGAAAGGGGATAAAAATTATTAAGATAGGGTATGTTTGTGCGTGATCTCCCCAAGGTGAGTGTGATTATTCTGTATTATATACTAATAAAAAAGGGGAAAATGGGAACTCCAGCCTCAGCAGACATCCCCCGTGAATGGCTCCCAGGAAGCCGCTGAAGGTCAAGGTCAAGGGTCCCAGGAAAGCAAGTGAAGCAAACAAGGAAGGGACGTGACACCCAGGTGAGGTGAAGAGGATCCCGCAAAGCAGGTGAGGGGAGGAGGGCCTCTTCCAGGGCAGGTGGAGCCAACGAGGAAGTCTCCAAGACAGGCAGCGAGGCCACCACGGTTCCCCCTCAAGCCAGCCAAAACCAGCATCTTAGGCGCCCTCCCCTTGTCAGACAGAATGCCCAACACCCACAATTTGAAGGACGAGAAGGTGATTTAGGCTCCCGGTGTTTGGAGGACTCAGTCCATGGGCACCCAGCTCACACACAGGAAGGGCACGGAGGAAGGGCCTGGTGCCAGGAAGCAGAGAGCAGAGGGAGGAGCCGTGAGGAAGACGCACCCTCCACACCCCGCCTCCTCCCCTCAAGGCAGCCGTGCATGCGTCTCTGCTCAGGATGGCGCCCGCGTGGTCTAATCACGGTCCACAAGCCCGCCTCTGGACCAGGGAGCTTCGAGGGGAGGGGACGGTCCAGATCTGATCCATAACAATCTAGGTCCCAGGAACCCGTTTACTCTCTGCGCTTCCGTGGAGAACCCTGTTCAGACCGGTCCACTACAAGACGTCCCTGCGTCCTCATCATGACCGTTATCTCTTCCAAGCCCGCCACCACACATGCCTTGAAGCTCCACCAGTTTCCCCAAAACACCCTTTCCAGCATCCTTCTAACCAGAGCAGGCTCCTCCCAGCTCACCGTCTCTCTTAAAGGCAAATCCAACATCCACATACTCTAAACTGGCAAGAGCCAGGACCGCCTCACTCATTCATTCAATCACGCATTCATTCATGAGTCTGGTCTCCCTTAGTGGCCCAGGACTTATTAACTGATTTGTTTATGAATCGGGGTTATTTACTTATGAATGGGGGTCTTGCTGAGCTGCCCAGGATGGGCTCGAACTCACGATTCTCCTGCTTCAGCCTTCTGAGCGGCAGGGACTCCGGGTGTAAGCCACCGCGCGTGGCTGTCAGGGCCATTTTCTATGCTCACTCTGCTCAGTGATGCCCTGTGGGTCTTCTCCCACCCTTTGGGCCTCTGTTCCACAGTCCTTCCTTTTCACACCTCTCTTCCTATCTTATCTCTAAGTGGGGCTCTCTTTCTGTAAGTCCCCCTCCTCTGTCTGGAGCTTCCTCCTACAAATCTCTTGCCTTCTGTATGTTTTATTATTCTCCTATTACCCACCCACTGCCCTCCTCAGACTCTGGGAAGAGGCGGAGTCACCCGGGTCCCCGCCACACCCTACCTTCCATGGGTCTGGTTAACAGGAAAAAGGCTGGGGACAAGAAGAGGCCCAGAGATTTTCCTCCCTCTCTACTGCAGAGCGTGTTCTTGGGGAGCACGGGGTTCCCTGTGCCTTCTCAGAGGCCCCCCTGGACTTTATAGGGGTCTAGCGGAGCGGCCACCAAGGCTGGGACCAGGGCTGCCTGGGAAACAGCAGGGTCTTCTGGAAATGGGGCCTCACGGGAGCTCCTCAGACCTTTCCTCAACCCTCAAGATGACCGTGGGTCACTGCTGTGCATCCATCCTCTAAGCAGCTTCCTCCACCACATGTCCCTGCCCTGATGCTCTGTCTTGCCAGGGCCCGAACTCAATCTTGGACTGCAACCCCCATAACCAAGAGCCGAAACAAAGTTCTCTTCATAAGCTAATTGCTTCGTGTGCTTTGCTACAGTGAGAGAACACTGACCGTACAATGGCTGAAGACGAAGGCAATGTGTTCTTTCACTGTTCTGGAGGATAGAGGTCCAGCACGAAGCCTCGGCTCGGCTGATTTCCCCAGAGGCTTTGGGGGACACTTCCCTGCCTCTCCCAGCCCCTGGCAGCCCCAGGCAGTCTTGGAATTGTGGCTGCCTTGTCCTCATCCCCACTTCTGTGCTCCCCGCAAGTCTTCTCGTACAAACACACTTCCTAGGATCCTGGTCCACTCGCATCCAGGATGACTGTATCTTAGGGCTGGATTCAGTCAACTTCTGCAGAGACCGTATTTCCAAATCTAGTCACATTCTGCGTTTCTAGGGGCAAGCTGACTCTCTGGAGAGTACGCTCCAACCCGCCGCACTGTCTGAGGTCCACATGCTTCGGTTCCCTCCCGACACTCCACTCCTCCTCCACAATCACCTTCGTCACGTCATTGCCGGGCGCTCCCGCGACCTCTCGGTGCCTGTGTAAGAGGAGACCTTCCCAGCCCCTCCACAGCCCCAGCAGACCCCAGAGCGGCCTGCCGCTGGCCTTGCTGACATCCGAGCCAGGGCACTGTGCTCAGCAGAAACAGCCAGACCTCAGTGATTCCAACCATGTACAATATCCAGGGTAGAAGAATCCACTGAGGCAGAAAACAAATTACCAGCTCCTGGAAGTTGGGGGGAGAGACTGGGGAGCAGCCGCACAGTGGATGCAGTGTTATTGATCTAGGTGGAGCCACACAACACTGTGAATGCAATGAAATATCCCTGAACGGTGCACACGAAGTGGCCTGTTTTATGTTGTGTCAATTTCACCTCAGTGATTTTTTTCAAGGATGAGGAACCACTCTGGCTCATCCTGTAAATGCTTCTGAGGGCATCCTGTTGCTTATAGAGCTGCGCTCACCTTCACAAGGTGGCCTAGAAGGCTTTGCGTGACCCAACCCCACCAACCTCTCAGGTCTCTTCCCACCCATTTTGCTCTCTGCTCTTTCATTTCTGGGCACAGTGCTTTGGACACAACAAAGTCATCCGCATCCCAGGACCTTTGCACATGCTGTTGTTCTCTGCCTGGGAATCTCCTCCCTCCTCATTCTGCTTACCCTCTGCTCTGTGCTTCACAGCCTTTGTGTCTTTGTTTACAGGGCATCTCTGCCACCGAATCCTCCTCAGTCTTTTCCCAGAAAAAGGTCCACTCGTGGCCCTGATTCCTGGAAGTGGCGACTCTGGCCTTGCTGGGAAAGGGTCTTCGTGAGTGTGCTGAGTTAGGGATCTCAAGCTGAGGTCACCCTGGCTTATCCAATGGCCCTAAATCCGTGACAAGGTCCATACAGGTCACAGAAGAGGGGAAGCAGATATGGAGAAGGCCAAAGACAGCAAGGCAGAGACTGGAGCGAGGGAGGAAGCCCACAGAAAGGTTGCTGACAGCCGCCAGGAGGTGGAAGGGGCCCCAGAGTGCGCAGGGACCCCCTGACTTTGCACTCCCAGCCCCAGGACAGGAGAAGAGGTTTTCCTGTGGTTTTAGACCACCCAGGTCATTCATGGTAGCAGCCCAGGACACTCCCCCGAGAATTTACTGCTTTTCTTCCTAATGCCAGTTAGTAACCGTGCCTGTATTTGCTTTGTGAGATGCTCTTCCTTTCCTTCAAGCTCCACACGGACACACGCCACATCTGTCTCGCTCACCACTGTCTCTTGCCACACGTCTCCACGCCAGGCAGACAGTAGGACCCTGCTCAGTGCTTTCTGAGTGACCAAATGAATGTACATGTACTGTACCTTCTTTCTCGGCAGTTCAGTAGCAGTCCTTTCAGCACACCCTCCCATTTCTAGTGCATTGTTGTCTATGTTGGTCTCGAACTCCCGGACCTAAGGGATCCTCCTGTCTCAGCCTCCTGAGTACTGGGAGTACAGTAGGTGTGCACCGTCAAGCCTGGTCTTACCTTCTCTTCTAACTCCGGTTTTTGCACTGACAACCGAAGCCACATCTCCCAGGCCCCTGTCAACACCTCCCTGCCTTGGTCCTTCTGCGCAGCCCGAGTCCCAAGATCTGCGGGCTTCTCCCGTTGCCACCCCTGCCATCCATGAAATTCTCCTTCAAGCCTTACATTACAAAATCAACCCGCACACCCTGCACCTCCCAAAGAAGCTTTTACTTTCACACACTCTATTGATCTCGTCCTGGAGGCTGCTGGCAGCCTTCCTGGGAGCTTAATCAATGAGCCAACACCAAGTGCAGCCAGGGCACCGAGGAGCCCGGCAGAGGAGCCTGGATCTCCATGGACCCTGGCTGTGTCTATGCTATGAGGAAATGAGGACTTATACCAAGGGACATTTGCAGTGGCCCCAGGGTCCTGCTTAGGCAAGCAGGAGGAACTGTTTCCCGACAGCTGACTCCTCGGAGAGCAAAGCGGAGAGAAACAGGAACAGCAAACGAGAAGGACATGCTACAGATTCCAGGAAAGGACCAAAAACAGGGCCCCCAAAATAGAATAAGCGGACGGGGGAAACAGGGGACAGGAAAGGGGGATGAAGATGACAAGAGTAAAAACAAAATGGGTTAAAACAGGGATGCTTTTGCCCTCTGCAGACACAGGGTGCAGGGAGGAAACTCTCACAGGCAGAAGAAGGCACCAGGTGACCAAGTCAATGCCCCAAACTTTAGAACCCATTCCTTCCTGCAAAAGAAAAGGCAGACAATTCTTCCCAAATTTTGTTTTGTCCAAGGCTAAAAATCAGGAAAAGAGCCCAGTGGCACAAGCCTGTCATCCCAGCATGCTGGGAGGCTGAGGCAGGAGAACTGCAGCTCCAGCCCAGCCTGGGCAATTTAGGTCCTGTCTTAAATCTTAAAAATTTGTTTTTTCCTACAGGGCCTGGGAAGTTGCTCAGTGAAAGAACATTTGCCTGGTATAGCTGAGGCCCTGGGTTCCATGCCTCATACAGCAAAGCAGGAGGGAGAGGTGCAACTGTGAGAAAAACGTATCTTTGTTCAGATGCCAAGGGCCCCAGCCATCAGCACCCTCACCCTGGACACTGTCCTGCCTGGTTCTGGGAAATGCCGCAGAGTTGGGTGGTATCCAGGGAGGATGGTGCTGGCTTGGGCCATCCCCAATACCCTCCCTTGAACTGGGACAGATTCTGGCTCGGCCCCACTCCCCACGGCAGGCAGGAATGCAGGCGAGGACTCGGGAAGCCACTCCACAACATGGGTTGCAACTCTTCCTTCCCACAGTTGCTCTGAGCAGTGGTGAGTTGCTTTCTGCACACAGATGCAGAGTCCTGTCCACCCATGAAGCCCCTAGAATCCTACCTTAGGGCCTTTGCACCTGCTCATTGCCCTCAGACATCCTTATGACCCCCCACCAAGCCTGCCCATCTTAGTTCAAAGGGAACCAAATCCCTTTCTATGTCCTCTCCGGCTATTTTATTATCTTTCAGAGCAGCACACAACTTATTATTTGGTTTGTGGTTGATGTCTCATGAGAAGGGAGTGGAAGCCCCAGGAAGTTAGACTTTTCCAACTGCTTCCGGTGTCGTAAGCAGACATCAGACTTATGATACGTGCTGTCAGGATCCATTAAGAGAAGGCAAAACCCTGGGAATCAGGGCCCACTGTGCTCATTTTACAGAATAGGGAAACTGAGACTCGCTATCAGGCACAAAGCTGGTAGGAGTTGGGCAGTGACCAAACCCAAGTCGGTGTATGGTGCAGAGTCCAAACACAGTGAGCAGTGATTCTGTGTGTGTGTGTGTGTGTGTGCGTGCACACGCGCGCGCTGCCAGGGATGGAACACAGGCCCTACACATGCCAGGCAAGCACTATGCCACGCGTCTGGGTACAGCCCCAACTAATGATGCTCCTTATTCTTATTCACGCAGCATGAATGAAACACAAATCCCCACCACGCTAGCGCTGGGGACACAGAGGGAGGAACAGAGACACCACCCGTGGAGACCAAGCCAGGCATGGCCCAGTCATCTGCTGTCTGTCCTAGGCCTTGCTTGTGGGTCCAGCAGGGTCCTCCCGAACAACTCTCACCTCTCCGTTCCTGGAAACCCAGAGAACTCAGCGTATCCCTTGAGCTATTTACAAATGCGTTTTGTTTTTTTCTTCCATATTTTTGTTCTGGCTTTTTGGGGTTTTTTTCCCCCAGTACCAGGGATCAAACTCAGGACCTTGCAACTGCAAGGTAGGTGTGGTGCCACCCAGCTAAATCCCCAGCCCCTGATACTTTGGTTCCCGAAATAGATGGCTCTGGCCATGTAGCCACCCCCATCTCCCCAAAAATAAACACAGCCTTGGACACTGTGATAAGTGGAGGCGAATATGGGCTGGGGTGGGTGCTGGGTCACCAGGGCTGTGAGGGCTGCATCTCCAGATGGGCAACTCACAGGATTTGTACAGAGACAAGAATTTCAGGGCCGGGGATTTAGCTCAGCGGTTCGGTGGCCTGCCTTGCAAGCGCAAGGACCCGAGTTCAATCGCCGGTACCAAAAAAAAAAAAAAATTTCGCAGCAACCTGACTGTCATCAACCCGAGAATAAACACAAATGGCCACACAGGTAGACGGAGACACAAATGCTGGCATCTCTACTGCTTCTCGGCTGTAAGAATAAATGTGAGGTGACTGACTCACACCTGCAATCCCAGCACAGCAGGAGGCTGAGGAGGAAGACTTCCAAGTTCAAGCCCAGCCTGAACAACTTCGTGAATCCCTGTCTAAAAATTGTAAAAGGGCTGTGGACGGAGCTCAGCGTGAAGGCCCTGGGTCCAATCCCCAACACTGCCCTTCTCTCAACAAAAAGTTCCAAAGGGGAAAAAGTGGTGGAACAGAAGAGTGAAATGCTAAGTTTGTATTGTGCAACAGAGTGGACACTAGGAAGGAGACCTTTGAACAAAGAGCTGATGGAGATGAGAAAGGAGCCACAAAGTTCCCAAAGGATGGGGGAATCCAGGCAGAGGCAGGAGCAGTCAGTGCAAAGGCCCTGAGGCCAGTGTGGCCTGTGTGTGTGTGTATGGAAAGAGAAAGATGCAGGCAGGCAAGTGCTGCTGTGAGGGAGGAGAGCTGCTGGACAGAAATTCTAGGCTTCCAAGATGGAGAAAATGAGCAATGGACAAGGACTGGTAACTTCTGGAGCTCGGAAAGAAGGGAGCAAAGAGGGAAGGTAGAGGGAGGAGAAGGAAGACAGGCCAAATTCTCAAATTCTCTGCACCTTGTTTCCCACATCTTAACACCCTGGCATCAGTAGAACCCTGTGGAAGGCAAATGGGTGGGGAGGAAGAAAAGCTGGCTTTGTGCAGAAGGGAGAGAAAAGGTGAATGCGAACAGAAAAAACGTGAACCAAACCCGCTGATGTGCAGTATTACACCCTCTCTCAGGCCCGGGCCAGGCACAAGCCCACCTGTCGCGGATCCTGTCACTAAAATTTTACCGGCACAGCCAAGCTGGGCCCTCCCTCACTTACATGGTGTCTGCGGCTGCCTTGCTACCTGGTCCCAACAAAAACGCAGGCCCCACGAAGCCTCCAATCTTTACTCTCTGTTGCTTTCTCCAGGAAGTTTGCCAAGCCCTGTGTAACAACATACAACTGTTACTGTAGCCCTCCTGATCTGCGGAGGAGGCGTTTTAAGACGGAAGCAGGGAACCGCAGGTAGCGTTGAACCCTGTGTATTCCTGCATTTTCTTGTAAGTGCATAGTGGTGATGAAGTTTAAATGAGGCACAGGAAGAGAATAACCATAATTACTACTACTGAAGTAGCATAACGTCCTTTCACACAATTGTCACCTGTACTGTGCAGCCTCAGGGCCAGTATTAAGTAAAATAAGAGACACCTGAACTTCAGCGCCATCACACAGAGGACAGATCAGACAGCTGATCTAGTAACCGAGAGAGCTAAGTGACTACTACATAAAAGGTACATGCAGTGTGGATACACTGGGCAAAGGGAGGTTTTGCATCCTGGCAGGACAGCATAGGGGTTGTGAGGGGGTTTATAAAGCCACTCAGAATGAGGGGCAAGGTGGGCATTGTGGCACACACCTGTAACCTAGCACTGTGGGTGGCTGAGGCAGGAGGATTGCAAGTTTGAGCCCAGCCTAACTTAGGCAGGCAGGGTGGGGATGGAGCTCAGTGCAAAGACTCTGGGTTCAATTCCCAGGGCAGAAAAAAAAAGGACAATATGTGAATTAAGACTTATGAATTTTTTATTTCCAGAAATACCTATTTAATATTTTTGGACTATGGTTGACCACAAGTTACTGACACCTCAGAAAGCAAATTAAGAAACAGGCCATGGAGCTGACAGCTTTGGTTCAGAGCCCTTCTCAGGGCGTTTAAGGCTTCAGCCCTGACCGAGCCTCTCCATCCTGGTTTTCTGTGTTGTGGGGAGGATGGCAGTGGTACCCACCCCTCTGGGCATCAGGAGAACGGGCCTAGTGGACAGGAGGCGGGATCTGGCCCATAGCTCCTACCGCCCATTCCCCCTCTGCTGGGGATCGAACCTGTGGCCTCAAACACACCCAACCAGGGCTCCACCCCCGCTGCACCCAGGCCCTGATCCAGCATTCTCATTACAGTGACTGTCACCATTTTTACAGAGGAGGAAAATCAGTCACAGGGAGGGGCCATCACCGCTGGAAGTCAGGACCCAGCCAAGTGAGGAAGAAGACAACGGAAAGCGGGACCTTGGGAGGTCGGGCAACACGGGCTGAGCATACCGCATGCAGTGGGAGTGTGGGCGGGGTGGGGACTGTAGGGCCTATCTGTCCCTCACTCCCTGTCTTCTTAGACCTGGAGCTGGAGGCAAGGCTGGGAGGGGACGGTCACCGTCACAGCCCCTGGCTGACTGGAGCTGGGGTGGGAACCTGGGCTCACACAGCTGTACCAGTGGCTGAGGTGGGTTCCCACCATGACCGGGCTGCAAAGTCGAGAGTGCACCTCCTTCCAGTGGCCACAACCAGCCCCAAAGAGGAGCAGCCTGGGCGTGGAGAGCAATTGCTTCTAGCCCCGGGACTTAGGCCGAAGGGGTGGCCTGTGGGTTTCACCTCCAGAAGAGAGATTGGTGATTTCGACAATAGTCACCGGCTTCCCACTGACACCATCAAGTCCTTGAAGCGGAGGGACCCACGTGCAAGCCCAGTGCTGAATTTAATTTGCATAGAGAAGAGCAAGATTTTTAGTTGGGCTGAGGCTAGAGCTCAGGGGTAGACAAATTTCCTAGAATGCATGAGCCCCTGGGTTCCAACCCCAGCGCTAAAAAAAAAAAAAAAAAAAAAAATTTT
>NW_022900942.1:4753327-4756486 GCF_012274545.1 Fukomys damarensis | reverse complement strand
AAAAAAAAAAAAAAAAAAGAATATTTTCACTCAAAGTAAAAGAATTTTCAGACAGACGAAAGAAGGCAGCCAGGTATCACATGCAGAAAGACCCAATAACCAGCCCAATAATAACAGCCAGATGGTAGACTTCTGGTACTTATCTTCTGCTATCCACCAACCTGGATTCTCCTCACGGAAGGACAATGTGGCTGTCAGAGCAAACCCTGTGTCCTGAGGACTGGGTTTCCCGCCCTCCCCTGTAGACAGGTGGACCCTGGACTGCTGCGATTACCCAACTTCCACACTCCTTCCTTTCCACCCTCGTGGGCCAGGCAAGGCGGACATGTGGATGCTTCCCCGGGACCCTGCCATCCACCCTCCAGTTGGAGCTGGGCAGTGGGGAGCCAACAAGATGCTGAAGGCTGCACAGGGCACTTGTTCTCCAGCCCCCACCCCCACCCCCACCATCTTCCTCCCCTCCTTGTCTGTCTGGTGTGGTCCAGACTTTGGTATAAACTGTGCATCTTCATCCAACTCTTGATGAGGGTCTTGTTTCGGCTAGGACCTTCTACAGCATGTGGGTGGAAGTGAGCCTTCATACTCTGTCCCTGCAGGCTGGACGCGAAGGTCTGTCACTTCTTAGAGATAGTGGAGAGGGCTCAGGTCCAGGAATCACCACATGGAAGGCCATCTGCTGATTATCTGGTTGCATTTTAGAAGAGAAGTACACTCTTACTGGGCCAAGCACCAGATATGGGGGTTGTTTGTTACAGCAGCTAACATAACCATACACATCTCTGAAAGGATTCCTCCCTCCTTCCCTGTCTGGAAAGAAGATCCCACCCACCACTCCAGTCATGTGACCCAAGCCTAAGCCAATCAGGGAATCCCTTTTTCACCTCCCAATTCCCTACAGTGATTGAGTCTGACATGAGCACATGACCCTGCCAGTAGCCAATCAAAGACAAGAAAGAAAATATTTTCTGAGTGTTCTGGGAAGATGGCTGGGAAAGAGAAGAATTGGCCTTTGAAGACAGTATGGAGAGGACAAAAGGGCAGGAAGTATAGCCAAGTCATGGGGAATGGAGCCAATTGCAAAAGTGGAGCCAAGAGAAAGAAACTGAGGCTTAATAATGTCATCTGATCCCTGGAGCCAGGCTGACTGGTAGCCGGAGGCTCCCTGGATTCTTCTGTCCAGGAGCCAATAAAATCTCCTTTTCTCACTAAGCCCCTTGGGCTTTCTGCCTTTGCAAACAAAGAGTATAGGACTCTGCGGTAAATGCAAGGCATGTGACTCCCAGGAAGTCAGGAGAGAGATATTATTATTCTAATTCCTGTTGCACTGGAAGGGAAACTGAGGCCTTGGGACTTACCCAAGAGCACCCAAGTAGGAAATGCTTGGCAAAAGTGTATGTGTGTGAACTTATGCACATGGGATCCGGCTGGCAGCCAAGAAATGCAATTGCAATACCCGAACCAGCATCTTCTGTGTGATCTCCAAAGTGCCAGTGTGAGTCCAGTGTGGCCCACGCCTGTAATCTCAGCACTCTGGAAGGCTGATGCAGGAAGGTTTCAAGTTTGAGCTCAGCCTGGGCATTTTAATAGAGACATTGCCTCAAAATTAGAAAATTTTAAAAGGGGGGCTGGGTACGTAGCCTTCAGTGAGAACGCCCTGGGTTCAATCCCCAGTACCTCCATCAAAAACAAGTGCCAGTTAGCACAACAGGGTCATTATGGTTAACATTTACTATAGATCTTTTTCATTATTTTAATGGTACACAGATATGGGGTACAAGGCAATCAGTATATGTCTATAATGTGCCATGATCAAATCAGAAGTGTTAGCATTTCCATCTCCTTAAACGTTTGAAAACTTTCGTTATTTGTAAAAATTGTACACACTGATGAGATGCAGCATAATGTCACCATGTTTCAAAACAGCTGGAAGACAGGATTTTGAAGGCTTCCAGCATAAAGACAGGATCAAGGTTTGGAAGGATGAATATGTGATTACCCTTCTCTGAACATGGCACATGTCACACAAGTATCACGCTGTACTCCAAGAGTGTGACAATCACGCGTCCATTCTAAATTTTCAGAAAAAATTTTAACCTCTACCTTCTACGACAGTGGATGCTAGAAGTGTCGGGGGTAGAGTGTGGCAATAGCTAATAGGTGCTCTGAAGGGAAGACTGTCAGTTGCTACTGTTATTAATAGACAGCCGCTGCTGAACTGGTTCCAGAAACCCCGGGGGACAGGGACTGTCCAGTGCCTCTCTTGGCCAGAATTCCAGAGACCATCTGTGGCAGATCCGCCCTCCAGAGCACATGCCCTTGGCAGGATCACAAACTGCTTTCCTCACCCAGAACACTCAACCAGAAAAGGAACAGAGATCCAGAGAGGGGAGAGGGTGAGGAGCCACACCAGCTCCAAATGGCTCTCTATTTGATCAATGGTTTCCATCTCCATAGCCACCACCCCAGCCTTGGCACATGGGCGCTTCCCCAATGGACCACAGCCACTTCTTCCCTGGTCCCACGGCTTCAGCTCCTGCCTGGTTCCAACCCATCTCACAGAGCAGTCCGTGGGGTGGTGCACAGCCATATGTTTCCTGTGTGGTGGCTTCTGTGGCCAGAGAGCACCTTTAAGATAAATATCAAATTCCAGAGCGTCTACCACAGGGCCTTTTCATATGCTGTTCTCTTTAGCCAGAACATGTACTTCACTGTACCAGCCCTGACAATAGCAGTCTAGCTGAGGACTAGGTTTATCACCACTTCCTTAGGGGATGTGGATTGATCGATTTTTCTGTTGCTGGGGATCTAACCCAGAGCTTTATACATGCTAAGCGTGTGCTCTATTTTGCTTCTAGACGCCTCCTTCCTTGCAAGACATTATTACTATTAAGCACCGTAACTACATGAAATGGCAACCGCTGTTTATCCGTCACCTTTGTTAGACAACAAGTTCCACAAAAGCAGTATCGGCTGTGTCATGTCCATCAAGGTAACCTGGTGCCTAGGACATAGTTGATGCTCATTAAAAGTTCATGTCTTGACAAGGCAAGAATGGCTTTTTTTTTTTTTTTTTTTTTTTTTTTTTTTTTTTTTTTTTTTTGGTCTCAAAAAAGGGTTTTTCTAGCTGAGACCAGCCTGGAACTATCCATGTAGGCCAGG
>NW_022900942.1:4735964-4753309 GCF_012274545.1 Fukomys damarensis | reverse complement strand
AGGAGCCACAGAGCTAAATCCCTGGCCCTCAAATGGCCTTTTTAATAAGTGGCGTTAGGACAGTTCTTTTGGGATGAAAAGGCAATTGGACGTCTCTTTGTCACTATACATAAAATCCAAACCCTATGCTGGGCGTGGTGGAGCATGTCTGTAACTCCAGCACTCTGGGAGTCCGAGGCAGGAGGACTGCCAAGTTCTAGGCCACCGGGGGCAACTTAGTGAGACTCTGTCTCAAAATAAGAAATAAGAAAAGAACTTGGAGACGTTACTCAGTGCAATGGCCCTGGGTGCAATTCCCATTACCACCTTCCCTCCTCCCCTCAAAAAGATTTCCTTAAGTGAGATAACAAACCGCAACCCTAAAGGAAAAGACGCCTAAATTCCACTACACTGGAACAAGAGCGACTGTTGATCGAAAGACATCAAAAGGCAAACTCAAAGGAGCTACGGCACACCTGTAATGAATGAATGAAGAACTCATTTCCAGAACAGATACAGATCACTTACAGGTCAATACAGGGGGAGATAATCATGCACCCCAATTTTTAAAAAGTGTACAGGGTTCAAAGCGGCACTTCACAGAAGAGAAAACGTGAATGGCTGGTGTACATGGAGGTCATCCTGTCAGTGAGCAGAGGATGCAAACTCAAACCACAGTGACACCCCCACCCCCACCCAGGGCCCCTCTGTGAGGCAGGGTGGAGACTCACATCGCAGGGCACTTGGACTTTGGTCCAGGGGAAGGTGCAGGGGCTCCGCATGCAGCGACCCTGCAGAGAGGGAGCTCGCGATGGGACGCACTCACCCCGGAGGAGCAGGGCTGTGCCCTTGCCCACTCTGAGGACTAGCGGCAGGGACACACCACGGGGCACGTGACATGGTTAACCTGCCGAAGTTCCAGACCAGGTGACCCCGAACCACGCTGCTGCAGGAAGTGCTCTGGGGAGGAGAAGCTGCAAGGGAAAGCCAGGGATGCACCCAGAAACCCCACCAAGGCACGTGTAGGGGAGAGGGCGGGGATGGACAAGGACAATGGAGGAGACAGCGCCATGCCGCTGTCGGGCCTGGGTGAGATGGACGCAGCGGCACCGTTAGTCCTGAAGATGCTCATCAGCGGTCCAGCTATTCCCGCTTCCTGCTCTCCCCCTCCGCCTCTCCCACCCCGCACCTTCTGAGCCTCAGTCCCAATCTGTGTCCGTCTGCCTCACACACACACACACGCACACACACACACACACACACACACTCCACGGGGCCCTTTATGAAGGGAGAAAGGAAAGGGACAAATACCCAGGCGGAAAATGAGAAGATAAAACAGACACAGGAAATGAAAAGGGACCGGGACTGGGTGGCAGCAAGCGTGAGGAAATGAGGAGAGGAGAGGTGGGTCGGGATGGTGGAGGAGCCCCAGGGCTCGCCGTCCTCCTCCCCGTAACTCAGCCTCACGTCCCGCACCCTTCCCTCTCCCTCCCCATCCCAGGCTTTCCAGCCCTGTTTCCTGCTCTCCTGCCCTTTCCATCTCGCCTTCCCTCTGTCCCTTTGTCAGTCTCCGTCCACTGTTTTCTCCTCTTTCTCTCTCCTCTCCCTTCACCTGTCTTAAACGCACACAGACACACACACACACACACACACACACACACACAATCTCTCCTTTCACACAGTTATCAAGTGGCTACTCAGTACCCCAAAATGGTGCGAAAAAAGAGGGACACCGGCCAGGTGTGGTGGCATATGCCTGTCACCCAGCACTTTGGGAAGGATTCCAAGGTTCAGCCCAGCCTGGCAAACAGGGAGACTCTATCTCCAAATGAAAACAAGGCTGGGGCTGGGGGTTTAGCCCAGTGGTTCTGCACCTGCCTCACAAATGCAAGGACCTGAAATCCATCCCAGTACAACAAAAAAAAAGAAGAAACAGAAGAAAACTATGCTGGGGATGGAGCTCAGAGCGAAGGCCCTGGGTTCAATCCCCAAGGGAAAGAGGAGGAGGAAGAGGCAGGGGAGGAGAAGGAACAAGGGGGACACAGGATGGCGCGGCCACTGTGGCCATGGAGCCACCGAGCACCCGTCAGGGACTCCCGCCCCAGGGCACCACGCCAGCTCCTCCGGACCAGCCCTGCCTGCAGTCTCGCCCCTCATTAACTTCCCTATCAAACACTCCCAGCATTGCAGGTTGTAGGTCTTATTTATTAAATATTTAACGAGAACCCAGCTGAGATGAAGCCTCTCATGTGCAGGGGCCCCAGGGCGCAGAACACGGAGCTGCTGCTGGGATTAACTGAGACGACAGCGGGCAGGGAAGGGCTAGGGAGCCAGAGGGGGAGACTGGCGGGCAGAAGGGCCCAGAGAAGCAGGGAGCATGGCTTCCTCCGGGCCCCGTGAGACTTCAAAAGGCCCAACCTGAGGAGATGGAAGACGGGGCTGAGGAGGGGGCTGGAATGGGTGTCACTGCTCATGAGTGAGTCTCCTTTCAGGATGAAGGAAATATCTTAGACCTAAACAGAGGTGACAGTTACACAGCACTGTGAGTACCCTAAAGGCCACTGAATCCAGGGGCTTCCCACTGAGCTCCATCCCCAGCCCTTTTGTATCTTCTGTTTGGAGAGAGGGAGTCATTAAGTTGTTAAGTTGCCCAGGTTGTGCTGGAACTTGAGATCCTCCTGCCTCAGCTCCCAGTGTGCTGGGTTTACAGATGTGCAACGCCACTCAAACTGTCCTGCTAAAAAATGATTAGCTTGGAGTGTAGCTCAAGCATAAAGCACTTGCCTAGCATGCATGAGAGCCTGAGTTCCACCCCAGGCACTGTCTGAAAAAAATTTAACAGTTGATTTAGTGTTATGCTCATTTTACCTCAATTAAAAAAAAAAAAAACAGTAAAAGAAAAGCCCAGGCCAAAATCCATTTGAAAAAAAGAGTCAAGTTTCCTCCACTCTAACAATTGATGAGCTTCATGTTTGCTGACTTCATGTTTAAGAGTAAGATAGATTCTACATCTCTAGCAAAGTTCCCAGAGCTGCCACTCCCTGGGTGGGCGGGAAGTTCCATGCATGTGCTGTCCAGGGCAGTGCCTGGCAAGCACTTGAAAAGGGACTGACTTCCCAGCACTCAGGAGGCTGAGGCAGGAGGACTGTTGTGAGTTTCAAGGTCAGCCTGGGCTATACAGTGAGTTCAAAGCCGGCCTAGACTACATAGTAAGAGCCCTATCTCAAGGAAAAGAAAACAAAGAACAAAAAAGACTTGAATGGATTTCTGCATCAAGACCTTCACGTGCAGCTAGCAGCAGTGTACTGGGAGGGGCAACTATAGATCACTTCTAAAAGAAAACAAGCCAAACTTCCCTGCCCCAGCACCATCCCAACTCAAGTCTCCACCTCTGGGTGCCACACCCTGATGGCTTTGGAGTCTTCCAGGTGACTCCCAAGTCAGCTAAAGTCACCGAAGCTTTTATTTCTGCACATCCCACAGGGGCCACTTAAACTACACCTTTTCTTCTTCATCTCCTTGGTCTGTCTCCTTCCACAATACCTATTCACCAGGATGGGTAATCTGTCTTTTCTGGCAATGGGGATTGAACACGAGGCCTTCGTACTGAGCAACATCCCTACCCCTTTTTATTTTCTATTTTGAGGCATGGTTCCACTAAATCACCAAGATGCCCAGGCTGGGCTTGAACTTGTGATCCTCCTGCCTCAGCCTCCCAGAGTGCAGGGATGACAAGCAAAGTCTCATTTAGTATCACTGTGTACAGACGCTGCTCTGGGCCTTCAAACAACCTCAGGAGGTTGGCACTTGTGCCGTGCCCATTTTGCAGATGAGAAAACTGAGGCTGGTGTGTGGTTAGGAAGAAGCTAGGCTGGAACTTGAGTCCAACTAGCCCAGCAGCACAGCTCTCCTGCTTTAGTATCTTTCTGGATGGCTTTGGCCCCAAAGCACAGCCACAGAGCCCCTCAAGTTTCTGCAGAACCTGGCTCAGTCCCCTGGAAGACAGCCCCTCAGAGTACAGAACGCGCACCACATCTTCAGTGAAAAAATGCCCAACGACACTCCATGCCATTTCCAGGAAACTGTCACAGGAAATATTCACAGGTACATGAGTGTCAGCCCAGACACTGGGACCCAGACACTCATGGCACACACCTGTCACCCCAGCTACTCAGGAGGCTGAGGGAGGAGAATCACAAGTCCAAGCCCAGCCCGGGCAACTTAGCAAGACCCTGTCTCAAAATTAGAAATAAAAAGGGTTGGCAGTGCAGCTCAGCAGCGAGCACTTGCCCGGCATGCATAAGGCCCTGGGCTCCATCCCCAGTACTGCAAACAAAAGAAAACAAAAAACATCTGAACAAAATGACTTCATTTTTTATTATGGAAAATAAAAAATATTCGCATGCCAGAGGGATGATGCGGAGTGACTCCTCTGGCATAAAATGAAATGGTCCCTGTGGTGCAGAGTCCAGAGCAAGGGGACCGTGTTGCCTGGGCTGAACGAATGAAGGAACAAATGAGCTCTCCTCTCCTCCTCACAGCCCTGAGCCAATGTGTTCCAGGAATTCACCTCCTGTTCACACGCAGGACCAGCCCTGGGTGTGGAATCCAGGGAATTCAGCACCGCCATCGACATCCGCGGTGGTCACCAAGCCAGGAGCCCACAGGAAGTGAAGCACGACTTGCACGCTAGACTTGCACGCTGGGCAGCGGCGGCGGCGGCGGCGGAGGAGGAGGAGGAGGAGGAGGAGGGAAGGGGAGGCCACGTGGGTGTCCATCCCAACAGCTCTCAGCACAGCGGAGACCTCCCTCTATCCACACATCTATATTTATACCAACCAGTGTCGGTGGCAGGCTTGTTGCCGATCGTGTAGGAACTAAAGTTCACAGAAAACTGGCTTAGACACCGAGCGAGGAAGAGAAACTGTAAATTCAACTTCAGTCACCCGAAAACCCTGAATCCACCCACTCCTCAAGGAAACCAGTACATCTATGACATCAGGGTTTGTCAACGCAGGCATTATTGACATCTGGGCTGGATGACTGTTTCCTGCAAAGGCTGTCGTGTGCATTTTAGGATCCTTCACAGCATCCTTGGCTCCCCACCCACCAGGCGCCAGCAGCACCCCCACCCTCCGCATTCGTGACGACCAAATATGTCTCTAGACATCGCCAGAAATTCCCTTGAGGAGGGGCAAAATCGCCCCCAGTTCAAAAGCTCTGCTTTATATGAAGCTCAGGAAAAATTCCAAGTCAATTAACTGTTCTTTCCCTGTTCTTCCTTGCCAACATCGTGAACACAACCAGTCACCTGGCCTCGAAATCCCTCCCGCAGATTCAAAGAAATCAGGAACAACAGAGTTTCAGTCACCGCTAGGGGCGCTGTACAGAGACAAGAAGTGCACGCTGGAGAACCAGGATCACGGACAGCGCTCCCCCCGCCCCAAAGATGTTCACCACCCTGTTATTTATACTGGCAAAACAAACAAACAACGCGAAGTATAGGACTGCAGAAGAAAGTCATGGGATATTCACAACAGACTTCTCTGGGGTCACTGCCAACCCATGAAGCACTATGGTGTGAACTGAAACAAAACGCCCGTCTCGAGTTTTCGGTCCATCTGTCAGAGACTGTCACAATTATCTTCATTTTGTTCAAACATGATACTTAAGCTTCCGTCAGCTGGGATAATAAATATAAGGCTCCACGGTGCTAATTCATGATCTAGGATCGGCCACCTCTGCACAGCGTTCAACCTGTGCAACTACCATGGTGGCCTTGGTGATTTTCAAGGATATCTAGAGGCGTGGAATTATGTTTGCAAAAGTGTACATCTATAGAATGATATGGAACAAAATACATTATGACACCTTCAGAGAGTTTGGGTGGGAAAACTACACACACACACACACACACACACACACACACACACACACACTTGGGGTACTGGGGATTAAACCAAAGGCCTTCACACTACGCTGCATTTCCAGTCCTTTTTATTTTTATTTTGAGACAGTCTTGCTACATCACCCGCACGGAGGTGAATTTACAGTCCTCTCGCCTCAGCTTCCCAGGGTGCTGGGATTGCAGGTGTGCACCACCATGCCAGGTATACGCATTTATTTTTCTATTTTTCCTTTTCCTTACTGGGGATTAAACCAAAGGCCTTCACACTACGCTGCATTTCCAGTCCTTTTTATTTTTATTTTGAGACAGTCTTGCTACATCACCCGCACGGAGGTGAATTTACAGTCCTCCTGCCTCAGCTTCCCAGGGTGCTGGGATTGCAGGTGTGCACCACCATGCCAGGTATACGCATTTATTTTTCTATTTTTCCTTTTCCTATCAATATTCAATACACAAAGAGAACAGGCCTCTTGGAGGAGGGGATTTGGGGTCCTAGAGGAAGAGAAGAAATGGAGACCAGGTAGAGGGAACAACTAGTGCAGACACCACGAGATGCAAATGGCTCTGGTGTAGGGAAAACGGTCACAAAGCTGGGACAGAGCAAGAGGAAGAGATCCCGGCATGTGGAGCCTCAAAGGATCCTGGTGGATTCGTGATCTGCAGTCTCTGGTTGGTGGGTCACGTGCCAGGCCACTTACACAATCGCTTTGAAAGAGAGAGACTCCGGCACATATTTTTCTGTATATTATTATACTATTCCACCCACCCAGAGACCAGAATCCAAGGAATTCCATTCTCAGTCCCAGCGCTGGAAAAAAACTAGGTGTTTCTAGAATTTTAATAATCATTGTCAACAACACCATTTATTTTCCCGACCGTTACCCAAAAACATTCTCCTGTGTAAAATGGTGCAGCAACTGCCACGGGCTGTGAGGAAAGAAAGCCCTGCCCACAGGAGTTTTCTCATTAGAAAGGTGTGACAGAGATGTCCAATGAGACTGGTTTTTATAAAAGCATGGGAGATTCAACTGGCATCAGAAAAGCCAAAACTAGAGTGGTGGGCAGAGAGGTTCACTCACTTTCAAGTCAACACGAGCCCCAAATGTCAGAGGCCAAACAGGACACTCACCCTACGCATACACCCTCATATCCAGCGTCTACCACCTGCTGCCAATCCATCTTTTCATTCTTCCATCAGATCTCGTCGTCTTCCTATCTACTCATCTACCCACCTAGTCACTCATACACCCACCCATCTAGTCATATACTAATCTACTTAGGTACCTACGTATAACTCATCCAATCACCCACCCATCCAATATCCATCCAGCCTTTCTTTCCCTTATCTCTCCATCCTTCCTTCATCCCCACTACCCATCCATCCAACCGTGCATCCATCCATCCTCCTACCAACCCAAGCATTCGATGCTAATTGCACTTGCCCGGAAACCACAAATATCCACGATGGCTTCAACTGGATTAGTAACGGGCCAAACTGTCAAAATTTTGCACTGTAAACAACTCTTCTACTCAGTTCAAGTCCACCAACGTTTCTGACTCTCCAGTTTGTTCAAGACTAAAACACTTCAAATCCCGGTAAGGCTCTCGCAGAAGCCCTCTGCCTCACTGCTCTGAAGTATGTAAAGTCCTCAGAGGTCTCACTAAGTCACTAAATTGCCCAGACTGGGTTTGGACTTGTGATCCCCCTGCCTCAGCCTCCCGAGTGCTGGGATTATAGACGTGCATCACCATGCCCGGCTCTTGGCTTATACCTTGGAGCATTATTGGCTGAGCTGACCCTGCAGGTGGATGGGTCGGCAACACAGAACCCAGAGGATGACAGAGGTCAAGGGAGCGAAGAGCTCTGACACCAAAGGCGGAATACCCACTGGGCGCCACACCCTATTCCAAGCATCAGATCAGAGAAGCCCAAAGCCACCACCCGACCCACCCAGCTGCTCTCCATCCTCCCACGCAGGGGCACGCATGGACTTAGGACCAGTGTGGGCAACTTAGCGATCTGGCGAGACCGTGTCTCAATATAAGAAATAAAAAGGGCTGGGGATGTAGCGCAGTACAATGGCCGAGGTTCGGCACCCAACGGAGGGCGGGAGGAGAGGAAGGGAGAACCAGAGGGTGGCTATCTCGGGAAGCACTCCCGTGCTATATTCACTGACCATCCACAAGGCACAGTGCTGAGTCCGGAACCCTCAGGCCCCGCCTCTCAATACTGTAGCATCTGGCGCGTGGTGTCCCCGACGGCAATGCAGGGAGCACTTTCAAGCCACAGCAGAAACCGGTGCACAGAGCTTGACTTGCGCCAAGCCACAGCGGGGATCTGCACCCCTCCGCTGGCTCCAGAGCTCAGCCTCGCAGTTTCCGCGTGACCACACCCACCGCCAAGGCCACACCCCAGTCGCTAGCCCCCACCACACAAACAGAGAGAGGCTTTCCTGGAATGCAAAATGGCTTTTCCCATGCCGATGACTCTCCGCAACTCTAGCTGCAGGGATATTCCCGACTGCACTGACTCAAATTAACACCTTGGGCTCATTTATTCAAAAAATGATGAGTTCATCATGCCACCGCTGTTCATCATAACTGGAAAAAACCTCAAACTGGAAACATTCCAATGTCTGTCACTCAGGAAAATGGATAATAGTTGATTCATCGAAGAATATTATGCAGTAGAGAACAGCACAGTAAATGATCAGCAATTAAGCTGCACAAGGGATGGATCTGAAGAACAGGGTGGAATGAAACAGCAAACATGGACCCCAGAGGATGAACAAGCTCAGAAACACACCTTCTCCCACAGGATTCAGATCATCTCTAGCCGACTCAGAGTACCTGATGCAATGAAACGCAGTGGAAATGGCTGTAACCCTGTATCATCGAGGGAACCAGAACAAGAAAAGGGTCAGTAATGTCTCCTCCAACACTGTATTTTCCATCTGTGGTTGGTTGGATTTATAGACGTAGAGCCCACAGATAAGAGAGGGCTGCCTGCAATAATTAAATAAGTAAAAGGAGGCCCAGAGAGAGACTTTGTCTACAGTGTGCTGTGAGACTGGTTTAGGGATAAAGCAGTGGCCTGCTAACCTGAGGTGCAAGAAATCATCCCCTATTATGTACTCGGGGCTACGGTGAGGCCCAGGTCACAGTGTGGCTCGGTGGTGAGTGCTCACCCAGCATGCACCTGGCCCCGGGTTCCATCCCCAACACTGCAAAAGCAACAACAAAAAACAAACAAAGTGTTCAGGCCCTGGAGGAGCCAGGCTTGGCAGTGGAGACCATACCTAAACCATACAGTCTGCGGCCTACTGACCCAGCTGCTTTTCACAGATAATTATGCATGTCCCATGCATCCTGCACAATGCCCTTTTGTCCTTCCTGGGATGTAGCAATGCTGTCCCCTGACAAGATCGAGGCACCATGCTATAAGCCGGGGCTGAGATTTGCAGCCAGGGTTGTGTCTGGTCCCAGCCCCATCTGCCTCAGCTTCATCTAGTACCCTTCCGGTTCCTCTTTTTCTGCCTCCAGCCCCAGCTCCTAGTGCCATGGTTCCAAGAGGCTCGTGGCCACAGACAGTTCACGGCAGCAGGTGATGGTCACTCAGCTCTCCTTCCCCACGATCATCATTCTTAGCGAAGAAAATCATAAAGGAATGCGCAGCGAGATGGTGCATGCCCATGATCCCAGCACTCGGGGAGGCTGAGGCAGGAGGATCACAAGTACCAGCCCAGCCTGGGCAACTTAGCAATTTAGTGAGACCCTATCTCAAAATAAATAAGAAGGGTTGGGGATGTAGTCCACTGTGAAGGCCCTGGGTTCATTCTCCAGTACCACACCACACAATCGTAAAGGTTAATGAGGGAAAAGAGGCTCCGAGAGTCAGAACTCAGGTAATTTGCACAGAACAAGTACTAGGTTCACCCCAGTATCTCGTCTAAAACAAACTGGTGAATTTCTTCTCCAGCATGAAAAGGTGACATCCAGACTTTCCATTCTTACAGATTCTGCTGGTATAAAAATATGGGTTTTTTTTTTCTTTCTTTCTTTTTTTTGCAGTGCTGAGGATGCAACTGGGGGCCTCACACAGACCACACAAGCTCTCTGCCACTGAGCTGCATCCCCAGCCCTAGAAATACTTTTAACGCTGGGCTTAAAGTCACATATATACTTTACCCACAGGCCTAAATTGAGACCCAAACTGCACAGTGTGTGTATTACTTGCTGGCAGGAGAGTGACTAAGTTATGTTTCCCTCATGGCTCTATCCAGAGAGGGACGTCTCCTGGGGGGCTACTCAGTCCTTTAAAAAAGGCCACAGCTCCTCCTGGTCTGAATGGAAGGTGCAGCCATGTCTAGCCCTAAGCAGACAACCAACTTGATCCAGACCTTACCGTAAGCCTTCTGCTTTGGAACTCTGCTCTTTCTTGCATCTACTGCCTCAAAGCTGCTTTAAAGTAGCCCTCCTTCAAGTAAAACACTTTGGCTAGATGAGTATGGTGGTGCATAGCTGTAATATCAGCACTCTGGGAGGCTGAGGCAGGAGGATTGCAGCTTCAAGCTCAGCCTGGGCAACATAGCAACTTAGCAAGACGGTGTCTTTAAAAAAAAAAAAAACACTTTTTTTTTTTTTTAATTAGGCTTTTCAGAGGGGAAAGGAGACAGATTCTCCTCTGCCCTGGTCGTTGAGGCCATGTGGTTAGGAACTCATTCCTGAGTGACCAATGTCCTCCTCTGCCCAAGACTGTTCGGGTGTTGCTGCTGCTCAGTGAGAATGGTGCTGGGCCAACCCAGACCACTGGCCCCACTTAGAGAAGAGCTGCTGCTCTGCAGGTTTCCAGCCCATGTCCCGGGCTCCTCTGCAGGAACACGCCTGACCTCGCTTCTCCCGAGTCATCAGGGAGACACAGGACCAAGCTGGTGGGGTGGGGCGGAGCCGGGAGAGGCTTCAAATCCTAACTCAATATCCAAGCATCAGTCCTCCACTGGGTCTCCGTGAGACAGTGAGACAGGAAGCAGGGCTCTGGGGACCATGTGGCTCCGTGCTGGACTCCTGGTCAGCTGCGAAGGGCAGCACGGGGCAAGGGGGCAGCTAATTATACACTGCAAACCTCCCTCGCCTTGTCACCCGTGGAGGGAGGGGCCGCGGGAGGGGAAGAGAGGTAATTTTATCTTAGACCAAAGGGAATAAGAAAATGGGTCAAGTGGGCACGGATGCTTTTTTCTTTCCTCCTGAAAGCTTCCAGAAAGAATCAAGGATACAAAATGCCTGGCGGTGGCTTTCAAGACTGTCACATGCAGATGGCCAAACCCACGAAGGCCAGTCAAAGCGGGACCCACTGTGCCCACTCCCAGCCAGAGAGCCCTGTCTCCGCCAACGTTTCTGACAAAGAATGCTGGGGACGAGAGGGTGCGCTGGATGGCAGCTCTCTGCGCCAGGGACTGTGTGGGTCCCCCTCCCTGTGTGACCGCATTTACTGTTCAGGGGACGGACCCCCCTGCAAGATGGATGCTTTCAGAAGCAGCGTCCTCACCATACAGGGGCCCAGGACAGTGAGGGGAAGCCGGACACCGGGCTCACCTCCCTGCTCTCTCTAGAGGCAGCACAGGCAGCTTTCCCCAAGCGCTGGCTTAGCGTCCTCAGAGACGTGTGCACTGTACGGCTCCCAGCCCTCACCACTTCCGGCTCAGTCCATCACCGCCTTCTCAGGGGCAACAGAGCACAGTGACAAAGCCCCAAGCACCCAGGGGACGCCCGTGTCCCTGAAAGGAGATTTCATTCACAAGGAGCCACAGCTTCCAAATGCACAAGCGTCGTCATTTCCGATAGCCTCATCCACAGCTCCCCACCCCCTGTACCTACATCCAAAATATTGGCACAAGGGTAAATCACATTAAGCTAATAATTAAGCTACTGCATGAAAAACAGACACTTCTTCCATTAGATCAACGAACCTTTATGGGACGGTTACCTCGTACTGAGCACAACGCAGACCCAATGATAAGTGGGGGACGGATGTGAATCTCACAGCCTCAGAGCTTGACTTTCTAAATTTTGTTCTCAGTACTGGAGACTGAACCCAGGGCCTTTACACTAAGCCGCACCCTTTCATTTTGAGACAGGGCCTTGCTAAGTCCCTAAGTTGCCAGGCTGGGCTTGGAATCGCGGTCTCCTTGCCTCGGCCTCCCAGAGAGCTTGACTTGTGACTGGCAACTGGCAGAATGAACACATCCCACACCAGTGACCCCCTCTCTCTAGCACAGATGTGGGGCTCAAACAGCACCCTCGGTCTCCCCCGTTTCTCCACCTGGCATTTAACACTACTGTTCTCACCGCTCTGCAGATTCACAAAACCCTAAATCCCTGCAGCCAGATGCACTCTGGAGTTTTGAACCTTGAGCTATTGAAGGGTGACAAAGGAGAGGATGTGAAATGGCACAGCCACCTCGGAAAACAGTCAAGCCGGCTCTCACAAAGCTATCCGTGCACCTACCATACCACCGGGCCATCTTTCACTTACCCAAGGCTATTCACTTATCCAAGAGCAATCAAATGGATATTCCCAATGTTCCCGGTACAGCCCATGCACCAACATTGACAGCAACTTTACCCCCACTGGAAACATCTCAGATAGCCTCAAAAATGCAGAACGAACTGTGGGCTGGCCATACCGTGAAATACTACTCAGTTATGAAAAAGGACCCACTACTGATATGCACAATACCAGGGGAAGAATTTGAAAGAGTGAGTGAAGTCAGATTGAAAAAGCTACATGTGAGCCAAATATGAGCCAAAAGCCACCTATAATTCCAGCAGTATGGGAGGCTGAGGCAGGAGGATCTCATGTTCAAGCCGGCCTAGGCAACCTATGAACTTAGCAAGACCCTTATACACTGAATTGCTCTACCGAAATAACTTTCTAGGAAAGGTGAAATTGTAGGGATGAAGATCAGATCACTGGTTGGAAGGACTGAGGGGGGCAATGTGCTGAGAGGTTGCAAAGAGATCATTTAGGGTAACGGAATTCTCTCATATCTTGATTTGGGGCCAGCTACATGGCCACAGGCACTTGTTGATACTCAGACTCACTGAGCTACACATACAAAGGATGACTTTTTCCCCAAATAAATAATACCTAGATAGGCCTGCTTTTTTAAGAGGAAGAAAACAGATGAAAAAAACCACAACAGGACCAGGAGCCCAAGCACAGCTGATGTCTCGATGAACCAGGAGCAGGGAACAGACACGAAGCTGGTCTAAAAAGCAAAACCCTAAAGCCATCCAACCTCATGGGTCAGAGCCACGGCTCCAACAAGATGACCCTGGCCAACGGCAGCGTGAGGCACCCTGCCACACACAGGCCACCTGGGTCCCCAGAAGCCCATACTCAAATTGAAAACCTCCTAAGCTGGAAATGCACCGACCCACACTGCACAACTCCAGCCCAGCTCAGCCCAACTGCACAGTGTGGACGGAGCATTGCCACGAGCCTGATGGCTGCCGCCTGCCATCCCAGAGCACTGACTGTGGATCGCTAGTCCGGGGAATAGATCAAAGCCCAGCAAGGCATGGCGGTACACACCTGTAATCCCAGCCACTCGGGAGGAATTAAAAGTTCAAAGCCAGCCCAGACAACTTGAGGAGACTCTGACTGAAAAATAAAATCCAAAATGGTAGGAGTGTAGCTCAGCATACACAAGGCCCTGGGTTTTGTTTTTTGTTTTAAAGCCAGGTTCTTACTCTGTAGTTCACGCTGGCTTTGAACTCACTACGTAGCCCAGGCTGGCCTCAAACTCACAGTGATTCTCCTGCCTCAGCCTCCTGAGTGCTGGGATGATAGGTGTGCACCTCCATAGCTGGCCTCCCCTCCATGTTTTGATTTCCAAAGTACTCTCAGATTTTTGAATCGTCAATGAGGAATCATACTCATTCTGAAAACACTGCCAACATAAAAACCACGCTAAGTCTTACTTCCCAGAAGTTTTATGTTCTGCAAACACCAGCCAGTCTGATCTAGCAGAGGGATCCAGAGATCTGGGTCACCCTATCAGCTGCGATCGTGTCTTCTGGAACAGCCTCCTCTTCGGGATAGACGAGAGTCTGACAGCGGGTTCTCACATCCCCCAGGGCTCCCTGTCTCCTGGGCAGTGGACTCCCTTTACCTAGCTTTCCTTTAGAAAATAACAGAATTGGAGGTGCACCAATTCACCAGTGTCCATGAGCTACCGGATGCCGATGTGATCTGGGCTTCCCGTTGAGTTCCTGTCACTGTGAGAAGACAGGGCCCGGGTGAGACTTGGGAGACCAAGTGCGGCCACGCACAGACTGGAGAGAGACGGTGGGCACTCTACGTGGTGCCGAGGGACATCCCGGCGGGAGGAGGGGGGAGGTGGTAGAAGCCCAGGTCAGCACAGCAGGAGGCCCTGCGCCTACGGGACGGATGCGAGCCCTCCGCCAGCCACCCCGGTCTGGCATGGACGAGCCAGACCTGCAATGCATGGAAAACAGAACAAGCTGTGGTGGCCGGGTCCTCCTGCCTGGCACCCTCCAAGGAAAGAGGTAACCGTGCGAGCCTGGAGGACAAAAGGTTTGCACTTCAGTTTTCCCACAGCACTCGATGCCCGGGAACTGTCACTCGGAAGTCACACTCTGAGTCCACAGAGTCCACGGATCATCGCGAAGACAGAGGAGTGAGTTCACTCACTCCTCCTACACCACCGGCATCCCCAATGAGCCCCATTTCCAAGCACATGTCTGACTACATGCTCTCGGAAGGCGGCGGGAGCGATGTCACACCCAGGAACAATCCAAGAGAAAGGAGGGGGTGGCAGGGAGTCAACAGAAAATGTACCCAAGAATGTCCCCCGCGGCACAACGGAAACCACCCGTGCGTGTGGCCCTCAGCCGTAGAGTGGATCCACAGACTCGGTGCAGTCACACAAGAAAATGCTGCACATGCTGGATGTGGTGGCACATACTCTGGGAGGCTGAGGCTTGAGGCCAAGCTCAAGCGCAGCCTGGGCAATTTAGTGACTTGCCAAGACACTGTCTCAACGTTAAAAAATGTAACAGGGCTGGGGATAGAGCTCAGTGTAAAGTCCCTGAGTTCAACTTCCAGTACCCCATAATAGTAATAATAAAAATAATAATAATACACAAAAAGGGTAAGTTTATAGGAATGTAGATGCCTCTCACAAGAAGACAGGCATGAAAGACCATATGGTGCCATTCCATTTATAAGAGGATGGAATCCTTATGCAGGGATCGACTCTGCCCAGGAAGGGAGGTTTCTAAAGCTCCCTACTCCTATTCTGTCCCTGGGCCTGGGGGGCCACACCATGGCTATGCAAGCCCCTTTAAGAAGCTGGGCCAAACTTACATCCTTCCTGTGTGTATTTTAGATTCTGTTCTAAAAGTTCAGAATCAGTACTTAAACGTATGTTTAGAAATGCCCACTGTTTTTGGACTAAAAGTCCACGTTCTGCCTTTGTAGCCCGACTCCTTAGAATTCCAGCTCATCTCCTTCCTCCGCCGGCCCAGGTCCCCGTATCTCCTCCCTCCATCCCTCCCAGAGAAAGCTCGAAGCTGGCTGGGTGACCTGGCTGGGTGACAGACTGGGGATGGGGCGGGGAGCTCTCCCTTCCTGAGTGGGGCTGGATAATGTGTTTGTTACCTCAGGCCAAACAGAGAACAAAAACTCTGCAGAGGAAAAAAAAAAATCACAACTCATCACAAAGCTACCAAGAGCAAGAGAGCCTCCGGCAAGCTAGCCAGAGAAGAGCCAGAGAGCGGTGAGACTGCCCGCTCACCTGCATCTCCCCACGTCCTCCTGGGGAGCGGCCACCGCACCCCCACCCCACCAGCACTGGAGCTGCAGGGCTTCAGCTCGCCAGGGGGTGAGCTCAGGACACACAGAAGGCTCCTACTTCCTTCCTTTCCAGTTAGAAGACTCAGCCCAGGCTCCGGAGGGTGGACAGAAAGCCATTTTCAGCATGGAAACCTGTCAACCCAGGGACTCTGCCTGGAAGGCCCCGGAGCCTCTGGCATAGGCAGAAGCTCAAGCCCCTCCAGTACCCTCCTCTTTTGCTTCCCAGGCCTGGCCCTAGGGTGGAGGAGGACTCTACCCTTCAGGGAGAGCCTCTTCTGAGGCTGGAATTTAGGAGCTAAAGACCAGGCTCCTGTTTTAGGCACTCTGATGGAAATGATAGTGTGGTTACAGGTACACCTGCCTTAAAACAAGGGCTTCTGCTGAATCTTGATTCTCACACCCTCAAAGTAGACCATACACGCCCCAAGACCAAAGGCTCCCAGCTACATTCTCAGCACTTGGAAGCCAACAATCTCGTCTCCCCAGAAGTAAATCCAGCCATCGATCACCACTCCTGAAATAGTGACCACAAAACCAAACAGGGTCCAGCCCTGTGGAAAATAGGAGTCAAAACCATACACAAAAAGGGGACATGGGACCTGGCACTAGCCACAGGGACCAGTCCAGCCTGCTCATTTCTACACCTAAGGCAGCTGGTTGAAACCAAGCAGAAAAGCAGTACCTTCAGGCATGGCCTGGTGACCAGCCAGCCTGGGGAGCAGGGTGTGTCCCCCCACTTGAAATCTGGGTCATGCTTAGATAATTTCCAGAAAGCCCAACTAAGGGTTTGCTCTTCACCTTCTTTCTCTAGATCCGATTTGTTTATAAATAAATATAAATAAATAAGCAAGGTCTTTACCTGCGGAAGATGTCCACATGGACAATGATTCTCCAGTGTACCCTTCTGGCTCCCCAAGGTGGGAGAAGCTCAGTTCAACCCAAGGCCGGAATGAACCCCTAGAAAGGACCCAGCCCCCTAAGAAAGGGCCCAGCATCTCATTTCCTCTTCCTCTTCAAATTGACCAGATTAGGTTTTCCTAGGCCAGCTGCTCCCAGATAAGGCAAATGGATCTGTTTCTTTGCACCCCAAATGTGGAGGACAGGCGTATCTATGGCTGAAAGGACAAGGAATAAGGACCCCAGCACCACCACCAGCCAGACACATCCCTCTCCAGCTCAGGCCACCCAGGGCTGCACTCTGCCTGGCCAGCTTCTGCCTGGGAAGGCCACACAGTGGTCCTCATGGGCTCTTGGCCCTGCCTTAAGCATGCAGCCCTCACTTTGGGGAAGGCAGGGATGGAGAACCAGGTCTAGCTCCGAGACCAGCCATGGATCTGGTTGAGGGCGGCCCAGGAAAGCTGGCCAGGGACCCCACGGCTCCGTGCCCCGGGGCCAGAAGCGCCCAGGCCCTGGCCCAGTCCAAGTTCACCCTGGAGAACTCAGACCCTCTAGAGCCCCGTCCCACCTGGGGCCCAGACCTCGCACTGGAATAGTGCTCCAGGTCTCCGCGATCCCGCCCCCGTCCCCCAGCCCACTCCTCGGCCTCCCGAGCGCACAGATGCCCGCCTGGCTGGCCCG
>NW_022900942.1:4734367-4735062 GCF_012274545.1 Fukomys damarensis | reverse complement strand
AAAAAAAAAAAAAAAAAAAAAAGCCCAAGCAGGTCTTTGCCGGAGAGCAGGGTATAGAGTATCAAGAAAAAAAAAGAGAGTGAGAGACAGAGAGAAGAAAAAAAAGAAAGAAATTCCCTCCTTGATTTTGGCTTGACTTTCCTAGACCCGTAAAATACTGAGATCTGTAGCCACCTTCCCCTCAGTAAAAGGGAAGGAAGGGAAGCGAAACGGGGAGCAGGAGGAGAGGCAGGGGCGCGCTTCCCAGGGCACACAGGGAGGCTTCCAAATGCAGGGTCCCGGTTTAAAAAATTTTTTTCTTCCTGAATCACCAGCAGCTGCTCCTTCCGCTGGGAAAGGGGTGCGTGCGCGTTGCGCGGCGCTCGGCGGCGCCTCGTCTTGGGGTTCAATTGCAGCAATGAAATCCTGAAAATTCCCAAGGCTGGGGGGGGGCGGGTAGGAAAGGAGGGGGATGCGCGCTCCGGAGCTGCTCGGGTGCTGCAGCGCCTGGCACCCCCACCCCCAAATGCCTCCTGCTGCTGTTGCTGCTGCTGCTGCTCCTCCGGCTCCTGCTCCTGCTCCTCCTCCTCCCTTTCCTCCTCCCCCTCCTCCTCCTCTTCCTCCTCCTCCTCTTCCTCCGGTTTTGCTAAAATAAGACTGGTGTGGATGGAGAGGTGCGAGAAGAGGGAGGAAAGGGAAAAAATGGGCGCAAAGGT
>NW_022900942.1:4719989-4734194 GCF_012274545.1 Fukomys damarensis | reverse complement strand
CCGCGGGCGCCGGGAACTGGGACGGCGGGGGTCTGCGGGCTGGGGGAGTCGCGGCCGTTTCCTGCGACCCCCAGCAAACCTGGTTCCCCGCTGGCTCATTGGCGGTGGTCCGCAGCCTGGCTTGAAAGAGGGAAGAGAGAAAAACTTAAAGGGAAGGGAATTCACGCCTAGAGAGGTGCAGTGTGCGGATCGCTAACCACATTTTGGTCTGTTCAGAAAGAGACAGTTTTTTGAAAGATGGGAGCATGGTTGGAGGTTACTTCTGTGAAAGTTGCAAGTTCCACGGCTCTGGAAGCTGGAAGGAAAGGTTTATCCCATCTTTAGGACCAGCGGGGCCCAATCTGAACTCCCCCCGACACGACTAGCCAGGAGTGTCCCGGTGCCCCCTGCTGTGTGGTGTGGGCTGGACTCCAAAACCCTATGAGCATTTCCCATTTTGCCTTTTCCTATTGTGCAATTTCCTCAACTCAAAGGAAAAAAAAACTGCTTAAAACGTAAAGGAACAAATTAAGAAACAGCTGGAAACGGAACCCCCTTAGCCCCTCAGAAGCCTGCCCACCCCACACGTGTCAGTCTCTCTCCCAGGAGTCCCCACCTGACTGTAGGGTGTTCCTTTGCAGCTTTACTATTCTGTTACTCATTCCTAAGCAATACTGCTTGCTTTTGCTTCTTTTTGACTTTTGTGAAAAATAGACTTAAGTAGGACACGTCCTGCAGTGTCTCTTTTCTTTGGTTCACGATTATGTCTTTAGGCTCACCTGGTGTCACATGTAGCTATTGGTGGTTTGTTTTCTGTGCTGCATAATATTCCACAGAAAGCCCCTGCCAGTGTGTTATCCATTATCCTGTTAATGGACATTTCTGCTGTTTATGTTGGGTCTACTGAACATTATTGACTCAAACACTCTCTATACATAAAGCACGCAGGCCTGTAGGAATAGCCCTAAATGTTGAATTTCTGGATCCATAGGGAGTTTATGCCTTCAGGGTTATGAAATGTCGAACTCTGTTCCAAATAACTAAATTTTCACAAAACACAAATAGACTGGAAGACAGGGTGGGGAGATGGGGCAAAGAGGAAGAGGATGAAGGCATTTGAGTTCATTTGGGCCATTCTAGAAAGACATCTTTATATATAAATTCCCCTGTCTGCACATTGCAGTTTAGCTACAACAACTGTAAGATTTTCTAATTTATCAAATTGGGAGTGATGGTGCACATCTGTAATACCAGCACTTGGGAGGCTGAGGCAGGAGGATCACAATTTCCAGCTCAGCCTGGGCAATTTACCAATTCAGTGAGGCCCTGCCTCAAAATAAAAAATAAAAAGGGCTGGGGATGGAGCTCAGTGCAAAGGCCCCACATTTAATCTCCAGTACTAAAGGGTGGGGGCGCTTTCTAACTTGCCAAGATATGGACAAAATGATTGAACCCAGAGCAGTCAGATCTGTGAGGTGAGCTTGTGGGATTCAGGGGAGCAGGGAGGCCAAGACAGTCACCAGCGGCAAGGATTTCAGTTCTTGGTATTGTTTTGCACACGACCAATAGCAAATAGGAAATGGGGCACGATTGCTGCGTGAGACCCCTCGATGTGAAAGGTGGACTTGTGATTTTGTCATCGCACACCTGCCACGAAGACAGCCGGATCTTATCACATGGGCAGTGCCCAAAAGATTTCTTTCCTCCTCTTTCCCGGGGATGGAACACAAGCCCTTTGCACGGAGCTACATTCCCAGCCTTTTTTTGTTTTGTTTTATTTTCAGACAGGGTCTCTCAAGTTGCCCAGGCTGGGTTCGAACTCACAATCCACAAACAAATTGCATTCGTTTGACTTTTAAAACAATTACCAGCAAATCCAAGCATATTGAGTTACTCCCAGAGTGCTGGGATGACAGGCGAGCACCACTGCACTTAGCTTCAGCCATTGCTGTTAATGTTGAACACTTGAATATTTCTTTCCCCTCCTGGGCGCCAATCCCGGAGGCATGAGGAAGTGTGTCCACGGAAAATCCAACACTAGAACGCACAGCACTGTTCGTACTGGCTGAACAGCGAAATTTCCCACACACAGGATGGGGGAGGGCACCCTGGGGGGCGAAAGGGACAGTGGTGGTGTGTGGCTGCACGTCAGAGCCCGTGTGCCTCTCATGGACACCAGGCTGAACCTGAGAAGCCAGACCTGGGATACAACGTGGTGTGTGATTCCTCTTACGTAGAATGAATGGAATAAACAAAAATAACAAAAAATAGGGGAAAATAGAATGAACGTAAACTGGTACAACCACGGTGGAGATTAGTACAGACATTTCTCAAAAAACAAAAACTAGAAATTCCATTTGACCCAGGAATTGCCCTTCTGGGTATCTTCCTGAAAGAGTTAAAGACGTCATACATCGTGATCCGTCCATGCACACCCATGTTTCTAGCAGCACAGTTCGTAATAGCTAAATCTTGGGAAGTGGCCCATATGTCCGTCAACAGATGAATGGATAAAGAAAACGTGGTATTTACACACAATGGAGCACTACTCTGCCATACAGAAGGATAGACCTGAGTCATTTGTAGGAAAATGAATGCTCCTGAGACCATAACGTTAGGTGAAATAAACCAGACACTCAAGTTTAGATATCATATGGTTTCTCTAACATGAGAAGCCCGGAGTATAAAGGACACACAAGAGGAAACAGACTGTGGAGATGGGAAGGGGGTGGGGAGAGTGGACGTGGGGCAGGGAGAGGGAAGTGAAAAGAATCAAGATGCCAAATGTACATATTCCAGGTCCCCCGTGATGAGTGTACTTAATGTGTATCGCAAAGTATTCTACTTTAAAATTTTTTAAAGTTCAAAGCAGTTCAAAAGGAGGCTGTGCCTTTCGAAGTCACAGTGGCGCCCCCTTGAGGCTGGAGGAGAGGCCTTGGGGCCCTTCTGGCCACATGTCTGTTTCAGTAGTAGGGGCAGGAGCGCATTCCCTTTGCAGAATTTATTTTCCCCTTTGCGAATGTTATAAATCATTTTGTAAATTTTTATTGAGCTGTGCACAGCTGACGTCTGCAGTTTTTGGTTGCATCACAATTTTTTAAATGCCTGTAATGCTACTAAGTGTGGGGCCCAGTCAGGGCCACTGGTCTCATCGATTTGTAAGAATTCGCTTTTGGCCACAACATCTCTACAACAAATTCAGACCTCTCTCTAAGCCAGAGAATTAAAAAAAAAAAAGGCCTCTGGGGCCCTCTGTCCCCAGCCCTGACAGCAGACAAGCTGGCTGCATATCAGCCTGGGGGGGTGTCACAGAAATTCTGATTCCCTCCAGGTGTGTGCTCTGGGAGGCTGAGGCAGGAAGATCTCAAGTTCCAGGCACAGCCTGGGCAATGTAACAACTTAGCGAGCCCCTGTCTTAAATTTAAAAAAATAGAAAGGGGCAATCCCTAAGTTTGCCAGACTATAGTCTGAGGTTCCCCTCACCTCCTTTAGAATCTTCTCGAATTCTATGATTCCTCAATTGCTCAATACCTCTTTTCCAGAAAGAACTAGACTCTCTCCCCAAAGTGTGTTAGGGCTTCAAGTATATTAAAGTATATTATCTTCATGGGTTCACTTTACCGAGAACAAACCACTCTTTTAGACAAAGGTATAAATCTCTAACACTAGAAACTCACCTATCACCTGGGAAATAGGAATAAATGAGCAAAAAAATCCAGAAATCTGCAAAGGTGACTTCCTCACTTGCCCAAGCTACCAGTGCTGACTAAGTAGAGAGATTTAGGCTCCTTATTAGCAATGCAGACCAGAAGCAGCTCAGAGGCAGGTGGCCAAAAAACCACCCTAGCCATTGGCCCTAATCTTTAATATATCTGCCAGCTAGGGGTTTAATTTACCAATCAGCAGTGGCATTACCACACTGGCTTTGAGGATGTTATTCAATTGAACAGAGCTAGTATCTTTGAAATAAATGCCCCAAATACATAACAGCAAATTCCATTTGTTTGACTTTTAAAACAATTACCAGCAAATCCAAGCATACTGAGTTTCAGGGAAGGACAAGCCAGAAGCACTAGGTCTCTGCCTGCTGGGCTGGATATCTGTGAGGAACGAGTACCGAGCTCTTTGGGAGGTGGAGGATAAAAATGAAAAAACCAAATCTGATAATGCAGACATCTGTGGGTCACAATGTAAGCACCCAAAAGTGAATCCAGAAACAGAATCTTAAGTTGGGCACCTGTAGTCCCAGCTCCTTGGGAGGCTGAGGCAGGAGGATTGCTTGAGCCCAGGAATTCAAGGCCACCCTGGGAACATAGCAAGACCCCATCCCAGAAAAATAAAATGTGGCTGTTACTCCCGGCATAACAAGGCAGCACGTGCCCTGCAAACTTCCAAGACCAAGTAAGGCAAGGCTAACTCTGGACACAGACAGTGGTTCACACTCTAATTACTCCAGCCCATCCTAGCTGTGCTGTCCTGTGAGCAGTGCTACCCCTCGCCTCTCTGAATTTCAGCTTCTCCATGTAAAATGGAGAGAAGACGTCCTGCCCTAGTGGGTAAAGCAAGGCCATGGAGGCAAACCCTTAGCAGTGCCTGGCATGTGGTGCATCATTAGGAACTGGTGGTGGACCATTTTGTTTGTTTGGGGGTTTTTGTTTTGTTTTGATTTGGTTTGGTTTTTTGAAACAGAGTCTCACTATATAACCCAGGGTAGCCTCGATCTCATGATGACTCTCCTGCCTCAGCCTCCTCAGTGCTGGGATTACAGGTGTGCATCACTATACCAGGTGAGATTTTTTTAAATCACCATAGTTTGGGGCTGGAGGTGTAGCTCATGGGCAGAGCATATGCTTAGCATGCACAAGGCTGGATTCCATCCCCAGCAACAGGAAGAGGAGAGAGAGAGAGAGAGAGAGAGAGAGAGAGAGAGAGAGAGAGAGAGAGAATAGCTAACTTTTCCAGACCTGAGAACTAATTTGTGGATACACTGGCTAAGATTGATTCACTAATGGCTTACTCCTATTTGGTCTTGGGGTCAAATCCAGGCCACTACACAGCGTCGTACTGGCTGTTCTCCTGGGTCTCTTCCGACCTGTGACAGTCCCCAGCCCTGCTTCTTGTGATTGTGGTAATTCTCAGGCAGAGCAATCAAGTGCTCTGCCGAAGTCGGGTGGTTTGGGCTTAGCTGCTGTTTTCAAGAGACTGGGGTCACGGGTTTGGGGACCAGGGACTGCAGGGGTGAGACGCCCTCTCCCTCGCCTCCTGTCCAGGTTGCACAAGGCCCCTGTCACCTATCGCTGGTGATGTTAACCGGATGGCTTGGTTCCAGCAGTCTCTTCCAGGACGCTACACCATCAAGTTCCTATTTCTCTTTTCTTCTCTAACCTTTGGAATCGAGGCCCTAAGGCCCATCCACACTTAGTGGGATAGAGGTGGGGAGGAGGGGCCACTTCCTGGCTCTCTGTAGCCATGGATTCCACATCCTGGGATTCAACCAGCACCCACCAAAAATATTCACAAGCAGAGCATGGTGCCACACACCTGTTATCTGAGCACTCTGGGAGGCTGAGACAGGAGGGAGGCAAGTTTGAGCCCTGCTCGAGCAACGTGGGGACTTTGTGAGAGCATGTCTCAAAAACAAATAAAAAAGAGCTGGGGCTGTAGCTCAGTGCACAGGCCCAAGGGTTTAATCCTCAATTAAAAAAAAAAAAACATTAAAAATTGTGTTTGTACTGATCCTGTAGAGACCTTTTTCTTGTCATTACTCCCGAAATAGTATGACTATTTGCATAGCATTTACCTTGTATTAGAAGTTATAAGTTGTTCTCCTAAAAGGGGAATAACTGGGCCAAATGGAATTTCTAGTTTCAGGGGTCTTTTTGAGGAATCTCCATACTGCTTTCCACAGTGACTGTAGTAGTTTACACCTGAGGCCCAAATGTGAAGTGGAATAAATCAGACAGACAAGCTTAAATGTCGCATGGTTTCTCTTACACACAGAGCCTGAAATATAAATACCGAGCAAAATGAAATACAGGTAACGGGAAGAAGGGAGTCAGATCCTCCTCGAATGGAGGGGACCGCAAGATGGGGCGGGGAGAGGCCATGGAGGGGGAGAGAATGAAGGGAGGAGTTGGGATTGTGTGGTGTATGTGGACCAGCTCCACACAGGAATGTGATCATTGTGTCCTGCAAACATGGGCTAATAAGAAATAGTAAAAGAAAATATGCAAGAACTATCTGAGAAGCAAGTGTGAAAATTTGAGGATGAACATTTACAGTGATAAAGTAGCTCCTGGTGGACATTTTTAACAATTCCTTTCCCCCCGATGCTGGGGAACAAACCTAGGGCCACCCACGTGTGAGGCAAGTGCTTCACTGCTAAGCCACATCCCCAGCCTGACAGTAACTGTTAAAACGGTAACTCTAGAAACAAGCAGGTGACTGAAGGGAGTGACCCCAGGAGCCGGGAGAAATCCTTTTCTTTTAGTTGTATATGTCAGGTATTTTGTCCCAGAAATAGGAAAGTGACTAAGACATTGTACAAGAGAATGCCCTGTTTAGTAAGCACAATGCGGCGACCAGGGCTACATGGCCACTGCACGTATAAACAAGTCTCAGTGGTTCAAGGGGAGAGAGACGAAGAGAGGAGGGAGGGAGGAAGACAGAGAGAGAGAGAGAGAGAGAGAGAGAGAGAGAGAGAGAGAGAGAGAGAGAGAGAAAAGAGAGAGAGAGAGAGAGAGAGAGAGAATAAGCACAAGCAGTAAAATGTTAAACACAGAGGAACTTGGAGAAAGGATATACAGGAATTCTTTGTGCTGTTTGTACAACCTTTGGGTAAGTCTGAAATCTCAACCAAACAAAGATCTGAACGTATGGCAATAAAAAGTCATATACGCACAAGGTTCGCTCATCCTTCCTTCGTTTGCTGAGCACCTGCTACCTACCAGGTGGTTTTGTAAGCACAGACCAAGGCAGGCAAAATCCCTGTGGTTACAGAGTTGGAGACAGAGAACATGTAGACTAGAGAAGGAAATGCACATGCAAACTGCCGGAAGGTGCTAAGTGTTAGGGAGAAAGAGGGAGTCAGAAAGGGGACACCACCGGAAAGTACACTAAAACCGGTCACAAGATACATTTCACTAAATAGCAGCCCTCTCCTCCTCCTCTTCATACTCCCCTCCTAAGAGCCACCCACTGCCACCCGTTTTGGCTCATTATTTTACTACTTACTACCAGGTTGTTAATTAACTTAGTTCTTTTAGACACTTTTAAATTTTGCAGTGTTAGGCGTTATTTTTTTTTCAACATTATTATTTGATTCCACCAGCTCTCAAGCTGATTATATACTGCATGTAACATGCTAGGTTAAGCACTGCAGAAGAGATGGACATGCATTCACCACCCAAGAGCCTATAATTAATTTGGAGAAGCAAAATGCACACCTGTAAGCATTTAAGTAGCAGTAGGAAACACCCAGCAACAATACCAGTGAGAATTACAATAGAAGCAGCAAAAAAGTACTATCTGTCTAGGTGCCAAGCCACTTAACAGGCAATAATTATTAACTTCTACTATAGGGTGGAGCCTTTCTCTTTCCTCCATCCAGACCTGCTACTACCCTCCAACACCCACATCTGCCCAATACTGTTCTGTCACAAAGCCAGAAAGATTCTGTGCTTATGGTATCATGCACAAGCACAAGCTATTTATAGTGATACCATGAATAAACCATGACCACATTTTCCTCTATTTAAAAAATTCTAGTTTCCTCTAGGGTTATTGTCTTGATTTTAATTTTTCCTTAGTTTACTAAAAACCTATCGTTAATTTGACTCTAACACCTTTAGCAGCTACTTTACCTATGGCATTTATTCAGAACCAACCCTTCTTGGTTGAACTAGCTGCCCTCTCTCTGGCACATAGAATTCATCCTGGATTCTCTCTTTATCATAACCAAGAGAACCGCTTTGCCTCTCTTTGTTGGGTCCTTTTATTCTAGGGTTCCATGTCTTCCCTCTTTCTCACTTTACTCCATTGTTATAATGGAGCATATCCCCCAGTAACTTTCTTAGGAAGGATATATGATAGGTTTTCCAGTTATCCGTTGCTGGGGAGAAAAAAACCCAAACCTAGTGACATAAAATAGTACTTTTTTGTTACTATATTTTGTTATATATTGTTATTATATATATTATATTTTGTTATTATATTATATGGGTTTGGGAGTCAACCAATTTCATCTAGGTAGTTCTCACTTGGAGTCTTCACAGGAGTGCAATCAGATATATAGGAGCCGGGCATGGTAGCACACACCCGTAATCCCAGCACTCGGAAGGCTGAGGCAGGAGGATCGCTGTGAGTTTGAGCCCAGCCTGGGCTACATAGTGAGTTCCAGGTCAGTCTCAACTGCATAGTGAGACCCTGTCTCAAAAACAACAACAACAACAACAACAAAAACCTGACAGATGGTATAGGAACTAAAGTTATGGCAAAGGCTTTGCCACACACATGCCTGGCGCCAAGGCTGGAAAGATTCAAACAACTAGCATTACTTGAGAATCTGTCTCTATCTCCATATGGCCTCTCCACATAGGGTCTCTATAGGACAACTTCAGGGGAGCTGAACTTCTTCTATACCAGCTCAGGACTTCAAAGGCTCATGTCTCAAGGGAGAAAGCCAGAGAGAAACCACATCCTTTTTATAACTTCACCTTAGAGTCAGAAAGCATAAATTCTTTCTACTTTGTTAGATCAGTCTCAAAGACTCACCAAAGTTCCAGGTAAAATAGAAATTTCAACATAATGAATTCAAAGAATCAGACCCCCCCCCAATAAAAGACCCAGTAAAAAAAAAATGGGCAACTGAAATGAATAGATACTTCTCAGAAGAAAAAGTATAAATGGCCAATAAATACATGAAAAATCTTCATCATCTCTGGCCATTAGAGAAACACAAATTAAAACCACACTAAGAATCTATCTTACCCCGGAAACAATGGCTGTCATCAAGAAATGAAATAATAATGAATGCTGGCAAGGCTGTTCGGAAAAAGGAACCCATCTACACTGTTGGTAGGACTGCAAACTAGGACAACCACTGTGGAAATCAATATGGAGATTCCTCAAAAAATTGAAACTAAACATTCCACTTGACCCAGCTATTCCGCTTTCAGATATCTTTCTGAAAGAGTCAAAGACATTATACCATAGGGATGGACACATACCAGTATTTATAGTAGCACAATTAAGAACAGCTAACTCTTGGAAGTGGTCTATATGTCCATCAATAGATGAATGGCTAAAATGTGGTATTTATACACAGTGGAGTACTACTCTGCTATAAAGAAGGATAAACTTGAGTCATTTGTAGAAAAATAGATGCATAATGCTAAGTGAAACAAATCAAACACACAAATTTAAATATCACAGTTTCTTTTATATTAGATGTGTTATGTACATGTTCTAACTCCCAAATGTAATCATTATGTGTTAGAAACATGTGCTAATAACAAGACTGAGGAAAAAAAAAAGAATATAGGCTCCACTGATTTATAGGGAAGTAGCAAAGTTAACAAAGAGGGTGAAAAATGGGAAACATTATGTGGCTATTTTTGAAAAATAGCATCAGGAAGCATTGATGCCTGCATTCAAAATCTAAACTGTAATATTTCTAAAATAAGAGTCAATTTGTCTCTTTTCTGGATCCCATAAAGTCTTATACTCTAAAACAGGAAATAGAGCCATTCACCAAATATTTCTAGTTCTCCCTGTGCAATCAGGGGCAAGACAGTATTTCCTCATCCCCTGATTTGCTGGGACATGTGATTAGTGCTGGCCAATGGTCCCCCAGGGGGAAAGGAATGATGCCATTCATAGACCAGAGGAGTTCATGGCCAGCGCACACCCCTAACACAGCACCCACGATGTAACCACCAGCTACACATGAGATTACCATAATCTGTTTCCCCCAGAATGAGACCTACCCAGAAAATAACCAGCCTTGGAAAACTAGCGATCAAAATACTAGCCCCAATGAGCCTATCCTTGCCTTACCTGCCTTATAGAGTAAAGCACTGAGCAAGAGGATAGTGAGGACAGGTAAGACAAGGACAGTCTGGTTGGGACTGAGTTTTTGATCTCTAGTCTTCAAGGCTGATTGTTTTCCAGGGAAACACAGCATTAAATAAAATGTAAGGCCTGGCTCCTCTACCTCGCAGCCACATGACCAGTACTCAGAAAGCCAAGAGTATCTAGGAGCTGCCTCCCTGGCTGGCACAGGTAAAGGACATTTCTAGAAGGTTCTGCAGGATACCAAGTGCTCCTTTCTTTGTAGAATACACTTCCCTTCCACACAGGAAGCGGCCCAGCTCCAGATGGCCAGGGCTCTGTGAGACCAGAGCAGAAACATCATGGAGCAGAGGTTGCCTTTGACTCGTGAGGACATTTTGAGTAGGTGAGAAGACAGAGCCTGCGGCATAATCCACACTAATACCATTCATAGTTTCCAGCACATCTTCCCATGGGCATCTCCAGGTTTGGGACAGAGTCTGAGTTTATCCCCCAAGGGTCCAAGCGCTGGGGCCTTGGTCTCCACAGTGACCACACTGAGAGATGGTGAGACCTTCAGGAGGGGAGGTTAGTGGAAGGTCATGGGGTCACTGCATTTAAAAGAAAGGAAGGTGGTTTGCACGGGAGTCAGTTCTCAACACCATGGTTGTGGAGGAACAAGACAGCCACTCCTCCTGTGCTGGCCGCCTGTCTTTCCCTGCGAGGTCTCCAGGACCTCATGATGCCTGGTGCCGCCTGACCCGCAGGATGGTGACCTCGATACCTCTTTTCCTCATGAAGTTGTCCTCAGAGGCCCCTGTGTTCCAGGCTTGGGAGGTGGAGCCTTGGGGTTCCTAGGTCTTTGGCGGGTGTGTCCTCGAAAGGCACTGTGGGGCTCCAAGCTCTTCCTCTGTCCCCCATCTTTTCCTGGCATGAGGTTTTCTCTGCCATGATCCCCCGCCATGGAGCACTGCCTTACCAGGTGCCCAAATAATGGAGCAACCTGATCACAGGGTAGAATTTCCCAAACCACGAAAGCTTTTCTCTCTCTTCTCCCAAAGCTTCTCTCTCAACTTGTTGTCGTCAACATGCTCAGTCCTGGGCACTTCGGTACAGTAACAGCAAACAGACTGACAGAGCCCCAGCCTCAAAATAGCTAAGGCTCTGATTCTGATGCCGGTGTCTTCACCCGGTTAGGTTAGACATTCATCAAGCTAACAGCTGAGCAGCGAGTAGGTGTCAAGCCCCCTGGAAAGGCTTTTGCTATGGGGGCCACAATTTGGGGGGCCTCCCTTATGTTAGGAGTACTCTACTGAGCCGCACCCTCAGCCCCAGCGACGCTTTTATGGGGCCTCTTCACTCATATGGCAGACACCTCCGTGCTAATGTCACTAAGTTGTAAACTGTCCCACATTACACAGAAGCCGTAAGGGGGAGGTGAGTGGAGGTCACAGAGCCTAGAAGGCTTCCCGGAGCAAGTGTCAAGAGAAAAATGAAACTTTCTAAAACCTAGGCAAAATCAGGGATGGTAAAGCATGTTTTTGTTGGTTTTTTTTTTTTTAATCAAGCCGTTGACAATTTAATTAAACATTTTATTATACTACTACAAAATGTTATTAATACTGTTATTTTTAGTTGATTTATCTAAGTGCTATACAAATATTAACTTGTTTATTTGGCACCATGGTCTAATGAGACGGTTACTATTGTCATCTGCATTTCACAAGCAAGGCAGGGAGAGATTTAAGAGCTCTCCTACGTTCACAGAGCTAGCAAGAAAGGCTGGAATTCAAAGGACACCAGGCTCTAAAGTCCTCACTCTGAACCTCACAGTTAGCTCTTTAGGAAGAAGGGAACGAAAATTGGGTGGAGAAAGAAGAGATCATTTCTGGAGCGGACTGGAAGAGGGAACGTCTGCAGCCATACCTCCCTGAACTCGCCCAGACCGCACCCAGTCTCATCTGGAAGAGGGAGCATAGATTTGCCCTTGAGGGGTGTGTCCTCGGCTGTGGAGATAGAGATGGGAGCTGGGGGGCCCTAAATGGTGGCCCCCAAAAGGCACACGTATATGCTAATTTCCAGAACCTGGCGGTGTGACTGTCTCTGGGAAAAAAGTGTCTTTGCAGATGTAATCAGGTTCAAGATCTTGAGATGAGCTCATCCAACATGATCCAAAAGGTGATCTTACGTCCTTAAACAAGGCCAAAAAGACCAGAGGAGAAGTCCAGAGAACAGACACAGAGACTGAAGGGACACAGTGACCAGCCGGGAAGATGAGGAGCCAGGCAGCACCAGAGTGAGGGCTGGGAAATGGAACAGCGTCTCCCAAAAGCCCCTACAGCCACCCTGCTGTCACCAGGGTGCTGTCACCTAGGGGGGATTCTGACCTCCAGAACCACGGTGGACAGTGTCTGCCACTGTAAACTACCTTGGTTTGGGTAAGTTAACAGGAGCCACAGGAAGTAGAAAACCCCTGGGAGCGGCTAATGCTGGACATGAGCATCACGTCCTCACCGTCCACCCACGTCATAGAGTGTCAGTTTTATTCTAAGGCTGCACGTGATTGATTCTTTTATTGTTCTTTCTTGATGGGCACCTGATGCTTCCATTTTTTGGCTCTGGCGAATCCTTCTGGACAAATGGATTCCGGTCTCTGCTCTCATCTCTTTGGAGTTGACACCCAGGGTAGAAGTGGTGGACCACACACTAACTGTCTGTTTAATTTCCTTTCTTTGGGAGCCGACTAACCCTCTCCACGGCAGCTCCGGGGTCTGTAGCTTTTAGAAGTACACAGTTCAGCATTTACAGGTGACACCGTGTGATGCCTGGCACTCACTCTAACGTACCCTCAAGGTTACATTAAAGCAGATTAAAAGTTTCCTTTCATTTTGCAAATTTAGGTCATGTCAAAGCCAGCAGCATGAGGAGGACCTTGACTGGATGATTACTGAGGGTGGATGTTAGGAAGATGACAGGTGATCACTCTATCGCCTCTTCTTTCCTGTTTTCTCCAAAAGGAAAAAAGTTTTTTTTCTCTTTCCCTGCAAATTATCTGAGATAGTCTTGATTCACATTGCCAGAAGATGCTTGCACTTAATTATGGAAATAAAAGTACTCGAGCTGCTATATTCCCAGGCAGTTATAAATTCTATGCAGCATCAAACCCCGCTGGTAAGCCGGGAGCTTGATTAAATGCTTACTTATATATTCATGTGTATCCTGAGAAGTTAGCAAGGGAAATTTAATCAGCCGAACTACATCTGCTTCTACAAACTCTGGTCTTGGTTCTCCTTAAGTAAGAACAGAGCAGAATTTCACAAGTTGCAAAAAAACACATTTTCCCTCACCCAGAGATAAACTTAGGGATGCTAGAATCAAGTATATTACTTTGCCTGGGACACTTGACCAAAATTACCAGCTCCTCAGTTCGTCTCTTCACAGACATGCATTGAGCATCTATTGTGTACCAGATCCTGTCCTGGGCTTTGAGGACATAGCTGTGCATATTTTTGAGAAACTCACATTTCTGGGCAGAAAAAACAGAAAAAAAATAAATGAATAAACTTGGGTAGGTTTTTCAGCGATCAATAGGAGTAATTTTAAGAAGAAAAATGGAATAGCTGAGGGGTCAGAAAGGAGAGGAGAGGAGCTAGTTTGGAAAAGGGGTCTCTGAGAAGGTGACATTTGAACAAACCGGAAGAAGCACAGGAACGTGTAGGTTATCTCGGGAAAGAGCACTGTAGGCAGAGGAAACAGCAAGGATGAAGACCTGTGTGGATGGAGCTGGGTGCATTGAGGACCAGCGAGGAGACTCGCAGCTTTCGGAACGTTATGGTTTGTATCTAGATGTCCCCAGAGCCTCGTGCCCTCCGGGCAGGGCTTTTGGAAGAGGACTGGACTCTGGATGTCGCAGCCAACTTGCTGTTGGTTCCCTGGGGCCTGACCTGGAAGGATCTACCTCCCTCCCTGGTTTCTCTTTGCCATCTAAGGACCGAAATGCCTCAAACTACAAGCCTAAACCAACATCTCCTTCTTTAAGTTTCGGGTTTTGGGTGTCATATCTGAGCGACAAGAAAGATGAGGGGAGGCACAGGATATGTGGCTGCGAAGTTGTAGCAATGATGGGACAGCCACGACCCGATGGTCTTTTTTTTTTTTTTTTTTTTTTTTTTTTTT
>NW_022900942.1:4700401-4719778 GCF_012274545.1 Fukomys damarensis | reverse complement strand
TTTTTTTTTTTTTTTGGTATCCGGGAATCGAACTCAGGCCCTTGTGCTTGTGAGGCAGGCGGTGGCACCACTGAGCTACATCCCCGGCCCTGACTGCCATTGATTGACAAGGAGCTCGTTACAAGAGGACCCAAGAAGAGGATGTATGCCATACCGGGACAAGGCAAGGCGCGTGAGGGGGCAGAGGGCGTCCGGAGCCCTTAGTGAGATCTACAGAAGGAACAGGTGAGGCCGGGCAGGTGCTCTTAGGAACGGTTTGTTTGAATGGTTTTAGAAGGCTCCAGGGCCTCAAGTAGTTTAGTCACGAGGGTGACGAGAGCCTGAATGAGAAAGCCCAGTACCTCAGGGTCAGGTGTGAGGTTTGGATGCGGTTTGCATCTCTCTCTCTAGGAACTGGCTCCCTGCAGAGACACTGGCTCTCCAAGGTCCACAAAGCTCCGGCTAGCAAAGTGCTGCACGGTTCATAAACTTATTTTAGGAACCTCTCCTCCGAGAATTTTGCCTCGTGTAAATTCACGCCCTTGAAATGTTTTGAAGCCTAGGGTCTCAAGGTCCCCACTACCTCTCCAGCCTCAGCAACAGAGAGAGGTCAAGGCAGAAAAACCCAAATCTTGGGAAGCAAACGGGGCAGACTGCAGAGAAATGCAGAGGTTAAAGAAGGACAGACGTACACGTACATATAAAATAGTTTGTTTACATTTTCAAGAAGAATCAAAGAAGAGTCAAGAAGAATAAAAATATAAAGCAGAAACCAGTACAAATGATTTCTCAATAAGGACAGAGAGGGATCGGGGTCAAAGTCAGTGGCAGGGGACAAATGATCCTGAAGTCTCACTAGAACCGGAGTGGTATTATGTCCACCAGAAAATGTGCACTTTACTCATTTTATTTTCTTCTGTTTTGTTCAGGGACTAAAAAGGATTGGGGAGGGGAGCAGCAGCAGAGAATGTGGCAGGAGAGGGAGGTTGGTGATGGCGCTAATGGGACATAAGGGTTTGCAAGGTTACGTGTAAATATATGCACACAGCTGTCATGCCCTTTCAGAGCCGCCTTCTCCATCACTGAGAAAACAGCTCAATCACCTCGCGTCACAAATAGCAGCCAGACTGGGACAAAGTTAATGGACTTAAAGTTTTCCCGGGGCGTGTGGGATGGTTCATTGCGCTGAGCCAACTTGACTGGAGGAAGAGCCGCTTAGCAGAGGAGCAAAACTTCAGGTGTCTCTGTGGTTGATTGACAGGTAGGCCAATAAATGCGGAGGAAAGACCCACCCAGATGTGGGTGGTACCAACCAATAGGCTTGCAGCCCGGCTGGAATGAAAAGGGACAGAAGGCACTGTCTCTCTTTTGGGGAGAGTTCCAGTCTTGCCTTTTCCTCTGGACATTGGTTCTCAGGTTCCTTCAGTTCTCCTGCACAGACTCTTCAGCCATCCCATGTAGACTCACGCCTGTAACTCTACAGTGAGTGCCAGGCCTTCAACCTTTGACTGCTACTAGATCCTCTGACTCTCCCACATGCAGACAGCCATTTTGGATTCTTCTGCCTCTGATCCCGGAGATGGCCACTGAGGATCTTCCCTCTCTGATCCTGTAAGCCTGCCTCATAAATTTCTTTACATAATTATACCTCTACTTTATACTGATTCTGTTCCTCTAGAGAACCTGAACTATACGGTTTGTGGCGGCACACCTACAGAATGACTAGAAGGTAAGTGTGTCACAAGTGTGGCAGACCCTGCAGGCTCCTCCTACTCCCACTGCTGATTTCTAGGGGGCTTTCTCTGGCCAGCAGTGTCCACTCAGTGGCCTTGGGTACAAGGGAATGAATGTTCCCTAATACCTCAGCCTGCTAAGGACCTGGGATGCAGCATCAGTCACAAGTTGATGGTCCAGATGAGTGTGGTGGTGCACACCTGTGATCTCGGGCGGCTGAGACAGGAGGATCACAGTGAGTTTGAGGCTGACCTGGGTGACACAGTGAGTTTAAGACCGGCCTGAACTACACAGTGAGACAATGTGTCAAAAAACAAAAACAAACCAAAAAAGTTGGTAGTCTAGGGTTGCTAGGGAACCCTGGGGTTGCTATGGAGGTGGTAGATAAATACCCCTGGCTCTCTGGATACTGTAATGATAACTGGATACTGTAACACCACCAATACTGCACCCCGGGTGTGTCGTGGTAACTTGCTTCTTGGCTTGTTACTGATCTGTCTTTAAAAGAAAAAAAAAAAAATCTCTTGTCTGTGTTTTCCAGAATCTCCCTTTCAACATTTAAATTCTTGCTTACACCCCTGCTTTTAGGAGAACCCCAAACTAAGATGATAGAGTTATGCAGATTCCTTAGCTACTGCAAAACCTTAGGCACGGGACATAGGTTCCTTCCGTTCTTCCATCCTTCCTCCCTTCCTTTCTTTTGTTCCTTCTATCCTTTCCTTCCTTCCTCTTCTCCTTCCTTCTTCAAAAAAGAATCTGAAGGGACTTATAAAACTCAAGTACCCATGATAATCCCCAATACATGTCATGTCTGCACCTTACTGTGCTATTAAAAGTTATCCCAAGTTCTTGTCCAAGATTTAGACCTAAGCTATAAGAAATGTAGCCACAAGCCACATGCAGCCACAGAGCACCAGACACATAACTAATCTGAGCGGAGATGCAGGTATGACACGAACTCCAGAGTTCAAAGACTTCATACAAAAGAGTGAACATCTCATTAATATTTTTAGTTATTCCATATGGAAATGGTAACATCTTCAATATATTGATTTAAATAAAACGTGCTATTAAAACTGAACTGGGCAAGGTGGCACAAGCCTGTGGTCCCAGCTACTTGGGAGGCTGAGGCAGGAAGCTCACTTGAGCCCAACCCAGGTAACATAGTGAGACCACCTATCCAAAAAAAATCCAGAAAAACAAAAGAAAAGAAAGAAAAACTAACTTCTCTTGTTTTTTAATCCTTTTTAATGTAGCTATTTTAATTTGAAATCAGTTGCACCAGGGCCTGTGTTTATGTATGCATCGTCCAGCACCCACGTAGAGCCTCTCCTGCTCCACACCTCGGAGCCCCGCGACCGTGGGTAAGACCTGCGAGGCCCTCCGGGGTAAGGGAGACAGTGACAGCGCAGGGGAAGGACGCCCGCAGACCCTGTTCTGGCGCACGACCTCGACCCATCTCGTGACCTGCCCGGACTCAGCTTCCCGGGGGACCAGGAGAGGACCGAGCCGAGAGAGGACAGGAGAGGAGAGCAGAGGAGAGGAGGGGCGGCTGAGAGCTGCGGTAAGGATCACCGAGCCCGGTGCGGGAAGCGTCGCGCGGGAGGCACGGCCAGGAAATTTCGCAACAGGCAAGGGCAGCGCTGCGGGAGGGAAACAGACCCCCTCCAGGCTCCGGGTGGAGAGGACGGGGCAGCAGTGCGCAGGCTGCACGCCCCACGGCGCCGTCCTGAGGAACGGCCGCCAGGACTTCAGCCCTGGCGGTCTCCTTCACTCCCCTCCCTGACGGTACTTATGTCCTGGGTGGCAGGAATGGTTCCTACCGCAGCTACTCAGCCTCAGACTCCGGCAATCGGTGGGCCGTGTCTCAGGGCGGTGTCAAGAGAAAGAAACCCAACGTTCCCTAGTGGACCGCGCTCAAGGGAAAGAGGCTTAACCGGGCCCAAGGTGCTTTACGCAGCAGCGAGGCGTGTGGCTGGGCTGTGCGGCCATGGCAAGGGGCTGGGCCTCTCTGGTCTCCGCCCGTCCCTGTGCACAGCAGACAGGTGAGGCGCTGAAAGACTGGTAGTGTTAGGTTCACAGGGCTGGCCTTGGGAATTTTCACTGCTTCCAAAGGCCTCTTTGGTGATGAAAAGTCTTCCTCCCTCCCTCCCTTCTTTTTTCCTCTCTCTCTCTCTCTCTCTCTCTCTCTCTCTCTCCTTTCTTTCTTTCATGCCAGGATTGAAAACAAGGCCATCCCAAGAGCCAAATCTTCAGCCCCTTTTCATTTCTTGTTTTGAAACAAGGCCTTGCTAACTAGCTAAGTTGCCTGCCCAGGCCGGCTTGAACTCCTGATTCTCCTGCCTCAGCCTCCTGGAGTTCTGGGATTACAGGCGTGCACCACCTGACTTGTGTTGGTTTTTGTTCTGTAAAACAGGGTCTCACTATGTTGCCCAGGCTGGTCTCAAACTCCAAGGCTCAGGCAATTCTCCTGCCTCACCGTTCCAAGCCTGGGAGTATAGGCGTGCACCCCCCAAGCCCAGGTGAAAGTCATTTTTAATCACCAAAGAGACTTCCCTCCTCTCAAATAAACCTGGAGCTTTTCTTTACATTTCTTATAACTTGCATTTTAGTATTTCTCAGAGGTAATTTTTACATTTAAAACAATTTAAAGTCATTTTCCCATGGCTACCTTAACACAAATACTTTGGCTACTTTGATTTATATCTAGTTCTCCGTCTTTATGTTTTTATTTTTCATGCAGGTGGAATTATAGTATGGACATATCTTATGCAAACAGTTCCCCACCACCTAAGCCTTTATTCTAGGCTCCGTTAGCCAGACACAGCCGTTCATGAATTTAATTCTTTCTGTGACCCTTCCACCCAGACGTTAGACAACCCAGGCCCTGGGGCGAGGGGCGCTGTGGAGTGAGGAGCTCGTGAAGTGAGGCTGGTGAACAGTCTGTTGTCTTTAGTCACTTTTCTCATCGCTGGGGCAAAATACCTGACACCCTCACTTTAAAGGAGAAGCGTATTTTGGCTCAGGCCTCTGCTCATGGTCAGCGGGCTCCAAAGAAGAAATGGCTAGAAGCCAGGCATGGTGGTGCAAGGCTGTGATCCCAGCGCTTGGGAGGCTGAGGAAGGAGGACCACCCTGAGTTCAAGACCAGCCTGGGCTGCATAGTGAGATCATGTCTCAGAAACAAATAGACATAAATAAATAAAGCAAACAAAGAAGAAATAGCATGGCAGAGGGCCTGACAGAGAAAAGGCTCCTCACCTGATGGTGGATAGGAAGCCAAGACTGGTGGAAAGAGCTGGGAAGGGAGATACAAGTTTACAGGTCAACCCTGAGTGACCTCCTCTTCCCCCAGGCCTCAGCTGACCACAGCAAGTCAGCCACAAGCCCCCTAATCCAATCCCCTCCAAAGTGCTTGCCCTGGAGCATGTGAGACTTTGTGGGGCAGGCAGATCTAAACCGTAACAATGGTCAGAAGGAGATAATCAGTCCATAACCACCATGATCACTTCAAAAGAGAATTCACTGCAGGGCTCAGTTATGCACATCTGAAATCTCATCTGCTCAGAAGGCTGAGGCAGGAAGGTCATGGGCCCAGGCAACTTACTCACTTAGTAAGCCCCTGTCTTTTTTTGTGGGGGCGGCGGTACTGGGGATTGAACTCGGGTCCTTGTGATTGCAAGGCAGGCTCTGGAACCACTGAGCTAAATCCCCAGCCCAGTAAGCCCCTGTCTTAAAAAATAAGAAAGGGCTAAAATGGAGTTCAGTGTGAAGGCCCTGGGTTCAATCTCCAGTACCACAAAAGTAAAAAATTAAAAAGAAGAGAGAGACAGAAAGAATTTAAAAGGCCCTTTACCAAAAGGGATAAAGAACTTTGTATGGTTGCAAAACCGCCTCCTTCTCGAAAGTCAGTGAGGAAATGAAAGATGTTCTGCCCACCACAGGCCGCAGTTGACAGATGATGCAAAGTAGCAACTCTTGGTTCTTTCTCTCTGTTAATTCCAAGAATTTGAGCCTCTTTGCAATTGTTCAGTTTTGTTAAACACAGTTAAAAGATATTTTAGGCTTATAAAGTGTGGGTTCCTTTAACGGGACAAAACCCCAATTGCATCTCAGCCGCTGCTCCCTAGCCCAAGGCTCCTTGTAAAATCTGGACTCCATTTTCAGTGGATTGGCTCTGTGCAGCTTTTCCAGAACTAAGCATCCCAGAGTGGACAAGGCTCCTCTAGCACTTTCTTACTTCCTACCCTATTCTAACCATCTGCATGGAGGGCTACCTCTATTTAGCTTGTCTATTTATTCCCTTCTTGTGAACTTTTTCCCCCTTTTAGTATTTTGAGACAAGATCTTGCTGTGTAGTTCAGGCTGACTTTAAACTCACTATGAAGCCCAGGCTGACCTCGAATTCATGGTAATCCTCCTGTCTCCACCTCCTGAGCTCTGAGATTACAGCCCATTCCCGACTTGTAAACTCTTATTAATGTTTCCAACTAGATGCTTTAAAAGTGATAAAACAGCCAGGTGCTGTCGTGCAAGCCCAAGATGCCAGTTACTTGGGAGGCTGAGCTCAAGGCTGAACTGGGCAACTTAGGGAGACCTTGTCTCAAGATAAAACTGCAGAAGGGCTGAAGATATAGCTCAGTGGTAGAGCTCTGCCTAGCTAGCATGTGCGAGGCCCCGGATCCATCTGTAGTATTATATACACTAAGCGATAAAACCAGGGGTTACAATGGGTCTTCGTGTTCTGAGCTTCTGGGTATCGGACACACAGAATGGCAGGGGCAGATGTGAAACTGCTGTATTTGGAAGAGCTTGGCCCCAACATGTGTGCACTGTATATACTAGATAATGACTTTGTACAGCTGACAGTCTAGTTCAGAGAAAGCAGCACGTAGTGATTCATCATGGCAGATATGCTTTGGGAATGTGGGCTGGGTTCTGAACGGATGATGGAGCCTGCTCAGAGGCGAACATTCAAGCAAAAGCTCCACGGGAGCAAGGAGGGGAGCCGTGGGGAAAGCATAGGAAGACCCAGGCATGGTGGTGCACGCCTGTCATCCCAGCCGCTCTGGAGGCTGAGGCAGGAGAATTGCAAGTTCAAGGCCAGCCTGGACAGCTTAGTGAGATCTGGTCTCAAATTTTTCAAAAATAAATAAAAATACAAAATACAAAGGGCTGGGATGTGGCTGGGATACAGCAAGAAGCACCTGCAGGTGAGCGATGAGGGACGGTGACCAGGCAGGCATCCAGTGAGTCTGGTACCGCAGGAAGGCCGAGCACTCGGGTGCCGCACGTGGCTGGCTGTAGCGAACAAGAAAGCTGCGAAGTCTGGCTCGGAACAGAGCTGCGCAGGGCGGAGGAAGACGTCCGCGGGGCGGGGCGCGGGATGGGCGCCAGTCACCCTCCGCTCCCCCCTGGAATAACAGAATCACCCCGCAGCCGTGTTCAGAGAGAATGAAAACGCAAACATCTATTAATAATTATTTGCAAATGCTGCATATTAGCTCATTTAGATAAACCCTGCTCTCTGGGAATTTTGCCAGAAAAAAATCCCAGGCGAAACTTCTGCAGCCCTCAAAGCCAATGGAACGGCGTCAGGGAGCGGTTTCTGTTGTGCACGCGGATCTGCTTAAGTCTCTCATCCTTCAGCCTTCTCTGCGAGACCGTGGGTCGCCTGACAGGCGGAGACAGGGGAGGACCGGATGAGGAGGGAGGAAGCCAAGCACTGGCAGGATGAGATGCTGGACAGCTCGGCCCTTTAGGCAAGATCGAGAGGCCAAGCCTGACTCCTCCTCTGGGACCCTCTCCCCTCCCCGGTCCACACTGTGTTACAGTCTCCATCTCTGCTTCCCTGCTCCACCTGGTGAACTGGGTCCCAAGCACAGTGCTCTTGACCAGCAAAGCCATAGGCACAGGGCTGCCCACGGCCTGGGCAACCCCTCTCCACCGTGCTAAAGGTGTCCAGTTCCAGGGCACAGGACCCACATTCTGTTTATTCCCAGGTGCCCTGGACTCCGCATGGGCTTGACATAGAGAGGATGCTTGTGTCAGCTGTTACTGTAACAAATATCTGAGGCAAGGAAAGTTACAGAGTAAAGATTTAGCCAGGTACAGTAGTGCACACGTGAAATCCCACCACTCAGGAGGCTGAGGCAGGAGGATCACCAAGAGTTCAGAAAAAAATAGGCACGAATAGGTATGTGACAATTCATTGACACATATTTTTGAGCACATACTCTGGGCTGGATGTGTTAGGAGCTAAACTGGATGTAGCCTTTAATTCCACACTAACTAACTGAGCAGGTCAGTGGGAGCTAAACCGCCGCGTTGACAAGGGCAGTGAGGAAAAGGCAAGTGGGGAAATGTGCATGCATAGCAGGAGGTGTGGAGAAGTTCCAGACAGAGAACAATAGGGAAACAGAATGGAGGGGGAAAGACAAAGACAGAAACAGAGAGGTGTTGAGGAAGTGAATTATATTTGGGGCTTTCCGAATGCTCTCTTCCACAGCTGAATAATAACAATAATAGCCCAGTAATTAGTACACAACTGCTCAGCCTCTCCCCCCCCCCTTGCCTGGGGCTGTCAAAGAAGAAACAAGCAATTGTACTAGAGAAAGGACCAAGGACTTAGGGAGACATCTGAAAGAAAAATCAGACTACTAATTGTGCACTTCGGGAGAAAGAGTCTGGAGGTTGTGCAGAGTAAGGAGCTGGGGGTTAGGTGGGAAGGTGGGCATGTTCTAAAGCAGATTCTGATGTCACATCGGAATGCTTCGCTCTAAAGCATTACCTACTTCCATGCACAATGCTCCCCCTGATCCTTTGCCGCCAAAGCAGCCCCTTATACCTGTGCTGTTTTCCACCCATTTTGGTAAATCACAGAGACAGATTTCGGTTGATCTAACCACCCCCTCACTGGCCCTGTTTGTGGCAGAGATAATGCTCTGGGCCCACCAAATCCTGTCTTCTTTTCCTCCTGGGCACCCTGCGAACTTCAATGCTCCGGTGCCAGGGACCGGGTTTTGACCGATGGCATCACTGGAAGTGATGTGAGCCGATCTTAAGCCTGGTCAGTGAGAAAAGTTCCGCACAAACTCCCGGGTTTTTCCATCTTCCCTCATCTGCCGGTGACATTCAGAAGTAACGGGGTTAAATGGGGAGAGGCCGTTCCGAAAAGATGCCAAAGCCGCAAGATGAAAGAGCCCTGGATTCCTGAGTTGCCACCCAGGCAAAACCCTCCCCAGGGAGACGTCCACGTTGGCAGTTGGGTGAGCAGGACAAATGCGCTCACCCATCCACTCATCCATCCTTGTCCAGCCCTGGGAATCAGGCTTCGTCATCACAGCAGCTGGTGCTGCTTATCCTGGCTAATACACCCTCATCTAGGAGAGCTGCAGGGTCTGGAAGGACGTGTGTACTTGAGTCCGGCCCATGAGTGCTCTGGGCTTGGCCGTTACAGCAGCTGGCTTTTCTAATCTTGTGTCATACACCCTTGCCGCACAGTGTGTGGAGCCAAAGTGTGTTGAGAAGAGATGACTTTCTCTCCTATTCTTCTTCTAAACTCTTATCTTCCTGCCTCTGGGGAGGAATCCTCTGTGGTTTGCTGTGTCCACCAAGATTCACTCACTGGAGACAATCTCCTGACTCAGACGTCGGTGGTCTGTGGAGGCTGGGCCTTCAGGAGGTTGTCAGGATTGGACACAGGGCTGGATGAGGCCAAGGGATGGGGCTGCCTTGCTGACATCCGTGGCTGTAGAAGGGGAAGAGGAGACCCGGCCGGCACCTTGCCCTTTCTCACCGCACAGTGCCCTGCAGCCACGTCCTAGAGCTTCTGCCCTGACACTGGCCCTGTGTTCCTGAACCTCCACTTCCACGACCACCAGCCAAATAAACTCTAGTTCTTTGTGAGCGAGCCAGGCTGTGGTGATGGGTGATGCAACAGAAAATGGGCCGAGACACAATCCATCGCCCTTCGAGGCCCAGACCGCACGTCCAGCACCGCACCACCTCTCAGGCCAGCGTCTCTGCCGCAGCTCTCCCCACGTATCCGAGTGGGCACGAGCACCAGGACAGGCAGGCGTGGGCGACCCTGCGCTCTAACCGCGGGAGGAATCAAGCCTGCACACTTTGCAGGCCAGCGGTTTCTGAAGCAGAGCTGGCAGTTGTTTGGACCCTTCCTCTCCCCCATCCCTGCATTCTACCCATTGCCCACATTTATTAACTGCATATCCAGGTACCTCTCAAATCCACCCACAGCTGTCGCCATCACTCCCATCAAATTCTAGGCCACCATCATCTCTCCGGATGAATTCCAGTTCTGTTCCCGTAGCCCAGAGGCCCTGTGTGACGCAGTCCCTGCCCCAAACCCTCCGTCTCATGCCCGATATTCCAGCTGACCTAGACTCCTTCCGGTTCTCGGGACACCCCTCATCCTTTCCTGGGTCCAGAACTTTGCAATGCTGTGCCTCTAGCTAAGAGCACTCTTTTTAGGCCCTCCCCTCCCCAGATGACTTCTCAACCACCTAACTTCCACTTAAATGCTCTTTCTCTAAGAAGCCTTCTTTGAACTACCTAGATAACATTAAACCCTACGGTAAAATTGTGCCTTCCACTCAAAAGCCTCAGCTTATCTTCTACCCTGGGATGTCAGCCAGCAGGGACCACACTGCATGGTTCATTTGTGTGCTTGTAGGATCTACCATGGGGCATGACACATAGTAGGTGTTTGATAAGGTATCACTGAAAAATAACTGGATAGATGGATGGATAGTTGGATGGGTAAGTGGATGATTGGATGGGTGGATGGACAAATAGATGACTGGATAAATGGGTAGATGGGTGAATGACAAACAGACGAGCTGTTTGATGGATAAATGGATTAGTGGGTGGGAAGATGGATGGATAGATGAGTTGTTGGTTGGATGGATGGATGAATAGGTGACTGGATACATGGAGAGATGGGTGGATAATAGACAGACTGGTTGCTGGATAAATGGATTAGCGGGGGGGAAGAAAGAACAGACAGATGGACGGACAGATGGATGTATGGCTGATGGAAGGATGAAAAGAATGGATGAGTGAATTTCTCCCTCGCGATGCTCCGCGTGAATCTGGATCCAAAGGAACCCGGAGATGGCTGCTCTATCACCACCTTCAAACTATGTGTGTGACCATGTTCTCACTCATGCCTGCTTTAGTGGACTTTGAATCCCCCTTGGGGGTGAGCAGATGATGCAGCTCAAAGCAAAACGAATAGAAAACCACGAATGTGCCAAGTGGTAAAGGAAGATGAGACACCACACGCTAAACAAAGGTGATATTTGATCTGAGACCTTGGGCATTTAAATTGAACAGGTGATTTTGCCAAAGATGAAGCCAAACCATAATGAGAACGTGTTGACTGGCAGTGGTGCTGAGATTTTAAAACAGACCCGCCAGTCCATTATGCTGTCTTGTCTTTTGCTCAGTAATCTCTTTGCCCAAGTGCCAAGGAAATACAAAGAGCCTCTGAACAGACAACAAGGGGCCCATTTCACTCACAAGAAGAGGAAAGCAAAACAGAACTGAGATGCCATTTTTCACCTACCTTATGGAAATACCTCAAATGCATCCTAGCATACACTGCTAGCAGGCCTGGTGGGCGCCTGGCATTGGCACCCAGGGCTGACAGGTGTGGAAATTGGGAGGGTTACTTCACAATGTGCTTCAAAATTACCCATGCTTTCCTGGTGGCTCAGGAGATTGAGACAGGAGGAGCATAAGTTCGAGGCCAGCCTGGGCAACTTAGTGAAATCCTATCTCAAAATTAAAAGAGTGGGCTGGGAGCTAGGCATGACGTACCATATCACACCTATGATACCAGCTGCTCAGGAGGCTGAGGCAGGAGGATCATGAGTTCAAGGCCAACTTAGTGAGGCCCTGATGAGTAATAAAATAAAAAGAGCTGGGGCTGTGCAGGTCAGTAGTGGAGCCCTGGCCCAGCATGTGTGAAGCCCTGGGTTCCATACCTGGCACCAGCACAGCTATATCCTGCACTTGGCTCAGCAGTACAACTCTTCCAAATTACTGTGCTATTTCTCTCTACAAGTTACTCATTGCACCATTTATGTAGTGGCAGAATAGTGGAAATAACCTATATGTCCATCCACAGGGGCTGGTTTAATAAATTACAGACCATGTCATAAAAAATATCAGTCATTGCTTAGACAACTCCTCCTTTCATGCCCCGCATGTTCTGAATGCGCCGTGTGGATTCGCTGCTAACAACCATACCAAGTGCACCCTCTCTTCCACTTGACAGATTAAGAGGTCGAGGCCCAGAGAGGGTCAGCAAGTTGTCCAAGGGCACACAGCCAGGAAGCAGTAAGTCAGGCCAGGGAGGAAGTGTGGCAACCTAAGGGCCTGGGTGCACACACAGCTGCGTGGCAGTGAAGGGAATTCCCAGGACCAGGCTGCAGCTGTGGTAAAGTATACAACCCTGCCAAAAGTAAACCAAAGAGCTCAAGGGAGGTGCGTTTTTGAAGCCCAGAGAAAGGACAGTGGGCAGGGGGACAAGGTGCGTAGGGACACCTGAGCCCACCCAGGCCCCTGTGACGATACCTGTGCCTCGGTTTCTCCTTCTTCCTTCCCAGTCTCCGTGCCCGCGAGCACACAGCCAGAAAGCCACCCTACCCTCTGCAAATAAGGCAGCTCCCACCAAAGGAGTCTGGAAAGGCCTCCAAAAGCACGTCGCTAGGTGACGAGGATCAGGATGCTAAAGTGCTCTCGAGGCACCCGCCGTCTCGTGTGGAAAGGACACTAAAATAAATGCTCCCCCTGTGCACACCACGGAGGTTTGCTGGAAGCGGCCTCGGGAAGACACGCGGGGAACCAGATCGCGCTGTGGCGGGGCAGGGGGGGTGGGGGCCCGGGAGGGAGGAGGCTTCCGCGTCTGCGTCTGAACGATTAGTTAGTAATCAATGGTTTGATTGCTGAGTCCTCCGCCGCAGAAGCCCGGGTGCGCTCCAGAATAAGCACCTTGCACCTGGTAAGCAGCGCAGCACGTGCCTCGCAGTGTGCCATGGGCCCTGCCACTCCCTGCCCTGTCTGGGGCTGAGCCAGTCTGAAGGGGCAGTCAACCCAAATGTGAGCCTGAAAGCAGCTGATTCCCTAAATTTTCAAGAATGGAAAAGTAGATTTATGCATAAAACTTCCAGATTTTAAATGGTGGTAAGGAAATTAATTTGGGGAAGGGATGTAAATCGCTGAAACCCGTCAGTCAGTTTTCTGTCGCTACAACAAAGACCCGGCAGGGAGAGGGAATGTTTCTTAGCCTCATGGTTAGGGAGGTTGCGGTCCATGGGCAGCTGGCCGTGTTGCACGTCATTTCAGGAGAATGTGTGCACCTTATGACCAGCAGATGAAAAAGAAGCAAGAACTAAGGTCCCTCAGGCCCTTTGGGAGCACACTTTCAGTGACCTAGAGACTGCTCACCCAGCCTCACCTCTTATGATTTCTACCCCCTCCCCATGAAGCCACGCTGGAGACAAAGCCTTCCACATCTGGGTCTTGTGGGTGGGACACTTAAGACCCAAATTGTGATGTTTGAAAAAGAGGTGTCAAGAACCAATAACATGGTGGTGCACACCTGTAATCCAAACACTCTCGAGACTGAGGCAGGACGACTGGGTTCGAGGCCAGCCTGGGCTACATGGTGAGTGCAAAGTTAGAACAAACAGTGAGACCTTGTCTCAAACAACTAAACAAACGAACCAAAAAAGAACAATAGCACAGGCTGAGAAAGAGCCTCCATGTACGGTTGCTCAAGGTGTGTACCATACAAGAGATTCCAGCTACAGCGGAGAGGGGTGCTGGTGTACAACCCACCTAAAGGAGAACTCACAATGCATGGGTCTATGTGGTAACCTTAGAACCCCTGTCAAGTTCAACAGCACCTAAAGGAGAAACATCCAAATGGAATAAGCCATCCAAAGTGGCACAGAAGTCAACTGAGCACTGTCGAAGGATTGTTCTTGTAAGAACAGCACAGCACAGTTTAATCTACTCTCTAGTTCAGCAGTCATCAACTATCGGTCCTCTGGCCAAATCTGGTCAGCCACCTGACTCTATACATAAAATCACTGGGACACGGTGTTATGGCTTAAAAATGAGGTGACCGCCCCCCAAAGACTTGTTCACTGAGGGGCTTGATCCTCAAAATGGCAAAGTTCAGAGAAGAGGCCTGGGGAGGAGCATGCGTCAGGAGGGCTCTGATTGGCCACAGATGAGCTCATGGCTCCACAGGCTGCCAGGAGGTGGGGCCGGGCTGCAGAAAGTAGGCCAAGAGGGAGTGCACTCCAAGGGTCCGGCTCCCTGGCCCTTCCCCTCCGCTTCTGACCTCCATGAGGTGAGCAGCTTTCCTCTACCCTCCCTTCCGTCAACCGTGGACTGAACCCTTGGAAACTGTGAGGAGGTAAACCTTTCCTCCTTTAAGCTGGATAACCAACTTGATTGGCTTGGGAGCCACCTCGGGGATTGGTGAAGCTCATTTCTAGGTGTGTCTGGGTGGGTCACAGATGGCAGCCGACCGTGGGGTCTCTACCTGGCCCTTCTCCTCTCTGTTTCCCAGCCACCACGGACTAAGTGGCTCTCTTCCACAGTGCCCTTCTGCCATGATGGTCCTGCCTTAGGGCTGGACGACAATGGGCTGAAGCCATGAGCCAGGTGGAGCTCTCCTCTGAGTCGTGGGGGTCGGGAATTTGGGTCCCACGATGGGAGGCTGACTTGTGGTGCATATGTGTCAGGTATTCTGTCCCGGTGAAAAACGGCTGGCTAACACTTACAGGCCTGCCGTTTGCTGACATACTGCTCGTGTTCATGATACAATCCCGGGGTTTGCTTTCCAACTTTCCAGCAAAATGCAGGAAGTGGGTGAAGGTGGTAGCACAAGAGATCTTCAAATACTGATCAATACTAAAGTTGAGGAGTAGGTGCCTGAGCTAATTTCTGGGGTCCTATTTTTGTGTAAGTTGAGAATTTTACATGATAAAAAATCTAATAAAAAAATACAGCCTATCTAACATAGACATGCTCCCAGGGATAGACTGTGTCTGTTTAGAAGAAGGGGCGTCTTTCTGTCACCAGAAGGTCCTCCGTACCAGCTGGACCACACCACCTGAGGCAAAGACGCCCGCAGAGTGCCCATCTGGGTGCCAGGCCCAGGGGCATCACTCAGTGGAGGACATAGGTATCCAATGCCTGGGGCTTCCGAGTCCCTCCCCAACCCAACCTAGAGGACAGCAATGGCCACAAACAAACCTTCCTTTCCTCATGCTCATTAATTTGTAAAATAAGCCCTTCATAGTTCTCCTTGAGGACATCTAAAAGAACCATTATCTTTTGTCTTTCATTGGGACATGAACAGGAAACCAGGTGGCCCCCACTGCAGCTACAACCATCTTAACTGTTTGTATCCTTGACAGATGAAAACAGTGCTGGATCAACTTCTCCCCGAAGCCCACCTTGATTTTGGACTTCTGGCCATAAACAACATCAGCTTCTCTTGTTTCTCAGCCTGCCCCCGTGCAGCCCACCAGCCTGTCCTGGCAGGACCACACGAAACTCTCCACACAGGCTCCACATGATTCAGTTCATGCACATCTCTTCATATTTGCCAAGCAGACCACAAGCCCGCATCTGAGATGGTCAAATCGTGAACCCCAGTTTAGGCTCCTCTGTGAGCCTGAGTCTGGATGATACAGTCTTCTATAAGCCATGTGGACCAGATCTAAACAGAGGCAAAGACTTTTTCACTACTGCCACACAATTTGTGAGCCAGCCACTTGTGAACTATTTCCCCGACCCATTCCCTGGTTCAGGCATCATCGTTACACACTTGAACGCACAGAATCCTCACTCCTTCCCCTCCTCCAACCACCACATGGCTGAGAGGAAGGCTCCTCTTTTTTTGTTTTTTTTCTCCCCTAGTCCTGGGAATCACACTCAGGACCTTGCGTTTGCCAGGCAACAACAACACCAAATTTACAACCTATCTATAAGTGCAAAGTTCAGGAGCATTAACTACATACCCTTCACCACCATCTCTCTATGGAACTTTTTGCCTTCCTAAAATGAGACTTTGTCCCCATTAAATTCAGTCCTACCCCTCCCCTACTCGGTCAGTGCCCCCCTCCCCAACTCCTCTGTTTAGATCTTGAAGAATTTCACCTGCTGTACTAACAAGCAGCCTATGTTAGTAGAATAGTGCCGTGTTTGTCTTTTGGGAGGGTTCTATTTCCATTGCACTTTTCCTTAGTCCATGTTCATAGTACATAATGATGACATCCCTTGCGTGGGCTTGGTTCGTGTACGTAACACATCTTAATTCTTTTTTTATCCCCTTCCCTACACATCCCTCTCCCTACGCCTCTTGATCCCCTCCCTCTTTGCAAAAGATCTATCTCCCTATTTCCTACTATCCATCTTTTATTCTGCTCTTTAATTTATTTATACTTTGGGTTTCTCACGCAATATGTAAGCCTGTTTGTCTGATTTATTTCACTTAATATTATGGTCTCAGGCCTGGGATTTAGTTCAGTGGTGCCACTGCCTGCTTCACAAGTGCAAGGTCCCCAGTTCGATCCCCGGTACCAACAACAACAACAACAATAACAGCCATTTTCCTACCCGTGACTCAAGTTTCTACAAATGGCTCCTTCTTTATGGCAGAGTAGTACTCCACTTTATATAAATACCACATTTTCTGTATGCAGTCATCTGATGATGGATATATAGTCTGTTTCCAAGATTTAGTTGTTAGGAATTGTGCTGCTATAAACATGGGTATGCACGGATCTTTGAGATATGATGTCTTTAACTCTCTTGGGAAGATATCTAGAAGGGGAATGGTGTATTTGTCTGTTGGTGACTGGTTTGCTTCACGGAGTGTAATGTCCTCAGCTTTCGTCAATCCAAGACCTGTCGGACTGTCCCCCTTTGGGACTGTCTTGTTCCTAGGCATCCATGAGAGCCCTCTTGCTCAGTTGTGATGGATTACATCAGTGACCATAGCAGACTGAACTCAACTGCAGTCCTCTTTCCTCCCCAGAGGTCGGGAGCAGGATGGAAAGACCTCTTCCCGGCCTTAGTCTTCCTGGTGGGGGCCTTCGTGCTGCCGCCATCGAGGAGCCCCTCAGGCCCACACAGTCTCCTTAACATGTCAGATAAGCTGATCGGCACCTCAAGTTCCACAGTTCAACAAAACCTGCTCCAACCACCATCCTGCTCAAGAAATCACAAAGACTTTAAAGCTCTTTGCCAGGAACTGGGGACAAACACAAATGCATTTCTTCTTCTATGGTAATATCACTACTGAGCCCACCACGTGATACACAGAGCAAAGCAGGTACAGAAAAGCTGAAATGGTGCTCACAACTGACCAAAGTGTGGGACACACACGCACCAGGAAGTGTGTGCCCCTGGCTCTGTCCCTTTACTGTGCATTGTGCAGGAGCCGAGTATGTTTTTGTTTTTTTTGGTTTTTTTTGGTTTTTTTTGTGGGGGGTACCAGGGATTGAACTCGGGTCCTTGTGCTTGCAAGGCAGGCCACTGAACCGCTGAGCTAAATCCCCGGCCCAAGGAGCCGAGTATGGAGACAAAGACCAGGAATTTTTTAAATTATAGTTCAGGCTGATTCCAGCCCCTTATTCCAACCATTCCTAAAACATGATCTAATTTCAGCCCCTGGATACAGCCATTCCTGAAACTTATTTCAGTTACTTGAGTCAGTAAATCCTCTTCCCGTATTTTTAACCTGAGTCATTTTGTGCTGTACTTCTGTCTCTTAGAACCAGCAGAATCCTCGTGTGCCCAGGGTAAACTCCAGCTCATCGGTGGCACCTTGCCGCAGTACCTTCTCCACTGAGAAGTCCTCCCTGATTTCATAGAGCTGCCCTAAGGGTCCCCTCTCCCTGCTGAACATCGCCCTACAGCACTCATCTGCCACACGGTGATAGTCGTTTGGTGTGTTGGCTGCACTGCTTGCTTAAAAGGCATAAACAGAGTCTTTTTGTGTGTGCATTCCCAGCCTTGTCCACGGCAGACTCCATAAATAGCTGTCATGCTAAATGAACAAGTGAAAGAATGATTAAACGGTAAGGTGTCTCCTTCCTCTGACAACGGATTTATATTTAAATAAGACAAGAAAAACAAAAGGCTGTAGCATGGGTGGTGGCTGCAGGGCCCTAGCTGGCATTCTCTGCTCCGATTCAAGCAAGGTGTGTGGGCAGGAGCGGCCGGAGACAGGCGGATAAAGGAGTGGGTGTCTCTCGCCATCCTGGGTGGCCTGGCCAAGCCCCGTCTCCAGTGCCCACCTGCCAGCCCCAGCTCTTGAGGGGCCTCAGAGACAATGAGGAATAATTTGTCTGGGGACAGTGAGGAGGAAGCTGGGCCGTCTCCTTCCAGCTGGCTGCAGCCAGCCAAGCGCATCTCTTAATTGAGCTCATTCTCTTCCCAGCCACTAACGGATGTGCACAAATGCTTGGAATTCAACTCCTGTTTTTGTTACTTTTCTCATTGATGAGACAAAATACCTGATACCCAAAGTTAAAGGAGTAAAGGCTTATTTCAGCTCATCGAGGTTTCAGTCCAAAATGGGCTGTCTCTAAAGCAGGGTGTCATGGCAGAGGGGCGTCACAGAGGGGAGACGCTCCACGGCAGGCAGAAGGCAGCAGAGCAGCAAGCAGCAAGCAGCAAACCATGGCAGCAGCCCTCTCTCTGTCCCTTATAGTCAATCCAGGCTACCTGGGTAGCACTCACCCACAGGGTGGCTCTTCTCATTAGCTACTCCCACAACTATGCCAAGCCAATCAGTGGACCAATTTAGCAATCATACACCCTCAATCCCAGCATCACACTCTAGACTCTGCCACCTCTGAAAAGCCCCACCTATGACCACATGGGCCTTGGGGGGACCTCTAGACACAGCCATAACAACTCCCTTTCCTCCCCGTCAAAGAAACGGAAGGTGGGAGTAGTGAAAGAGAAATACACAAGGGAAGAAAAGAAGGAAAGGATAAAAGATGACCCCAGCTTTAGCTGGTAAACACTGATTAGCTCCTCTGATTGCCTGGTACTCGTTTGATAATGTAGGATATTTGACTTTGTTCATCTCCTCTGTATGTGCACCCAATAGAGGTCCTGATATCTCCAGAGAAAGGGAGAAAAATAAAAAACAGGACAAGGCAGAGTTTTTCTAAGAATTCTTTTCAAATGGAAAGACCAGTAGATTCCAGAGTATATAGTACAATCACGAAGGAAAGTTTCCAGGAAAATGGGCCTGTGCCATAAAGAGAGCATTGTCCACAGTACGTGGAAAAGCAATAGGGATGGGGCTGTTCATTGTGCTCATCTTAGTAGAGTTATCCCTCAGTCCAAACTGCTCTGAAACTCATCGAAGTTAGTACTCGACACGTTTTGAGGCCAAAAGCCATTTGGTACCCACCGTACAAGCTAGAACTTGGTGGCATTTGCTGCCTCCTGGCTCACTGCCTTCTCAGCCAAGATGATTTGTTCGGCACTTCTATTGTGTCCTCCTCACGTCTTCTGTAACCAACGGGACACGACAGGCACCCTGGAGTTTCTCAAAGATATCCACTCCATTGCTGGGGATTTTTTTTTTTTTTTTTTT
>NW_022900942.1:4677265-4700379 GCF_012274545.1 Fukomys damarensis | reverse complement strand
GGGGGTTTTTTTTTTTTTTTTTTTTTTTGCTGGGAAATAAAAGGTCAACCCAGACACTTCAAAAACATGATAAAATAAGAATTCATTGATCTCACTGTACTTTAGACATAGGACAAAAAGATTGTATATGCAGAACTTCTTGCCATCCTTAGGGGTGGACCATTCCTGCCACATTTCTCACCATTGTGTACCAGGTGATCAGGCTCAGCAGTGGGATCAGGACGTTAGGTTTAATCAGCTCGGAAAGTTTTTGCATTAAGAGACTTTGATCAGGGCCGAGGATTTAGCTCAGTGGTTTCATCACCTGCCTCGTAAACACAAGGACCGGAGTTCAATCCCCGGAAAAAAAAAAAAAAAAAAAGAAAGAAACTTTGATGAGATCGGCTTCAAAGTGAGGGATGTTGTCACGATGTCACGTTGGCACAACAAGCCCAGGGCTTTCACTGACAATCCCAACTCACAAAGGTTCAACTTACAAGGTTTCCACTTCAAGGTGAAGCAAAGGTACTGTACTTTCAACAGCAATCATATTTCCAACTTTGAATTTTAATTTTTCTCCCAGGCTAGCAATGCTCCACACAAGACTCTCTAGTGATGCTAGTCAGTGGCAGCAAACACAGATCCCTGTCAGCCCCTCAGTCATGAGGGGAAACAACTGACTGTCTGGTGTGCTGTGTCGTGAAGCTGGGATGTCGGGAGATTAGATGGATTCAGTGCACTTCCCACTGATGATATTTTCAATGTGAGATGGGTTTAGAGGGACGTGATCCCACTGTATATCAAGGAGCATCTATATTTAGTCTATTACTTACCAAATGATCCCAACACTTAGCAGTAGAGCAAGGCAGTGGCCACAGTCTTTTTATGACCTAATCAGGAAAGGATACCCCATCATATTTAGTCATTTTATGATCTAATGAGAAAGTGACTTCCCCAGCACATTTAGCCAGAGTTTTTTTATTTTGTTTTGTTTTGTTTTTTTGAGAAAGGGTCTCACTATGTAGTTGAGACTGACCTGAAACTCACTCTGTAGCCCAGGCTGGTCTCGAACTCACAGCGATCTTCCTGCCTCAGCCTCCTGAGTGCTGGGATTACAGGCGTGCACCACCACACCCAGCTACTCAGAGTTATTTTTAATGACCTGATCAGAAACAAATACCCACCACTTTCAGCCACAGTTTTTTTATGACCTAATTGGGAAGTGACACCTCACCATTTTGCTGTATTCTGCTTGTTCTAAGGGAACCACTAGATCCAGTGCACACCAGAGGAGAGGGTTGAGATCAGGAGAGAGACCTGAAGACCGGGAAGCAGGGTCATCGGGACCTGCTCACAAACTGCCGCCACGCTGGGATTGAAAGGCTGTCAGGCTTCATAGCTGCTGCCAGAGTCAAACTTCCTGGCTCCCAATTTTAGCTCTGCCCACCTGAGCTGTGTGACCCCTCTGCTTCAGTTTCCTCTTCTGGAAAGAGGGTGTGATATTTTATGCTCCTCTCAAAACCTGCTTTGCAACACTGTGAGGGGGATGCGACACACTGTCCCCTGGGAGGCATGGGGGATTTGTTCGAGGACCTCCTGCAAATACAAAAAGCCAATAATTCTCTATAAGGTGGTGCTGTATTCACATAGAACATGACACGTGCTCCCATAGATTTAAAATTGCCCCTAGACAAAGCTTGATCCCTGATGCAATGTACATACTATGTGTGTACTTGTTATATTTTATTATTAGGGAATAAGGACTAGCAGAAAAAAAAAGTCCGCATTGTGTTCAGTGCAGATGCAATAGTTTTGGTCCTGGGTTGGCACAAAGCACAGTTGCAGAAACCATGGACAGTGAGTGCTGATTATACATCTGTCACTTCATTTTCTGAAAACTATTAAAATGGAAGAAACTTTGTTAAGTTATTAGAATAGGAGGGGGGCTGGGGATTTAGCTCAGCAGTTCTGCCGCCTGCCTCGCAAGCACAAGGACCCGAGTTCGATCCCCGGTACCAAAAAAAAAAAGAATATGATGGAGCTGTTAGAGAGATGATGCTGCAGACTGCAGAAGCTGAGGCCTGTTTTCAGGTGGGCCTCGACCGCTGGTCGCCCCCAAGGAGGAAGGGCTCAGCCCCTCTCTGCCAGCTCCCTTCCAAGAGAGCAGAAGCGCCGAGCGCGTGCAGACACTGGTCTCAGCACTTTTTCATCTGAAAGCTTTGGAAAAAGCCTTTGAGTCAGGAAAGGAAAAGGAGAATTCAGAAGAGCTGGCTGGCAAGATGCTGGGGTGGTGGAAAAAAAAAAAAGGATTAAGAAGCCGCTTTTCTGGGCTTTGGATAGGCTGCCTGGGTGGCTGCAGAGATCCTCGCCCATTCTAGAGAAGAGGTAAGAAAATCTAGAAGGGCGAGGTCTAAGTGTCACCTACAGATTCCTCCCCACCCGAATGAAAAGTACCACTTTCACTTTTTTAAAAATTGAAGCTTCTAAAAACTATTTTGCCAGAAATAGTAGGGCACGTTAAATGGCGAAATACATATTTTTGTGCCGCATGATTGTCTGGTAGGCAGGATTAAGCAGGAGCTGGTATCTCGGGGTTCACACATTGAGCCCATAGAAGTGCCATTGAAACAGAAAAACATAGGTGGACTGCTCTGTGCTTTAGAACCCCGGCATTCAGGGCTGGACACAGCTCTGTTCTTGGGCGTGAATTGGAAAGGAAAAATTTAGGTTAACCCAGGGGGAAAGACAGGCATGACGTGAACAAAATGTCCTCTGCAGGTAGATTATGCAATTTATGAATAAAGGTTGTCAAGTTTGTGTCCTCGATTGGTCATCTTTGCCAGCAGGTGACGGCTCATGTCCACCAGTCTCCTGGGTGTGGGACAGACTATATTTCCCAGTTGTTTTTGCAATTCGGTATGGTCAGGTGACCAGAGACAAGGGAGCAGAGTTCTCAGGTGCCTCTTCTGTGTCTGGACCTTAAGGACAGGGACTTGTGTTTATGTTTGGCTGCAATCCTCGGTGAGCTAGAAAATCCTAGTCCCCGTAGGGTAGAGGTACAGTACAAGTATGGCTTGCGTTTCCAAATTCCTGTACCAGATGGTTGGACTCCAGTGTGGCAGTGTCTAGGGGTGGAACCTTTAGGAGGCGGGACCTAGTGGGTGATGATTAGGTCATGAGCTCCGCCCCACGAATGGACCAAGGCCAGCCTCAGTCTCCTGAGACTGGATGAGATCCCCCGAAGATGAGTTGTGCTGGGATCTACACCAGTGATAGCCCCAGTCCATGAGTCCCCCAGAGCCTCCATCTGCTGGCTGGGTCTTTCCTGTAAACACAGTTTGGGCACTTTAGGGAAGCCCAGGCCTCCTGCCCTGGGTAACCATTCACCAGTCGGCACCGGTGCCCATCTCATTGTCACGTGGGGGTGCCCTTCGTGGGGGGCCAGCGGTGTCAGCTACTCAAACGAGGCCTGGGCTAAGTTTTGTTTTGTTTTGTTTTAACCTATAACCCAACAGCCTCTAATGCCTAAGGTGTTCTTTGGGGCAAAATAAAAATATCTTCCAATTAGATGGTGGTGATGGTTGTATAACCTTGGGAATACATTTTTTAAAACATACTTGAAAGGGAGTGGATTTTATGGCGTGTGAATAAATAGATGAGCACATGACGACATCGACAAAGCTGTTGTGTAGAAGGAAACGAAGCGAGCTGCGGATGCAGTCCCATGGCGGATTACTCGCCCAGCACACATGTGGCCCTGGGTTCCAACCCCAGTGCTGCAGAAAAGTAAAGGGAAGGGGAAGGGTAAACAGCTCTCCAAAGGCAGCTGGCTCTGGAGTGGGAACAATGAGTGTTTCCTTTGAGCACCAAATTGGACAGTTATGCCGCTGGACTACACGGCTTAGAAAGGCTGCTCTAGCAGGGTCCCACCAAGCGGTTTCAGTATCTCACAGCCGGTCATGGTCCCTGCTCACCCAGACCATTGCAGGAGCCCCCACCCCAGCTTCTCGACAGTTTTTCCTCTCCAATCACGTCCCCAATCCATTTTCCACAGCCCCCGACCCTGGGGAGTTTCAAACAGGGCCTCCACGTTCACAGCAGCGCCCCTCGAAACCGCCCACTGATAGAAGCAATCCTAACACCCACGAGCGGATAAAGGGATGAGCAAAATGTGCTGCGATTGAAAATTATTCAGCCAGGAACACAGAACAAGTCTCTGGCCCGTACTGCAGCAGTACTGGACACGCGTGTGAGGAGAGGGTCCCAGGAGTCATGAAAATGTTGTAAAGAGCAGAGTCGTCGCACTGTAACAAACGCGCACCTTTAATAACCCCACACACCAAGAAGCGAGTGACAGACCCCTGACTCCTGGGTCTGGCGAGAGTCAGCGGGGTCCAGGCTGCGCGCCATGACAGTAACGGGACAGGAAGACTTGGTTTCTGCCGATGACAGACTCGAAGCACTGTGGATACTGCTAATGGCACTGCGCTCTGTTGACTCTGTGCCCAGTTACAGCTAGAGACGGTGAAAATGAAAACGTGATTTTTTTTCCCCATCTGAATTAACAGATTTTTCTGAATTAAAAATATACCCGGTGAAGGCAGAGGTGTGTTTAGAGGGAACTCTGAGGTTTCTAGTCCAGGGAGGGGCAAAGTAGAATCATACAATAGACTAAGAAATGAGCAAAAGAAGCCGGGCATGGTGGCGCACACCTATGATCCCAGCACTTGGGAGGCTGAGGCAGGAGGATCGCAGTGAGTTTGAAGCCAGCCTGGGCTACATCATGAGACCCCATATAAAAACAAAACAAAACAGGGCCGGGGATTTATCTCAGTGGTTAGGTGGCCTGCCTTGCAAGCACAAGGACCGAGTTCAATCCCCGGTACCAAAAAAACAAAGCAAAACAATTTGGGGAAGGGTATAGGGGAATGAAAGGGAGTAGAAATAAAACTTGGGAGGGATTCTGAGAAACAGGGCAGTTAAGCCCGTGGCCTCAGGAGCCAGAAAACCTGACTTAAAATCCTGGCCCAACTTTTGGCCACTTTGCCCCTCCCCAGACTAGAAACCTGAGTTCCCTCCAAACCCACCTCCTCCTTCACGTGGTACACACACACACACACACACACACACGTATATATTTGGTACTCTGGATCAAATTCAGGAACTGCGTTTGTTACAGTGCCACACCTCTGCTCTTTACAACATCTTCATAACTCAGGTTCTTCTATTTCTTCTGAAATATTCCTGGGATCCTCTCACACTTATTTCCAGTGCTGCTGTCCTAGTTCAGATACCCCTGGTCTCACTGGTGTTTCCTCCCTCCCCATCTTCCTCTTCCTTCTCCTAATTTTCCTCTTTTAAAAATCCACAACAAAGCCGGGCATCATCCCAGGACTTGGGAGGCTGAGGCAGGAGGATCACATGAGTTCAAGGCCACCATGGGCTACATAGTGAGTTCAAGGCCAGCCTGAAGTACACAGCAAGACCTTGTCTCGAAAAAAAAAAATATATATATATATATATGTATATATATATCCACAAAAAATTAATAACTGGTATTTATACTGGCAAGTAGAGTGACAACAAAGATTAGAAATAAAAGCTCATGATTTACTTCTTTGATCTATCCATGTCTTAAGATCTAAATATGTTACTAAGCTGGATATTGTGCATGAAAATGAAAATGTTGCCTTTTCTCCCCAAACCAGAAGACTTGGCTCAAAAGAACGCCCATTCCCACATGGCAGCACTCGGCTTCACTTGAGCAGAGGCTGCATAGTTTAGAGGGGCAGCACCTCCTCTCTGACCCAGCCCCCTAACCTTCAGCTGTGGAGGCTGTGACAGAGGCTCTCCCAGGCTGCCAGCGCAAACTGGTCCCTCAAGGGCATCCAGATCGCCAATGTTTCAGAAACCCATCCCCAGATGGGGCAGTGACGACCGAGATGCAGTCCCTGCCGCGGGACTATGGGCACAGCCTGTGTGACCCTCCTCCAGGGCAGCCTGCCTCCGGCCAACAGATCCTCCCCTGTCAGGGACATCCGCCAGCGAGCAGATTACACAGGGCTTCCACTTAGCTCTGCCTGGTGATTCTTTCTTAGGCTACTCTGACAAAGCCGGCTGCCCTAAGGGACAGGAACGAAGGGCATCCACTGGCCAGCGGCCTTCAGTCCCACCGTTCTTTGCAAAGAACAGAATATTTCCACAAGTGTGCAAGCCCAGAAGCCATTCTTCCTGTCCAGCTTTCTGACAACCTGGTCCTGGCTGAAATCTTTGACCGTAGCCCTGGGCAGGACCTTGAAGAAGAGGACCCCACACAAGACCCAAGACTTATTGAGACTTGAGATAGTAAATGTGTTGTTTAATGCCACAAAGTCATGGTTATATGCCATGATTTGTGCATGCTTGTTATGCAGCTATAGCTAACTAATACAAATCAAGCACTTCTATGATGTCAACTGCATACCTTATTTTTAAAATATTTTTGTTGGTACTTTTTTTTTGGTACCAGGGATCAAACTCGGGACTTTGTGCTTTTGAGGCACTGAGCTAAATCCCCAGCTTTTATTGGTACATTTTAAATATACTCTACAGTTACATTCATCATTGAGATCTTGTTACATGACCTTTACATGACTTATCTTGGTTCTTATTTTTTCCCCATTCCCGTGGCCTCCCTTCACCCCCTCCACCCTTCCCTATTTACGAAGACTTTGTTTCCATGTTTTTTCCTTTTCTCCCACACATGCTATTCTAAGGCCTGTGCATACACTCCTTCACTTAAACCTCACCTTGCAGCTATGGGGAAAGTGTTATTTCCACTTTACCCATGAGTAAATTAAGGCACAGAGAAGTTAGAAGATTTGCCCAGCTGATCAGTTTCAGGACCAGAGTTGGAATCTGTGCCATCTCTCTCTGCAAACAGGGCTGCTTTCTTACAGCCCTGAGAACACAAAACAAACTTGGTGCCAGTCAAAGCACTCATCTGCTCGGACACAGAAACAAGAAACTCCAGGGACAAACAGGCGCATCTGGTCCTTCACATCTGTGGACTCAGCACCCTCAGATCAGATTTCTTATCATTTCCCCCGATTCGGTGTAGCGGTTTACACACCTTGCACGTGGCATTCCACATCATCAAGAGGTGACTCAGAGTCTGCGGGAGGGGTACCAGGCTCTACACAGATCCTACGCCACGAGGGACTTGTGGATCGGTGGGCTGCGGACCCTCAGACACACGGGGATGGTGTCACCACCACTGCGGGAGACGCAGCCCCTGGAGCTACAATAGTCAAGAAGCAGGGAGGCCTGGGAGGGACTCTGGGGACAGGAGTACTCGCTCAGGGGCCCCTGGCAACAACAGTTTACTAGCTGGTGTGGAAATATTTTAATGTTTAACAATGAGCTACCGATGTGTCCCACAGAGAAGCCACAAAACGAGAATCCAAACCATGAATCATAAGAGAAAAGATTCCACGTTGGCTGGGGAACAGATTAGACACCATGTTTGGGGTTCTCCCTCTCCCTCTCCCTCTCTCTCTCTGTCTCTCTCTGTCTCTCTCTCTCTCTCTCTCTCTCTCTCTCTCTCCATTCCTCAGTAGAGTTCAGTTTCCATGCTGTGCACAGAGCCGGGGACCTTGGCTGAGTGAGGCCTGGGATGCAATGAGCCACACGCAGTTACAGGACCTGAGGATATTGCAGCATAGAGTCCTGGGCCCCCCTACTTCTACCGTGGGATTGAACAGTGTGCAGCCCTGGGCCCTGAGGTCCCTGGTGATCGTGATGCCAAAGCTGAGAACCTCTGGCCTGAAGCTGTGCTTTCCAAAGTGTGGTCCCCGGACCCCAACATCTCTCCCCAGGACCCAGGCACTTCTGAGAAATGCAGATGTGATGAATACAGAGATCATTTTGTGTGTGGTACTGGAGATGGAGTTCAGGGCCTCTGCATTGAGCTACATCCCCAGCACTTGCTAAGTTGTCAAATTGCCCAGGCTTGGAATCTTCCTGCCTCAGCCTTCCTGAGTGCTGGGATGACAAGTGTGCAGCTAAACATTTATCTTTTTTTTTTGGCACTGGGGATCAAACTCGGGTCCTTATGCTTGTGAGGCAGGCAGCAGAACCACTGAGCTAAATCCCCGGCCCCTAAACACTTATCTTTTCGATAGTAAGGGTAGGTAGGTATAGGTACAGTGTTTGCTGCTATTACCACTGCCTCGAGCCCTGACCATTCCCCCACGTGGGGACATTTGAGCCCTTTCCTAGCTGTTTTAAAATACTCGATTTGTTCCCACCAACCACAGGCCCTGCTGTGCTGCAGAAGGCCTGAAGTCACCCCCCTGTTCCACGGCCCCCAGCTCTTCCCCGTCCTCCACGGCTGCTGCCACAGGATAAGGGCAGAGTTGAGTTGTAACGACAGGTGAACACTCATGCTCCGGCCCTGTCTGTGACTTCTGCAAATGTGTGACCCTCACAACCTCTGGGTGACTTTGCTTTCGGGCTCTGCTCTCCCAGCGCCACCTCCCCGATCCCTTCCTGGACTTTCCGCACCAGATCAGGGAGGCCGTGGCTCCTGCTTCGGGTCAGCAAGCAGCAATGGCACAGGCTGGGCTTTGGTAGGGATCTGTTCTGCCCCAGACTTGTCTCTTGTACCACATTTGGGGCCCACCAGGAGAACTGGAGACAGGCGAGGATGAGGTTCTCAGAGAAGGAAGGAGCATGTTGGGTTTGCAAGGGGCATTTGGAGAGAGCAAGGTCACTGCGTAAATTCATCATCTCCAGCGCTCGGCTCGGCTGGTCCCTTCCCGCTCGTCAGAGGTGGGACCATCAGGACCTTCCTTGGTGCCAGAGACAGCAGAGGCAGGGGGCTGTGGCATCTGGGGAACGGCAGAAGGTGAAGGCGCTGTGCGTTTCAGCGCATCCCAGTTTGGCATCTTGCAAGCTGGTCCCGTGGCCCAGTTGTGGAGAGTGGGTTCCACGTGCTTTGCCCGCCTCCAGGCTTTTCTAGATTTCGGCCTGAACTTAGCTCAGATTCCGCACAACCACGTCCAACAGGATGCCGAGCGCTTCCTGCCCGCAAAGCTGCGCACGGACGGAAGAGGAGGGTGCCTGGGCTCGGTGGCATGGAGGAGCTGAGGGCAGGAAGCCCGAGATGTGTCACCGTTTGCATCACAGTCACAGGCGGGACCTCCTCTGGAAGGTGGCCTGGGGCCTGCCAACTCAAACTAAGACCCTGAGCCAAAGTAAACCCTGTGAAAACAGGGGCCACAGGTCTCAGAATCACACAGTTAGCACAGGGTCCCTCGGTTACTCATTCGACAAACATCCGAACCCACTAGACCCTGGGAACTTTCCCAAGCAGGGGACACAGTAGTAGACAGATAGGGAATCAAAGCCCTGCTCTTGTGGAGGAGCCAGTCCAGTGCAGAAGGAAATATATAATCTCACATGCGTTCCACAGCGGCTCAGGGAAGGGGAGCTCCGCCCAGGAGGACGGGGCATGTGTGTATGGGAACCACAGTGCTAGAAGGCTCAGCCACGGGGGAGCATTCTAAGCAGGGCAACAGCGAGTGCACGTTCAAGTCGATTCAGGAGTGCAGCTGTGTCCCAGCTACTCAGAAGGCTGAGGCGGGAGGATTGCTTGAGCCCAGGAGTTCAAGGCCAGCCTGGGCAACAGAACTAGATGCTGCCTCCAAAAACTGCAGAAACAGAAAGGGGACACTGGAGCCGCCAGGATAACAGCAGGAATGGTAGACGCCTGGTCAGAGACGGCAGTGGACTCACAGGATCTGGAATGTGCCCAGTGCCCCGTAGCCTGAGGTGTCAGAGGGATGGGCTCTGAGGGGTGCAGGTGGCAGAATAGAGCGGCCAGTGGTCAGCAAGCAGGAGCAGGCAGAGCCCACGAAGAGGAGGGGCGGGCGCTCTGGCAACCCCAGGAAGCAGGCCTAGCAGCGGCAACCTCAGCCTTCTGTGGAGAAGCGGCGCTGGATGGAGACGGTGACGTGGGGACTCCGCTCACAGCTGCATGGGCTCCAAAGGCCACAGGAAGACATCCCCAGACCACAGGGCAGCTGCCAGCCAAGGCAGCCACCCTGGACAAGAGGGGCCTTACTGTCCCCACGGCTAACCACTGCCGGGGAAGGAAGCTCCTGGGCCAGGCTTTCCCCTTAAATATCTGCCTGGCTGGAACTGTCCAACCTGCCTCCCTGTAATGAAGAAGGAAAAGCTCAGCGTGGAGGTGCACAACTGTCATCCCAGTACCCTCAGAGGCCGAGGCAGGGGGCTCACAAGTTAGATTCCTGGTCTGGGCAACTTAGTGACTTAGTGATACATGGTCTCAAAATTTTTTTTAAAAAAGGCTGGGGATGGAGCTCAGGGGAAAGGCCCAGGGTTCCACTCCTGGTACTGCAGGAATGAGAGAGAGAGACAGAGAGAGACAGAGAGAGAGAGGAAACTGTAGACTCAACACTTGTGCCTATGAGGAGAGAAATTGCTTTTGATGCGATGATTGGCTACTGCAGGATGAGAATTGAATTCTTCTTTGCTTTGATTTTTTGAGACAGGGTCTGACTATGCAGTTTAGGCTGGGCTTGAACTCACTATATAGCCTAGGCTGGCCTTAAATTCACAGCGATCTTCCTGCCTCAGCCTCCCAAGGGCTGGGATGACAGGTGTGCACTACCACTTCCGACTGGAGAACTAACCTGGTGACTGGGGGCTGCCTTCTTTCTCAACGCTGTCCCCCAGAGGCAGAAAACTGAGGGTCGGGGATGTGGATACCGGGAGTGGGATATGACCAAGTCCCCTTTCTAGGACCAGCGCCAGCAGTTCGCAGCGCCCCCTGGTGGTCTCGGGTGGCAACAGAGAGTGAACTCAGGGAGGAACTGAGGCTTGTGAGCGCTTACAATGTGCTAGGCCGAATCTCACCCAAGGTACCGCAAACTCTTTCCATAATAAAAGGCACCAGGTGAATAGGGCGTGGTGACACAGGCTTGAAATCCCAACCCTCCAGGAGGCTGAGGCAGGAGGTTCGCAAGTTTGAGGCAAGACTGAGCAATTTAGCTAGACCATCTCAAAAAAATTTTTTAATATAATGAGTAATAGCTAAAACTTGGAAACAGTCCAATTGTCCATCAACTGGAGATTGGATAAAGAAGATGTAGATCTTTTTTAATAAAATGGAGTACAGCCATAAAGAATGCGAAACTAGAGACATTTATAGCTAAACAGATGCACACTGAGGCCATACACTTAAGTGAAATAAGTAAGACACACATGTGTAAATACCAAATAGTTTCTCTGGTGTGAAAAACTATAATAGTACATAAGATCCTAATGATAAAATTGACAATGTGAAATAGGAAGAAAAGGGCTAAAGGTGTAGGGAAAGTGGGAAGGGTAGAGGAAAGGGAATAAGGGAAAACATTTTATGAGAAAATGAAAAAATGGAAATAAAGTCTTTGTAAATGGGGAGGGGAGGAGGGGTGAAGGGAGGGCAGGGACAAGGGGAAAAAGTGAGAACCAAGACCTGTCATGTAAAGGTACAAGATCCCAATGATGAATGTCACTGTACTGTATACCTAAAATGTACAATAAACTCAATGAGAAAAATAAATAAAGATAAAATATAATGAAGTAGAAAAGATCTGGGAAAGTAGCTTAGCAGTCCCTGGGTTCAGTCCCCTGTGCAAAAACAAAACAAAACAAAACAAGTCAGGCCCGTGGACATATAGGCCAGAAAATGCCGGCACCTGATGTTAAGCAAAGTAAGTCAGACACATTAGGTTTAATAGCGCATGGCTTCTCCTCTGTAATATACATATGCAAATGCGGGGCGGAATGGCAGCTAACAAATTCACGTTGCCTATCCTGCTACTCCAAAATATTTTAATATATATGCTAATTTGTTCCATTTACACTAGTAGTCTCCCTGAACTGAAAGGAAAGTTCTGTGCTATTATGTTCCTTCCTTGTAAGCATCTCTTTGGTCTATGTCTGGTACTCTGAGTAACTACTTTGAAAATAGCAATATACGGTGCTGTTCCTCTCTTATCGTTTGGTTATGAAGCAGTTTTATGTTTTCACAAAATAAAAATAAAGAAAATAAAAGGCACAGTCTGCTGCCCGTGAGTGGGAGCCAGGCCGTGTTAGGGGTAGGAATGAGCCCTGGGTTTCTCTGCCACTAATAAGAATGTGTGAGTGGAAAGGTGATGCGCACCCACAGTCCCCGCGCTGGGGAGGTGAGGCGGGAGGACTGGGAGTTCAAGCCCAGCCTGGAACTTGGCTCCAAAAAAAAAAAAAAAAAAAACAAAAAACAAATCACTCAATCAGTAAGGTTCCATATGGTTCGAGAGAGCTTTTTTAAAAAAAGAACTTGGTTCTCACTCCCCAAAATATCTAAAGTGATGGCTATGCTGATTTACCTGATCGCTATACTTTATGTGCCTGTGTGAAACATCACATTCAGTATTGACGTAACCATTGGCATGGGCATGTGTCAGGGACAATGAACATTCTTTCATTTGTTTCTTTGTTTGGTGCTGGGGATGGAACCCAAGGTCGCTGAATGACATTCCATTTCATCCTCCTTTTTTGTTTGTTTGTTTTGTCTTGTTGTGATAGGGCCTTGAACTCCTGGGGATCCTCCTGCCTCAGCCTCCCAAATGCTAAGATTACTGGTGTGCACCACCAAACCCCGATACATCTCCCCCTTTTTTTCCAGTACAGGGGATTGAACTTGCCAGGCAGGCTTAGCGCCACTGAGCTACATCTCCAGCCCCATCTCACTCCTTTTTAAAACAGGGTCTCACTAAATTGCCCAGGCTGGGCTCAAATTTGGAATCCTCCTGCCTCAGTCTCCTAGAGTGCTGGGGTTACAGGTTGCAATTAGTTAAATATATGAATGCGGAATTCATTTATATTCATGTTTCTATGTGTGTTATCTTTCTTCTAAAACTAGGAAAGGCACTGAGCCTTCTTGCTGTTTAATGAACAGTTGACTCAAATCCACCTGGCTGGTTGGCTGCAGTGCAAGCATTCAGCGGGTGTTCAGTGAGCATCTACTAGGAAGAGCCACTGCCTCAGGCTCCGGGGGACATGGCCATAAGTCCCATGGGCAGAACCAAGCAATGATACTACTGTGCTTGGACCTGTGCAAGGGTTGATGGGCTGGGATGCCAATACAAGGGGATGTGCAGCTGTCCGAGAGTCCTGCCTGGAAAGCAAGGGCTGAAGAAAACAGTAAGCACAGAGGAACAGTGAGACTGTACCCAGGCACTGTGAAGGACACAGAAAAGGACATATTATTCCATCACTGTTGGGTGGAGAAAGCTGCTGCTGTCAAAACCAGCTTCCACAGACGGCCCAGAAGAGGACAGAGCACGAGACAGTGGAGCTGGGCTGTCCTGAGGGCCAAGGAAACAAGAAGTGGGGAGTGGACAAGAGGGCGCCGTAGACCACAGAAAGCAATGCAAAAACCCACACCTGGAAATACCACTTGATCCAACAATTCCACACGTCTGGGAATAAATCTGAAAGAACTGAAAGCAGTAATGTGAAGAAGTATCTGTACACGTGTGTTACAGCAGAGTTACTCTCAACAGCCAAAAGGCAGCGCAACCCACGTGTCCACCAATGGATGAACGGCTGGACAAAATGTGATGTGTGGACGTGCTGGAATATTACACGACCGTGAAAAGGAAGGCAGTTCTGACGCGTGCTACAACATGGATGAATGTAGAGGGCACGACACTCAGTGAAATAAGACAGTTGCCAAAAGACAAACATTGCACAATTCCACTTCTAGGAGGGCCCTGGAAGATTCAGATCCATAGGGACAGGCGGTAGGGCAGAGGGTGTCAAGGGCAGCGGCAGGACACTGAAGAGTCAGTATTCAGTGGGGGCAGAGGTTGAATATGGGAAGACAAGAGAGCCGGGTGTGGTGGCGCACACTTGCAATCCTGGCACTCAGGAAGCTGAGGCCGAAGGATCACTGTGAGTTCAAGGCCAGCTTTGAACTAGTGAGACCCTGTCTCAAAAAAAAAAAAAAAAAAAGAGGAAGGGGGAGAGAGAGGGAGAAAGAAAAGGAGGTAAAGGTGGAGGAAAAGAGGGAGGAGAAATCAACTGTAAGAAGAGAAACAAGGAAGTCTAGGTGTGAACTAGAAATAAGGAGACATGAAAGAATGATTCATAAGGCTGCCGGCGTGATACCAGTAAGAACATGTCTGTGTGCTGAGAGATACAGGCTGAAGCTTGTAAAATTGTAGGAAATCTAGGGCTTGCTTTCAAATATCTCAGAAAATAAGAAAAAGGAAAATGGATTTATACTGCAAGCCTGGCAAACCCTGATAACTATTAAATTTGGGGATTGGATAGGAAAGGTTTACTGTTCTCTACTTTTACTGCATTTTAACCTTTTTAGTAGAAATTTCTTCCTTTCTTTTTCTTTTTCTTTCCTTCTTTTTTTTTCCAGGGCTGGGGACTGAACCTAGGGCCTTCACACTGAGCTCCATCCTCAGCCCTGCCCTCACCTTTATTTATTTATTTATTTATTTATTTATTTTTAGACAGGCTCTTACTAAGTCACTACATTGTCCAGGCTGGGCTTGAACTTGGGATTCTCCTGCCTCAGCGTCCAAGAGTGCTGGGATGACAGTCAGGCATCACCACAGCTGATTGAACCAAATTCTTTTATGGAACACTATATTTAAAACTTGAAGGCAATGTTCTAAACCATGACACCAAAAGGGCTTTGCACCAATAAAGTAAAAACTGCAAACCACTTAAAAATGTTATGCATCCCATTGACACCTCTCCTTTCAATGTTTTTTGGTTTTTGGTTTTTGGTGCAGGGGAGTGAACTCAGGTCCTTATGTTTGCAAAGCAGGCAGCGGAACCACTGAGCTAAATCCCCGGCCCTCAATGTTTTAATTTCCAGGTATTTTTGTATGGCATATGATAAACGTAGCAGAAAGCTACTGTGATTTATAAATAACTGCAAATGCATATGTTATGGGTATATTGAAAAACTGTTTTGCCAGCAGGGGTAGGGGCTCAGGAGTTCAGTGATTCTGGTGGTAAAGGTGCTTCCGGTCTTTTTGTGGCCCTGAAAGGTAACAGGAATTGGAAACTGAGACAGGAGAGCTGTACAAGGAAGCCGTGGTAGGAGAGGCAACTGTGTCAGCAGGTGGCTCAGTGGTAAGCACTTGCCTAGCATGCATGAGGCCCTGGGCTCCATTTTCAGCACCCCAACCCTTGAGCAACGTGTCCTGATTCTGATCATTTGTCACACTACAGAGCTTTTCTCTCCCTCTCTCCCTCCCTCTCCCCACCCCCCTCCATCTTCTTTAGTTAGTTAGAAGCAGGGTCTTACTATGTAGCCCAGGCTGGCCTCAAACTCTCTTCAGCCCTTCTGCCTCAGCCTCCTGAGTGCTAGGATTACAGGCATGCGCCACCACGCCAGGCCTGTAATATTTATTTTTTTTTAAAGCTACTTGACAGCAAATTCAGGCTTCTTTCTGCTGCAGAGATTCTTTGGCCGAATCTGAGTCTGGGTTTTATTGTCTGGAGGCACAGGGTTCGAATCAATCCAATGGTAAGTGGCTGGGCTGCCCCACGTCACTCCTGTCACTTCTCAGCCTCTGTTCACCCAGAACTAAGGCTAATGCAGGGCCCTGCGCGTGGCAGAGTAGTACTAAGTCAGCGAGGCCAAAAAAGGGCATTAGTGCTGCGTCTGGTGTATGGAAGGCGCCCAGTAAGTGCTTGCTGTCGCTATTCGTATAAATTATACTCAGCACTTTGTTTGGGCGACAGTGTTAATTCTTTAATTCACTATTGCATTTCCTTTCAAAAAAAAAATCTTTTCAGCGAACCTGTGGAAAGGACTCACTTGAACCGCTGTGTTTCTGAGAGATCAATTTCTTTATAAAAGGAAGCAGAGGCAGAACGGGGGTAAGGAAGCAGAGGTACAAGAGGGAAAGGAGGGGGAGAGGGAGAGAGGAGGGTGATGGTGAGTCCCGGAGAGAAGGCAGGGCTGGAAGGGTGTTGAGCAGCAGCGCTGAAAGTAACAGCTACATCCGGGTTTCTCTTAAGGATGAGGGAGGGGAGGGCAGAAAGGCGGGGAGGGGTTGCAGATGGAAAGGTCGATGGGCTGCCGCAGGGGAGGACAGACGGATGGATGCGTGGATGGATGGGTGGATGGACTGGCTGGGCAGGTGGAAGAGGGGAAAGGTGAATGCATTATGAAAGGGTAGGTCGGTGATCGCGGGATGGTGAACGGAAAGCCTCGGTAAGTTAGTGCACAGAAGGAGACGTTGGCGGATGGACAAGGGTCTGGGTAAATGGGTAGAGGGTTGGCTGGTGGAGAGGTGGGTGGGTGATTGGGTGGAGAGAAATATGGACCGATGGACGCAGGAATGGGTGGGCAGGAGGACAGACGTCAGATAAATGAGTAAGGAGACTGCAGGGATAAATGGATAGAAAGACGGACGAGAGGCTAGGCGGGTGGACGAACGGGAGGAGGGACGGATGGATGGATGGGTCAGTGGGTGGGTGGACGGAGAGGTGGATGCCGAAGAGACGTTAAGGCCAACTGTGGAGGACGGAGAGGTCCTGCGCTGCTCCCCCAAACCATGCTCACGCGCGCCAGCAGGTGTCAGCCTAGCCCCGGGAATCCCGCTCTCAGCCGCGTGCGCGCCTCCTCCCCTCACCCCAGACTGAGCGCGGGGTTTAGCGGCACCCCGCGCCTTCATCGCGCCTCAGCCCACAGAGATGCAGGTCCCGCTCCGTCCAGCAAACGGAGAAGCAATTGGTCTGGGGCAGCGACAGCCCCGTGGCCCCCTCCCACCTCACCCCCCCCCACCCCACTCCCGCGCACAGCCGGGGATCCCCGTCGTCACCGCCGCCCCGAAACCCAACCCTGCTCGTGTCTTTGCCAAAGAAACGCTGGAGCAAAAGCAAACAAAATGAACGAAAACACAAAGTTTTTAAAACAACACAAAGAAAAGAACACGAGAGAGGACTGAACTTCGGCGGGAGCCACCTCGGACCCCCAGCGCCCGAGGGCGGCGGGGCCCCCGCGTTGAGGCCGAGCCCAGAGAGCCACCAGCTGCAAGGTCAGCAGGGAGCCCCGGCCCCGACCCTGAATGCCCCCTGGGGAAAACCCACTTTGGGGGTCGCTGGCAAAGAGCGAGGGGGCCCAGGCGCCAGCTCTACCAAGACTATCACAGCCTCCCTGCCCTCTCTGCCTTGAGCACACGGTTTGTCCCTGCCCCCGAGCCTGCAGGGTTAGACTCCTGTGGAACCGAAGTGGAGTTCCTGCGTGTTCCTCTACACACCCCCAAAAGCAGGTGCCCCCTGCGCCTCCCATTGTGAACCCCTTTATTGCTGCATCATGTGTGAGGGACCCCAGAGTTAAAGATCGAATCCCACATATTTGGGGTGACTTAAGACCCAGGTACTTGTTGGGCGTGTTGGTTGCTGCCTGTCATCCCAGTGCTCTGGGAGGCTGAGGCAGGAAGATCCCAAATTTGGGCCCAGCCCGAGCAGCTTAACAACTTGACAAGACCCTGTCTCAAAATTAAGACATTTAAAAACTACTAGGACTGTAGCTCATGGCAGAGACCCTGGTTCAGTCCTCAGTAGTGGGGGGAGGGGGAGAAAGGAAAAAGAAAAAAAGACCAGCGTGGATCAGCAGGCAGCGAAGTCTGTGAGGTTCCGCAGCTGGTGTGCCGTCGTGGGCGCCCTCCAGTTTGCGAGTCTGCATCCCACAGCCGGCCGAGACTGCTCTGCCCGCCCTCGCCCGGTATACTTACTCCCACTCCTTCCTCCGGGCCTGCGGGGTGCTGTGGGTCTTGTGTGCCTGGTGGGCCAAGATGACATCCCGGTAGTCCACCACGCCACCCCGCCGCCGCAGAGGGGGCCCCTGGAGGCTGCTGCTCATCCGGGGGGGCCACGCCTCCTGCAGGCCGCCATGGTGACCGAGGGGGGTGAGCATCGGGTCAGGAACCCGCGGGGACAGCGACATCCATGGGCCTCGCCCAGCAATCTCAGGGTCTTCTGCGCCCAGCACAAGGAGGAAGGAACTGGAAGGGGAGAGAGAGGCAGCGTGAGAGGGCTGAGCCAGCGCAGACGCAGGCAGACAGGAGTCCAGGGACCCGAGAGACCGCGCTCGCCTCCCCGGAAGCCACCACACACCCAGCCCAGCTGGCAGGGTCCAGGATGCCCTGGCAACTTGGGGCCCTGAAAGCCGCTTCTCGAGTGCCTCCTGGCAACCACTGCAGCTCCTGGAGCAAAAGGCCACAGGGTGTGGAGCTGCCATCCTCGCCACCCAGGTGCGGGCGGAAGGAACTGGGCTGGGTCCCTCAGCATCTCAGCGTCCCCGCTGCGCAAGGGGCCACCGAAGCCTGGCCGTCCAGTTTAATCCAGCCCCTAGGTCCTTGCTTTCCACAGACAGGACAAGTTCAAGGGGGAGTTTGAAATACACAGGAGGCCACTGACCTGCCAGTCGGCTTCCCACAGGTGCAGCTGGCTTTGATGGCTTAAATTTTAATTTGATGTGGGGGGGTGGGGGGATGTCAAACTGAGGGCCTTCACTCTGAGCTACATCCTTAGCCTATTTTTTGAGAGAGGGTCTCACTAAGTTGCCCAAGCTGGGCTCCTACTCACAACCCTCCTTGGGCCAGGAATTTAGCTCAATGGTTCCACTGCCTGACTTGCAAGCCCAAGGGCCTGAGTTCAATCCCCAGTACCCCCCCCCAAAATCCTCCTGCCTCAGCCTCTCAGATTGCTGGAAAGTTTTATTTTTAATTGACACGTAATTATAAATATGTACATTATGAAGTTTGGTATATGTAAACATTGTGCTATGATCAAATCATGGTCATTAGCACACCCAGTGCCTCTTACACTTATTGTTTCTTTCCGGTGAACCACTCAATACCTCCTCTTGGAGCTATTTTGAAGTATACGTTAAGATTCACTATTTGAGCCAATGTAATGACACACACCTATCATCCCAGCACTATGGGAGGCTGAGGCAGGAAGATCCCAAGTTTGAGCCCAGCCTGGGCAGCTTAATGACTTGACAAGACCCTGTCTCAAAAAGGAGGGGGACTGGGCATGCAGCTCAGTGAGTTCAACTTCCAATACTGCAAAAAGAAGTAACTCTAGTTGGGCTGAAAAGAGAAAAGGGACAGGATTCCCACCGTTCACGTACTCAACATCAGAGGATCTTGAAGCCCTAAGAAAACCTTTGTCTTCATTCACTTGTTCACTCAACAAACCTAGGGAGAGCACCCAGAGTGTGCTGGGCCCTGAGCTGGCCCTGGAGATGTCATGAATAAACCTGACACATGTCCCTGCCCAGATGAACAGGACATTTGAGGGAGGGAGACAGATAAAGAGCAAACTAGGCCAAGACATGATGTAGGGAGGAGAAGCCAAAACGTACTACGGAGGGAGAAGAGCGGGGGTCACTTGGCCCCTTGGCGGCCAAGCATGCCGAGCTCGAGGACCTCCAGAACACCAGGCCCCGAGGGTGTGTGAGCCCCTCCAGTAACACAGCGTCGTGTCTGTAGTGGGCCCGCACCCCTCCCCTCAAGGACTCGGGGCCGCCTTGGCCGACCCAGGGCACCAGAGAAAGTCACTGCTGCATGTGCAGTTGTGACTTCGCGGTGTCCTCGGGGAGTCGTGTTAGGGACGAGGTCGCCCCTGCTCCCTGCAGGTCAGTGCTCAAAACACGCGCTTTCCTCTGAGGACGGAAGCCCCGGGTGGGAAAGACCGGCCGGACCACAGAAAAGTTTCTGTCAGAAGGTACAGAAAGGTCCTGTCCCACAGGACGGGTGGAGCGGGACACCCCAGCTGGGCCTGGCTTCCTCTTGGGGTCCCTCTCCTTGGTTTGTGAGCGGCTGAGGTTCTCGGGGCGTTGTGTGGTCATCTCCTTGGGACTGTATCGCTCTGAATCCCACTGCGCCTCCTCTCCTCTCCTCCTCCTCTAGGGTTACTACTTAACCACACAGCAGTCCCCTCTTGTCTGTGGGGCCTGAGAGGTGTGATCAGAATATACGCTTGATGTTTAAACTTTTAAAATGTAACGAGCAGGGCCCAGCGACACACACCTGTCATCCCAGCACTCAGGAGACTGAGGCAGCAGGGCCTCCGTGAGTTCAAGGCCAGCCTAGGCTACGTAGTGAGACTCTGTCTCAAAAAAAATTTTTTAAATAAAGAAATAAAAACTTATTATAGTAAAAGACCCACTAGCCTGAATCCCCCTTAAAGTACTCCCCTCCTTTTGAACAAAATTCTCCCATCACCCTCGCCACTTCCGGAAGCAGTTCTGGAGTCCTCTTTCCTGAGTATCTTTACAAGTTCTGATCCAAAGTACTGTGTGGGGCCGGGGGTTTAGCTCAGTGGCACTGCATCTGCCACAAGTGTAAGGTCCTGAGTTCGATCCCTGGTACCAAAAAATAAAAGAAAGAAATTTTTTAAAAATGACCGTGCATGCTACCACCAAGTGCAATCCAGTGGAAACGCAGGTTTGTAAAAAAACATCACCACGGTGTCCTCCTCTGTCTTATTCACCAGATCTGGCACCATACGACTTCTGGCTCCTCCCCAAAGTCAAAATGATGGCGAAGGAGAAACATCTTGAATCGGTTCAGGACACTGAGGCAGCCAGAACAGTGTAACTAAAGACCCTCAGGAAAGAGAAACTGAACTGCTCCGGAAAACAGCAAGAGGATAGGATAAGTATGTACGAAGTCAGGGGGAGTATTTTTGCTTTGCTTTTAAAAGTTTTTTTTACTAGCGTGTGTGTTAGTTACTTTTCTCGTGTTGCTGAGACAAAACACCTGACACTCCAAGTTAGAGGGGAAAGCGTTATTTGGCTTATGCTTTGTAGAGGTTTCAGTGCACAATCGGCTGGCTCCAAGGCAGGGACGGCAAAGAGGACTGCAGAGGACAAACAGCAAGGCACGCACAAGGTAGCAGAGGTAACAAGGCCCTTATCAGCGTCTTTCTGCCCCTTGTATCTCACCCAGACTACCGGGGATTAGGACGGTGCCAAACCAGTCATCACGTGGTTTAGTAAGCACGTCCCCGTATTTATTTATTTTTTTGGTACTGGGGATCTAACTTGGGACTTTGCACTTGTGAAGCAGGCGGTAGAAGCACTGAGCTAAATCCCCAGCCCCCTCGTATGCCCCTTTACTCCCAGCATCACACACTCTAGATTTGGCCCCTCAGAAAAAGCCCCACCAAGACTGCATGAGGCCTTAGGGGGACATCTAGACAGGAGCCCTAACAGTATGTGTTTGTGATACACAGTGCATTCGTCTTGGGGAGTTTAGACTATAAGACCTAACTGCAAAATAAGCTCTAGCGGGATTTCAGGATGCTCATATTATAAACCCTAATCCCAAAACTAAGGACCACTTAAGACTGTCGGGAGGAGAACCACGCCTGCTCCTGACCCAGCCACCATCGCTCAAGCGCCTGGAAGGTAGCTGCGTGGGCGCCCCTGAACCCCCATAAGCGCCACCACCACCCCTCACTCTCAGACCTCCTGACTGTGCAAGTCTTTGGACCCACTCTGCAGAGGCAGAGGTGGTCATCAAGGGTATTTTTCTGAGTTCCCAACTGTGAACATCTTTAAAGAAAGGGGGGGTGAACCTGTAATAGAACGTTGTGGAGTTCAACCATTCAGAAGGATGGGGAACTCAATCTGGGCCTTGCAGCCCAAGGTCAGTCAGCGTCATGGGGTTCAGCCATCAGCTAACTGAGATCGGGGGTCTTCCATCCTCGCTCTGTCTGAGCCATTAAATGGTAAATACACTATATTGAAAAGTTTGTTCACTGCAGACATGTTCTGGACTGCTTCTTGATTTCAATTTAATTCAAATGATTTAAGGGTGATAGACTAGTGACTACCACAGGTGGTCACTTTCCAAGTTGTGCTTGATCTTAATGTGTTGCTGATTGTATCAGTTGGGGTAAAGCATTCCTGTTGATTTGATAAGCTGTTTTCTCTGATGTTATGAAGATGAGAATGTCTGTGGGTCGTTAGAGACACAGAAGCTAGGGTGCAACTATATCAGGAAGATTTGGGTGATAATCCAGAGATTAAACCAAGGACAGTCTGACAACAAAAATTAAAATGAGAAAACACTTAAGCAAGACACAAGGACAGACTTCCAGTTCACCAATGGCAAACAGTAGGGCAAATGAGGATGAAAAGGCCGATAGTGAACCACCAGGACACCCTGAACTCAAAGCACAGGAAGTAACAAAATGGATCAATCAGCCTCTAGAAAAATTCAAAACAGAAATAATTTCCCAGATAACCATAGAGCTAGTGAGCAAAATGGAAGTCATGATTTGGGACTCTAGAGCAGAAACTGACAGAAAAATAGATGAGCTCAGAACCATGATAGAAGCCATGAAGGCCCAGCATAAGAAAGAAATGGAAAAAACAAACACCCAACATAGGAAAGAAATGGAATCCATAAAACAGATTCAAACAGATATACAGGAGATTAAACACTCTATTGAAAATGTACACAACAGAATAAAAGAATGCGAAGATAGGCTCTCAGATATAGAAGATAAGATTGCAGTCAATGACCAGGAAAAGAGAGGTCTCTTAAAAACAGTAAGAGATCATGAGAAATCCATCCAACAACTCCTAGATGATGCAAAGAACAATAACATAAGACTGATAGGAATACATGAAGTAGCAGGAGAAAATACAAATGACTTAAAAAAGCTGTTCGCAGAATTAGTGACAGAAAACTTCCCAAACAGAGGGGAAGAATTTGACATTCAGATAACTGAGGCATATAGGACCCCAACTAGCTACAATCAAAAAAAATCTACACCTAGACATATAATAATCAATATCCCAGAAACCCAACAGAAGAACAAAATACTACCATCAGTAAGAGAAAAGAAACAAATCACATGCAAAGGCAAGCCCATCAGAATCACAGCAGACTTTTCAACACAAACCCTTGGGGCAAGGAGAGCCTGGAATGAGATATTTCAAGTACTAAAAGAGAACAACCTCCAACCTAGACTGATGTATCCAGCAAAACTCTCTTTCAAAATGGATGGGGAAATAAGACACTTCCACGACAAAGAACACCTGA
>NW_022900942.1:4671202-4675065 GCF_012274545.1 Fukomys damarensis | reverse complement strand
CACATGTGTAAATACCAAATAGTTTCCCTGGTGTGAATATTCTGCAACAATGCATAAGATTCTAATAAGATTACTGACATTTAGAAATTTGAAGAAAGGAGCTAAAGGTGTAGGAAAGGTGTGATGCGTAGGGGAAGAACAAAAAGGGAAAAGAAAAAAATGTGAGAGAATGAAAAGATGAAAATAAAGTGTTTGTAGATGGGGAGGGGAGGAGGGGGTGAAGGGAGGGCAGAGGTAAGGGGAAAAAATGAGAATCAAGACTTGCCATGTAAAGGTACAAGATCCCAACAATGAATGTAACTGTACTGTATCCCTAAAATGTACCAATAAACTCAATAAAATTAAAAAAAAAGACCTATTATGTAAAGGTACAGAATCCCAATGATGAATGTAACTGTATTTGTATACCTGGATTGTACCAATAACCTCAATAAAAAAGAAAAAAAAAAAAAGACTGTCGGTAAGAGTACAGCCACTGCAACACACAGCTGACATACTGAACTATAAAATAGTAATATTAACATGTAATTAAATAATGTCATTGGCACTAATACTTAAAGGGCAAATCATAACCCAAGTGGGCGCCCTTGGAGGACAGGTAGACACCTACGTAGACGGACGGCCTCCAGCCTCACTGCCAAATGACCCATCGGCGCACAGACAATGCACGAGCTACGCCTGCACTTGATAACGAGCGGACGTGCTTGTGTCTTACACGAATCTTCACGATTCCGTACACCGTGTGTTGTAACAGACACGCTCAGTGCACTCGTGTGAAGCAAAGAAACGTTCTCGGGATTCGGTGCCTGCAGTTTTTCATCACTTTCGCCCGGACCTTCTCTCTGAATGGCATCGTTTCTGTGGCCACTCCTGGACCGTGAGGCTTCGATTAACACTTGATTTAACGGAAGCTTTGTGAAGCCAGCCTGCAAGAGGTCGTGAGTTGGGCGGAGAATTCACGGAATAGAATCACCGACGGCTCTGTGACCAGTGCGCTACGAGCAGGCTACGTGGACAAGAAGCACTCAATTAAGGAGGGCTCTATCGCTGGACGTGGGAGATTGGGGCCAATGGTTCTACAGGAAATGGAATCGCAAGAAATTCAGGCTGGAATCTGGGGTTCGGAGAGTTACGACGATGTTCAGAAGAAGATGACCGATTATGTTTTAATAAACGTACATTTTTGTACATGAACAAAAGTAGGTTGTTGTACATTTTTTTAAAAAGAGACAAACCCTGAAAATAAGCCCTGGTTGGTCTTGTGGAGCAAAACAAAAAAAATTTTTTTTTTGTACTTGGGATCAAAACTCAGGTCCTTGCACTTGCGGGGCAGCCGGCGCAACCACTGAGCTAAATCCCCAGTCCCTAGAGCACAAATTAACATAGGACTCAGCCTTATTCGGGGGGAAGCGCAGCACGTGGGGCATCTTGATCCTTTTGACTGCCTGTCCTCCGGCTCCCTTCATGCCCAGGTCCCCTCCGGTCTCCACGAGTCTGTCTCTGGGGGAATATCTCAGAGCAGATTAATGGCAGTGTGCCTCAGAGTGTAATATTTTTAAAAGGCGACCTTTCACCTTATTTTTCAAACACACCTATTTATGTTCCAAGACCCCAGCGGAGAGCTGAAGCCTCAGATAGTCAGCAAGCCCTGTGTGTACCGGCCCCCCCTTACAAGTGTACCTGCGCTCAACGCTAATTCGCCTTTCATCACTGCGCGAGGTTACCGGCAACGAGCACTAATCGAATGGAAGGAGCGTGGCCACATACTCTCAGAACAGTTACGGAATACTCCCTCGCCCTCTCCCGGGAGTCAAGTCCAGAATGAACAGTTTTGGACTACAGATGACCCCGGGAACTGAAAGCACAGATATTGAACATGCGGATGAGGAGGGTTTTGGGGCACCGCTGCCCTTCTTGGAGTGACACGCTGTTAACGGACTGGCACGCCGCCGTTTCTATAGAATAGCACAAGGGGGTTCCTATCCATGTCATTTCTTTATCTCGGTTTAATCCTTTGGCAAGGGCTTCCATATCATCTTGAGGCAGAAATGGTAGGTACTGTCTTGTTTCTAATTTTAGTATTTATGCTGATCATGCTGATCATGCCCCCACCATGGTCCCAGCTACTCCAGAGGCTGAGGCAGGAGGATTGCCTGAGCCCAGGAGTTCCAGGCCATCTTGGGCAAACCCCATTTCAAACCAACAAAACTAATTTTTTCCTTTTGAAAATAGCTTTGAAGGTGTTTTAAACTGACAAATAGAGATTGTAAATGTCATGTTGGGCAACAAACAGTGACAAAAGTGGTGAGTGAACTAGTTACATTTTAAAGGCTGGGGCAGAGACCTTGGATTTGCTCAGGGAATCAGAGGGCAGGCTGGGTGCGACTCGTGAGGGGCACTGGCCTGGCCTCCCAGAGACCCTGAGTCCCACACCCCCAGTGCCACAAAACAAAACACAATCAAGTAGGAGACGCATGTGACTGTGAGTGAGTAAGGAAGGGTGCAGAGGAGCTGGGGGGCGGGCCGTGCAGTACCCTGCGGACCACACCGAAGACCTGCTCAGTTCTTCTCAGAACAGCACGGCGCCCAGCTGTGGGAATCCATCCTCCCTCGATGGCACATCTTCACTCCCAAGTGATTGTTCCACCTGGGCCTCTCAGTGTCTGTCCAAGAAAGGCCGGGAATGATGAAAGAGAAGCAAGAGGCCGCCCCTCTCCTCACGCACACGCGTTTCCCAAGTGTCTGCGGCATCCACAGATGAAGCGGATCTGCGCCCCTGGCTGCAAAGAGTCTGGAGCAGGACGGTGGCCGGAGCTCCTCCAAGCTGCTGCCTCTGCTCTGTTTCTTCCCCTTTCACTTCAGAGGCTCCTAACGAATGAGCATCTCCCATCCTCCCCAGGAGTATCGCTCTGCAGCTGCCCGTTGCCCTTGTCCTCCGGCTTCCTGCAAGTCCTGTCGCCTGCGGGGTGCGTGACCTGTCCTTCCTGGGGCCTTTACGTATCACCCTCGATTGCCTATGACCATTCATTTCTAAAGTTTTCTGTGTTTTCTCAAATACTTTTCCCTCACCCTGAAAAAAGAAATCTTCTATCTTTCCAGTAACCACTTGCACGTAGAAGGCATGTTCCTTTCCATTTTGCAGAAATAAAACTGAGGACGGGAGGTAGATTCAAGGGTCTCCCACAAAGCCTGGCCTGCCTATGAGATTGCAAGTCTCCTTGTAAGAGTTACCCCTCCTCAAGCCAGGCGTCGTGGCTCACACCTGTAATCCCAGCACTCGGGAGGCTGAGGCAGGAGGATCACTGTGAGTTCAAGACCAGCCTGGGCTACATAGTGAGTTCCAAGTCAGTCTCAATTACATAGTGAGACCCTGTCTTAAAAAAAAGAGTTACCACACCTCCCAACATATTCTCACTGCATGTATAGGAGGAGGAATCCAGCCTCTAGACTGGGGGTGCTATGTAGATCTCCTCCTTAGTAAAACCTCTAAACTAGGGCTGGGGTGCACCTCAATGGTGAGCACTTATCTAGCATGTGTAAGGCCCTGGGTTCCAGCCCAACGCCGCACAAAAAAAAGAAAACTCAACGATCAGTCATGATGGAAGCATTGTGATGGGAAAAGTTCCAAGCTGGGTATGGTGTCACCGGCCTGTAATCCAGGGCTGGGGCAGGAGGATCACAAGTTCAAACCCACCCTGGGCAACTTAATGACTTAGTGCGACCCTGTCTCAAAACTTTAAAATTTTAAAAAGGGCTGGGGATAGAGCTCAGTGTGAAAGTCCTGGGTTCAATCTTTAGTTTTGTTTTTTTTGTTTGTTTGTTTTTTTGAGACAGGGTCTCACTATGTAGTTGAGACTGACACC
>NW_022900942.1:4663353-4671018 GCF_012274545.1 Fukomys damarensis | reverse complement strand
GGAGGAGGAGGAGGAGGAAGGAAGGAGAGAGAAGGGGAGGGAGAAGAGGAAGAAGGTGCTCCCTGTCCCTGTAGATGGTGCCTTCTGACACAGCCACCTCCTGAGCAGTAGGGCTCAGAGGGGGTTCATGGGTGACTGGATCGGGAGGGCTCTGCATCACCAGTGAAGAATCCATACTTTGATGGCTTTATCGGGAGTGGCAGAAACTAAGGAAGCAGAGGCTGGTTGAAGGGATGGGTCACTGTGCTAGCCCTTTGGGACCACGACTTGTCCCCAGCTCTTCTTCTCTGTCTGTCTCTCTGCTTCCTGCTGCCATGAGGTGAGCAGCCTCCTCCGCACGCTCCTGCTGCCGTGACGCTTCTACCCAGAGCCAGCAGACCATGAACTGAGCCCTCTGAATCCGTGAGCCAAAATCAACCTCTCCTCCTCCGAGGTCACGGTGACAGAAAGGTCATCTCTTTACCGATCCCACCCTTCACCCTGATGCCAAAGCCACAAACAGAGTTCACTCCCTGCTTCCCTTCACCTACAGAGTTGAATCCAAAATACATCCTGCCTCCCACCACCGCACAGCCAGGACACGGGCAGTCAGAAGTGGGGCTGTTAATGGGAGAAAAGTGCACCCATGGGGCTGCCTCTACTCCCCCAACCTCCTCCCGTGCTCTTCCTCCTCTTACCCTCTACTCCCCAGGTTCACTGGCCTCCTCACCATACCTGGCCTTTCCCAGGCTGGTTCCCTCTCTGGACCTGCTGTTCCCTCCTCCTGGGCTGCTTTTCCCTTAATCTTCCACAGGCCTGCTCCTTTCACCTTTTAAGGCTGCTGTCGGGGGCAACTGACTGGCCCGATCTGCCCAGAGTGACAGCCCAGCCAGTGCCCTCATCATTTTTCCCAGTGAGGTCGGCATGGTGTGTGCTGTGGGCCTTATATCACATCTACTCCCTGCAAGCTCGACAGGGCCAAAGATCTTGGCTTGTCCTCTTGCCTTGGGCTCCCAGACACCTTCCGTGTGCCTTGCCTGGACGGATGGTTGGATGGTCGGATTGGTGAGTGGGTGGATGGACAACCTGAGGACTGTCCTCCACCCAGGAAACAGTATCAAGCGTCTTACAAACCACAACCTGGAACCCAGAGCTTTTCCTAAGTAGGGAAGGAATAGACATAGTGTGCTGAGAAAAACACTTTACCTCAGTACTCTGAAGCCAGTGTGACCCCAGCATGTAGCAACTGGCCATGGGAGCCCCTGCAAGTTACTTGAGCCTCTGAGACTGCTTTCTTCTCCACACTAGGGAGATCAATCCATATAGTTGTCTCCCCATATTGTTGGGGATGAGGTCCTGGACCCCCGAGGACATCAAACTCCAGGGGCGTTCGAGTCCCTTATAGAAAGCAGGCCAGCTTTGCACAGGACCTACTCACATTTGCCTGTAGCCCTTACTTAATTCATCTCCAAACACTTACACGGTGCAAACGCCATGTGACTAGGGCCGCGCCATGTTGGTTAGGAGAGAAGACCAGAAAAGTGTAAGTTCAGCACAGACGCAGCGTTTCAAGGGGTCTTACACAGGCAGCTGGTAGGAACCACACTCGGAGAAGCTGTGGACACAGAGGACCAACTGCCCTTCAGAGAGCTTTTGGGAGGGACGGGGGCTCCCCCGCGAGAACACAATGTCACCGCACGGTCAGGCCATGGAAAGTGCTCGAAGACACCCGCTCCTGTGCTGATTTGTGGCAGGTCAGTGGAAGGGGGCATCGCAGGGGATGGGGACAGCTGCTCCGATAGCATCACCAGGGAGCTCTGCAGAGCCCTGGTGAGTGGCTCCAGCTGTCCTGTGTGTACACAACCAGCAAACGCACCGGGCTGCCCTCAGTCCGGCTGGGCGTCCACCCACGGGGCCTCGCGACCAGGTGTGATCCCGCCAGCTGTCTGCCCAGCCGGGGCGGAGGACACGGCCAACAGGGGTTGCTCCACCTAGGAGCAGCCAGGTGCTGCAAACAGGCAGTGCACAGGGGACAATGGGGAAAGCAAACAGAAGAAAACAAACAGCACAACGCCCACAGCAAGCCTTCCTGTTGATGTGCTCACAGGAGCAGAACCCACCGGGCACACCAGCTCTCAGCTGTGCCCTCCTGCCCACAACCTCACAAGAGCCATACTTGAGATCAAGGCTGACTCTCACCAGCAACCTGTGTTGCCATGGCAACCAGAAGGCGCACGTGCGCGCGCGCGCACACACACGCACACACACACACACCCGGGGGAAGCCTGGGGACCGTCTGTGTCCTCCCACCCCATGGGGATAGGTTCTTTACCCAGTAGTTTCCAAGAGTGAAACAAGTACTAAATGATTTTAAAAAGAAGAGGAAAAGATACAGAACACACACCCAGGGGAAGCCTGGGGACCGTCTGTGTCCTCCCACCCCATGGGGATAGGTTCTTTACCCAGTAGTTTCCAAGAGTGAAACAAGTACTAAATGATTTTAAAAAGAAGAGGAAAAGATACAGCACCGAAGAACAAAAGTAAAGAACATTCTCTGATTTCACAGGCTCATCGCACACGTTAGAAAATGCATGATGTTCCCAGAGAGGGACAGAGACCACATGTCTGCTGCATAAGGACCTAAGGAGGAAAGGAAAACAGGACAGGCTGGGGCTGGAGCCTTGCTATCGCGGAGCTCCGTAGGACTGATCCAGTCTGGGCACCAGCGTCTTTCGAGGTTTTATGGTTCTCCGGGATGCAGGAGCCAGCGTTCTAGACCCAGATCTCTGTGAGCCTCTTCACGTGTCTCTGTGGAACAGTTCCTAGAAGTGGAGTTGCTATTTCAAACAGTGTGCTCCTTTTAAAGTCTGACGCACTCTCACCAGAATCAAGACGATATCTCGATGCCCAGGCCAGTTCTTGGCGACCAACTGGCCCTGGACAAAATTCCTGGGTCCTCTTTTCTGTCTTTGTGTTGGTGGCACTGGGGATTGAACCCAGGGCCTTCGCACTGAGCTCCATCCCCAGCCCTGTTATTCTGAGGCAGGGTCTTGCTGAGTCACTAAGCCACCCAGGCTGCTCTCAAACTTGAGATCTTCCTGCCTCGGTGCCTGCACCCCGAGGACCAGGATTTGACGTCTCCTCTTATAAGGGTACTCATCCACCACGACGGCTCCCCTCACCGTGACTTCACCTAAACCCCAAACACTGTCCATTGAGAGTTAGCACTTCGACACAAGACTGAGAGTACAGCGCAGTGGTCCGCCGCCATGCGTTAATGCACTACAGTCCGGCCCTGTACGGTGGTTCTGTGACCACACATCCAGCCAGCCCGAGGGAACATCACATCTGCGCTGGGCGAGCGTGCAATTTTTTCTCGCATTTTCTCCCCACATGACACAATATAACAACTATTTCCTTGGTGTTAGGGGTTACAGGCCACTGAGGGATCACCTCAGGTCTACGGGAGGATTGCGTTCCCTCTGTCGTCTCATACAAGGGACTTGGGCACCCGTGGGTTTCAGCATCTCTGGGGTCCTGGCGCTGACTCCCCACAGACTCTGAGGGGTGGCTGTACTTGATGAGAGCAGTGTGCGTTTCCATCTGGAAGGTTTTCCTCGTGCCCTGGAAACCGTGCGTTCCCGTGGGATAGCACAGGTGTGCCGTCCCGTTGAACGAGGAAGAGTTCGTTAAAAAGAGCAGCTGTGCGTGAAATCGGAGCCCTCCCCTCCGAGCGTCCCCTCCCAGCTTTTATCCTCTTCCGCCCCTGTGGCATCCGATCCCGCCTTTCTCTGTGTGCTAAGAGCCCATAAAAGCAGCCTAATCTCACCAGGGACGAGAGAGGGGTTGCTAAGACCCACAGAAAGGGCGTAGGGCACGACGCCGGCAAGCACAGGTTCTACCAGCCAGGACGCAGACGATCCAGATGTTGTCACAAAAGGACCCTGGAGTGCAGTCACCAGCTTCCGGGAGGTGTTTCATTTCACTGATAGTAAAGGCAATTTCAGGTCCTGAACAAACACTCTCCCCTGCAGGTAGCCAGGTCGGTGGGAAGAGCTGAGGACCTACATAGAATTAAAACCTCATAACCAGGAAAAACCCCAAAAGTCCACTCAGGAAGGGACAGGCAGATAAGCAAACGGTGGAATATTACTCGGCCCTAAAGAGAAAGGGAATTCGGACACAGGCCATAGTGTGGGTGAACCCTGAGAACGTTATACTGCTTGAAATAAACCAGACACAAAAGCCAAGTACTATACGATTCCACTCACTGGCGGTCATTAGAGGAAGAGTCAGAAAGACAGGACGTAGACCAGTTGGTACCAAGGTCTGGGGAGGGGACAGGGAGTGTTAACTGGGGACAGAGTTTTGGTGTAGGAAGATTAAAGAGGTACAGTTATGGATAGTGGTGATGCCTGCACAACAATGCAAACATTGTTAACTCCTCAGAATTGCATGCTTTAAAATGGTTAAGGGGGAGGCCGAGGCAGGAAGATCTCGAGTTCAAGGCCAGCCTGGGCAACTTAGTGAGACTCTCTCAAAATAAAATAGAAATGGCTGAGGTTCATCTGGGCATGGTGGCACATGCCTGCAATCCCAGCACTCTGGGAGGCCCAGGCAGGAGGATCACAAGTTAGAGCCAGCCTGAATAACTCAGTGACTGAGGAAGACCCTGGCTCAAGATCAAAGAATGAAAAGAGCTGGGGGTGTAACTCAGTGCAAAGGCCCTGGGCTCCATCCCCAGTATTGAAAAACAAAGTAAAGATAGTCAATTTTATGTTATATCTGCTTTACAAATAATTTTGACATGTTAAAAGTTTTAATTTTTAACAAATGACCTGAAATGTGCACCTATCTTCATGCAGATACCTGAGTATTTACAGCGGTCCTGGCTTTGAGCCTTTATAATTTCCAGCACCAGCATCCCCTGAATGAGAAAATTGATAAATAGATAGTGTCCATAAAGCAATGTGGCCAGGTGTGGTGGAGCACGGCTTTAATCCCCGCACTCAGGAGGCTGAGGCAGGAGGACTGCCACAAGTTCAAGCCCAGCCTGTGCTGCATAGTGAGGTCCTGTCTCAAAACACCAATGATGATGATGGTGGTGGCAGTGGTGGTGGTGGTGGTGAGACGTGGACGCTGAAAGGACAGGTGGGCAGGAGAAAGGACATGCAGGCCTTGATGAGCAAATACAGGCCCGAGTAAGGAGCCAGGCACCACAGGGCAGTGCAGGCCACTGTCAGCAGATGCAGACACATATGAGGGGACTCTGGCCACAACTCCAAGGTCCTTGTGGGGAACGGTGTGAAATTCCCACACCCCATCTCGGCACCGTCAAGGAGCAAGGTGGAAGAAAACATAAAAACCATGACTGACCGTGCTTCCATGGCCTGGAGTGAAAGTCCAGCCCTGCCCCACATGCTTGGGAACAGACCTGACCACAAGGCTGGGCCAGATGGCAGAGGCGCCAGCCTGGGGCCCGCAAGGCAGCGTGCTGGGCAGAGCTGGCAATGTCCACCCTGGAGAGAAGCGGACAATGTCATCGCGGGGACAGGTAGCCTGGGAGCGGGGAGACAGACTGGGGGAGACTGGCAGACTGCACCAGCTGCAGGTAAACTGCATGAGCCACTCAGCCTCAAGCCGGATTCTTCCCCCCAAAGTCCTGTCCTCCGTCCAACCAGCAGTATATATTCAACAGCTACTGAGTACCAAGCACTATTCTCAGTCCAGGGGCCCAGCAGTGAACCAGAAGAGACAAAAACCCCCTCTGTCCTGGAGATGAACTTCAGGCTGGGAGACAGGCCAGAAACAGAAAAGAGAAATAAAATACACAAGGTCAGATGGAGAGGAGAAGATGGGAGAGGAAGAGGGGCAGGGAAGAGGGCTGTCACTTCCACAGGGACTGGGAGGGGCTCCCTGAGGAAGGGGCTTGTCGGGAGTTGTGAGAGGAACTCACCCAAAAGGAACAGCTGTGCAAAGGCCCTGAGGCTCATGTGACTAGAGCAAAGTTAGGAAGGAGGAAATTGTAAGAAATAGGTCAAGGAAGTGCTGAAAACAGAAGGTACTGGGCCTGGTAGGCCCAGGAATTTGTTGAGGAAGGTGGGAGCCATGGAAGGCTCCGAGACTGTGAGGGGCATGAACCTGACTCAGTGTTCACAGGCACCCTCTCAGGGTTGGATGTGCAAGAAAGCCGAAGCCCAATGGAACCCATCACCCAGCTGTGGCGGGCCTCTGACCCCTCCCCCACAAGGAATTTCAGAATCCCCAACCTTCAGTGCCTTGAACCCCTCCCTCCCCAACCCCCAAAGTCGAGCTGCAAAGATGTTTCTGTGTCAGAAGCCACCAGAGGACTCTGCCCGTGCCCACCTCTGCCCACCCATTGTGCGCCAGGCATTGGCTTCTCTTGCTTGGGGCTCCCACGGCCACAGGATCACATCCCCTGCTTGGGCTATGATCCTAGATCTGCCCCCTATTGCTGTGTGACCTCAGGGAAATCACCTCACCTCTCTGAGCCACATTAGCTGTGGAATGAGGACGGCTAAAGCACGTATTTGTGGAGTCACTGTGAGGGCAAAACATAGCCAGTCCTCTGTATTCTTGGGTTCTGCATCCAAGGGCCAAATCAATGCCCAACTGAGTTGGGATCTGCCAAGTCCTTTGGATACCAAGGAGCGACTGTAACTTACGCTCCACAGCCTGCTCATCACCCTCAGCATCATGGGCATCGCTGCCCTCACAAGTTGCCCTGGAAACCCAGCCCAGTGCCCGCAGGACAGGGACGATTCAGTGAAGACTTGCTGAGAGGTGGGTCTATCATTCCTTGTAACCTCAGCTACTTAGGAGGCTGAGACAAGAGGAACAGGAGCTTGAATCCAGCCTGGGCCACTTTGATAGAACTCTGTTTCAAACTAAAATAGAAAGGGCTGGGGCCCTAGCGCCGATCGAGGGCCTGGGTCCAATCCCCAGTACTACACATAAGGAAAGGAAAGTACAGCCAGAAAAAATAAAGGCAAGAGCTTCTCCGAGCAAAGGGTGATCCTCTAATCCCTAACCTCTCTTAGACAAACCCGAGCCATTCCCCGCAAGGCAAAAGTGCTTCTGGCTATCTTAGACCCTTGAATTTTCTTTTCCCGAATATGTTAGTTTGTTTTGTTTTTCTTGTTGCTTTTGGGGGAGTTATTTGCTTTTGTTTTTTAAAACAGAATCTTGCTTTGTTTCAGGGTGGCCTCTGACTTGCTAGGTAGCCCAAATGGCCTCCAAATTGAGATCCTCCTGCCTCGGCCTCCCAAGTGCTGGGATTATAGGCATATGCCACCAAGCCTGGTTCTGAATATGAATTCTTGACCCCTTGGTATTTAGATTGGCAGTATTTTGTTATCTGCCTCACACACCTGCCCTCCAGCTAGACGACGGCTGTGGTAGTCCACATGCTAAGTAATACATCCCGGCATTAATTCATTACAATGGTTATTCCAAGTGCTGATGACCCTGGTTAGTTGAACAAATATTTGTTGAGTACATACTGCATGTCACTGTGGCTTAATGAACATTCACATTGGGATCCTAAAACTCTAGAGAAGGTAGGCATGGTAGCTGTTGCCTGTAACCCTAGTACCCTGGGAGGCTGAGGCAAGAGGATTACAAGTTCAAGATTTAGCAAGATCCTGTCTCCAAAAAAAAAAAAAA
>NW_022900942.1:4645905-4663313 GCF_012274545.1 Fukomys damarensis | reverse complement strand
AGAAAGTAATGGGGGCTGGGGATTTAGCTCAGTGGTTCCCCTGCCTGCTTCGCAAGCGCAAGGTCCCGAGTTCAATCCCTGGGGAAAAAAAACGAACAGAAAAGAAAGCAGAGAAGAAGCGGGGAGAAGGGAGGGAGGGAGGGACATGAGCAGAAATCGGACGTGCACCCTGCTCCGCATCTCTCAGAGCCGCTCACATTGGATGAAAGGGTCGTAGGTTACCCAACCCTGGCCCCCCCAGCACCCAGGTGCCATCTGCAGCCTGGTGTGAGATTGGACCCCGGGGTTTGGAGGGAAGCTGTCCCATGCTGAGTGGGGTGCCTGGGGCTCCTCAGACCCCAGCCACTCCCCACTGGTGGGACTCTGCCCGGGGCTGGCGGCCTGAGAGTGCTCTCGGAAGCTGCTGCTGCCCCTGCTGCCATCTGAGGTGGGGACCTGCACATCCAGGTACGCGGACTCAGGCAGGGGCTCCTCCGGCGGCCAGGTGCTCCTGCCTCCCTCCTCCGTCAGAGAACTGGGCCTGGCCGAGGGGTGCGGATGACCGCGCCCTGTGAGCTCGTCTGCCCGCCCTGACAGCCCCGTGCCAAGTTCCCAGAGTAGAATCTCCCTCACTTGCCCTCTGATCCTTCAGGCTACCATTTAATTTAGAAAGACTAAATAAGCCAAGCATGGAGGACCACCCCTGCCATGGCAGCACTGGGAGGCCGAGGCAGGAGGATGGCAAGTTCGGGCCCAGCCAGGGCCACTTAGCAACTTAGCAAGACTTTGTCTCAAAAATAAAATAAATTAAGGTAAAATAAGATAAAGTCAAAGGCTGGCAATGTAGCTCAAGGCAAAGGCCCTGGGCTCAATTTCCAATACTGAAAATAAAAATAAAAGCCCTAAGGAAAGCCCCACGCCACAGGTTTGGAGTCCCTGCACTGCACCCGGTGCTACCTACAGGCAGTGAGGCCATCTCTGTACCTCTGGGGACCTGTGTCCTGGAATTGGGGTGCAAGGGGCAGAACCCACACAGGGAGGGAGGGAGGGGCTGTGTGCAGCTGTGGGCCCGAGGCTGTCCCTACAAGACCTGCGGGGACAGGACGGGACGGGGCAGGGAGGCCCTGGAGCTGAGTGGGCAGGAAGAGAGCCCAGCCAGAGCCTGGTGGGGCAGCGTTGGCTTTGAGATGAGGGTGCAGGTGCAGAGGGGAGGTGGCCGCAGGATGCATTTGCTCCTTCTTGGGGTGAGGTCCCCCAAAGCGGGTGTCCCTGGCAAAGGCAGTGAGGAATGGATGTGACCCTCGGCCCACCCAGGGGCATCTGCACCATGGAGCTGTGGGAGAGGAGCAGAGAGGAGAGGAAGAGGCTCCTGCTGTCTTTCTCTCTTCCTGGGGAACAAAAGCCACCCATCCAAAGTAACAGTGGGCCAGAGAGTGAGATTATCACATATGAAACGGAGGAAGTAGCTCCCGAGGACGACGTTGCCATTGTTCTCAGCACCGGCCCATCTGTGCTCCTCCTACCCAACGCTCGCTCATGCTGGGCGCAGAGAGCAGGACCCAGCCACACGGGTGGCAGGAACTTTTGTCTGGGATCCTCGGAAGCCAGAAGCCACAGAACGGGCTGGGCTGGCTCTGACCCTGTCCCCCTGCAGCCGGCCCGGCTTTCTTCTTCTTCCTGTTCTTCTCCGCGTGTGCGGTGCGGGCTGACTGCACGCATCACGGGGAGTCAGGGCAAGCGCCTGGAAGCGACTACTGGCAGGGACCGGACCCAGAAGCAGGTGTGAAAATCAACAGCAGGATTGGATTGAGGTCGGTCCCTGTCATTGTCAGGAAGTCTCACTACCTGTCAGGGGCAGGTGGCAGAGGCTGCTGGACGGAGAGGAGGTTTGGGGCATGTGAGAAAATGGATTTTAAAACGAGAAACAAGTATAAGCTGGAAAAGCTAGAAATGCGGTGTCTCACACACACACATACACACACATACACACACACACACACACTTTAAAGGAAATTGTTCGGAAAGAGGAGGTTTTGGAGAGAGAATCCAGTAACAGCTGGCGTAAAACTGCCCACCTTCCAAAGAACAATTATTCACGGAGATGAAGATCTTTTTGTTCCACTGCCTTTACAGACAGGCAACTGCAGTCAGGAGAGAGCCATTAAAGTCCCCGCACCCCTGAGTCCCCAGGGCCACTCACCTGTGTTCAGCTGGAGCCGGGCTCAGGCGACACGGAGGGTCCGCCCGGTGTCCCGAGGGCAGCACCTGACCCGCGCCCAGGGCTCCAGGCCAGCGCCAGGGCACAGATCCATGGTACGAGTCCAGCCAGGGGCAGGGGCAGGGGCAGGGGACGGGGGAGGAGAGAGATCCCCGCACCCCTGAGTCCCCAGGGCCACTCACCTGTGTTCAGCTGGAGCCGGGCTCAGGCGACACGGAGGGTCCGCCCGGTGTCCCGAGGGCAGCACCTGACCCGCGCCCAGGGCTCCAGGCCAGCGCCAGGGCACAGATCCATGGTACGAGTCCAGCCAGGGGCAGGGGCAGGGGCAGGGGACGGGGGAGGAGAGAGAGAGAAACAGGGAGGGGACAGCGCCTCAGACCCCGATCATCCTCCGGCCAGCTTCGCCCAGATGCACCCCGAGCGCAGAGCCAGCCGCCCGTGTTCCGGTGTGCACTGTCCCCTCTGTCCCTTCTCCTCGCTGCATGGTGACCTCCCAGCACGCGGCACAGCGCGGATCGCGGGGAGTTTTTCCTCACCCTGAGCGAGCACGGGAAAGGTGCTGATCGGAGATTCCCTGTCCTCCACCTGTTCCTCGAGGGGGGGTCTGGGGGGGGACGCCTGGCAGCCGGAATTTAACCGTGCCCCCTCTGCCAGATCACAAGCTACATTATTCATGATGTCAGGGAAAAGGTGGTAATTAAAGGACAGCTGCTAACTCCCTGAGGCAACTTCCTCTTACACTTGATCACCGTCCTCAGGGGAAAGGGCTGCAGGATGGAACAGAAAACCGGGAAAGGCGAGACTGAGTCTTCCCATGCATAAAGCAATGTACTCTTAAGTTTGTAGGGGGTTTTGCAGTTTGAGTAGATTTACTCCAAAAACTAGGGCGACCTCGGGTCTTTTTTCCTCAGTGCTGGGGACAGAACCTAGGTCTCAGGTGCTTTGCCTAGGGTCACCCCTGTAACCACCCAGCCCTAGGCTGTCTGTCTAACCTCCAGGGTTCTGGGTTTTCCTATAAGAATACCCAGGGCGCAGAGAGTCTGTATTTTTTTTCCCCCTCAAGGTAAGGTGAAAAACGCAAAGATCTGCTTCTCTGGGAAAAAGAACCTTAAACAGACAGTTGAAGAGAACTGAAGTTGTTCGGCTGTTGGGAATTTAAGGACTTGGGGTTAGTTTTGTAAGCTCTGTTCATGGTGGTGGTGGTGGTGGTGGTGGTGGCGGTGGTGGTGTGTGTGTGCGTATGTGTGTGTGTGTGAAAAAAGTCCCTGGCCAGGCTCAGTGGAACATGCCTGTCATCCCAGCAGTTTGGGAGCATGAGACGTCAATATTGCAAGCTCAAGCCCAGTCAATTTAGAAAGACTCTGTATAAAAAAAAACAGACTGGAAATGGAGCTGAGTTCAAGAGCCTCGATACAGCTGGGGTGGTGGCTCATGCCTGTAATCCCAGCACTCAGGAGGCTGAGGCAGGAGGATCACCGTGAGTTTGAGACCAGCCTGAGCTACATAGTGAGTTCCAGTTCAGTCTCAACTACGTAGTGAGACCCTGTCTCCAAAACAAACAAACAAAAAAAGCCTCGGTACAAAAAAAAAGTCTTTAGCTGCTGGGCATGTGTACTGATGTATTCATAGTAATGTGCAGCCTGCCTTGCAAGCACAAGGACCCGAGTTCGATCCCTACTACCAAAAATAAATAAATAAATAAATAAATAAATAAATAAATAAATAAATAAATAAAAGAACTTCAAGCCGAAATAGGACAAGAGGAAGGATAAGGAGGAAGAGAGTATAAGGGAGAGGAGTAGGAGAATGGATAGGATTCAAATATGCATTATAAAAATGCTACTGTGAAACCCAATGTTTTGTAAAGTTAATATGCACTAATAAAAATATATATTGGGAAAATTCTAGGACATGATGCAAATATCAATCAATGGAACATAGATAAATAACACATAGTGCATTTATACGACAGACTATTATACAGCCAAGAAAAGTGAAAAAGCACTGATACCTACTACAATGTGCACAGACTTCAAAAATTTCAACCTGAGTGAAATTGGACCAGCCCCCAAGCTTACTTTAGTGATCTGTGAGCTATGTAAATGTTTATCATTGGCTCCATGTGCAGTGGTTTCATAAATACCAGACTCTGGCTTTTCTAAGCTGTGTGACCCTGGGCAAGTCCCTTAAGCCCATGTCCCTTCCTGTTTAAAACTAGGATCATACAATTTTAGAAAGATTGTCCTGAATATAAAATAAGACATAGCTACTAAAGTGCATTGTGAAGTCTAAAATGCCATGCAACATAAGATGTTATTATTGTTGTGCAGGGAACCATAAGTCTATGCAATTAACATTGAATTTTCCTATTTTTAAGTCACATGACTTGTATGAGTCACTTCACGAGGGACATAAATAGCCATCCTAGTTTCCTTAGCAGTCCTTTTAAATGTCAAAAAGTCCCGCTTTTTCTTTTGTGCGAATGAGACCATCCTGAGTCAGCCATCTTTTGAACCCTTGTGGCTTTTGTAAGTGTCTGTGACCATGAATAGACTGCACAATTGGCCCCAATTATTCACGACTTCCTGTTTGCAGATCTTTGCCATGTTCTCAGTGTGGGTGGTGTGCACTGCCCACCCCCTGGCTTTGGACTTGGCCACATAACTTGTTTTCATCAGGAACGCTGCGGGCAGAAGTGGCAGTGAGCCAATTCAGAGCCCAGGCCTCCGAAGCAGCCCAGACTCCTACCTGCCCCCTTGCCCTTTGACCTCACGATGGGGACCAGAAGAAGGAAGAGAGCGGTGCAGCAGTCACCCAGCTGAGCCCCAGCAAATCAGCCCGCCCCACTGACTGGCAGGCACACGGGCACAAATGACACTGCTGTAAGTCCCAGTGCTTAGACTGGCTTCTAGTGCAACTTGCACGGCACGTTTTAGCTGTCACCTTGCCTGGACGAAGAAATGCCCAGCTGGCTGGTGACGAACTATGTGTGGCTGTCCATGAAGGCATTTCCAGAGGATTCTGGCCTTGACGGTCACACTCCACGGTCCCCATCTGGGAAACTCAAAGACACCAAGAGAGCCCATTCGCTCTGCAAATTGCTGAGCTTCATATAGCCAGAGAACACTTGACTATGTGCAACCACGGGCTGGACATATCAAGTATGTGCAGTATATTGGCCTCTGTGATCATCATCACCATCACCACCGTCACCATCATTATCTCTATGTGACTTTTCAGAGTCTGCTTGACCGCTCTGTGCCCAGCTTCTTCATCTGCAAGATGCACACGATGGTGTCCACGTTTGCCTCACAGAGCTGGAGAAGGTGACACACATGTGCTAGTCACTGCTGCTGCTACTACCGCTGACACCCACCAGGGCCACCCGAAACAGAGCACGCTCCCCCACAGGCGTTCGCAAGGTGTTTAATAAAACACGACAGCAGAGGCTGGGTCAGCTGGGTGTTACCATACCAGAGATGTTACAATGGCAGGGAGCCGTCTCCTCCCAAATCCCAGAGTGCACACATAGGGAGGAAGTGTGGTGAGCACAGCCCCCAGCAGACAGGCGCATGTGACTCAGGGCAACTGGGAGGCGAGAAGCAGAGGAAATCATTTTCAGTCTAAATTCTCAGGCTCACAGCAGCATAAGTCCTCGGCACTACATATTAGAAGCAGCCCATATGTCCATCAACGGATGAATGGGTAAAGAAAATATGGTATTTATATACCATGGAATACTACTCTGCCCTAAAGAAGGATAAACTGGAGGCATCTGCAGGAAAATAGGTGCACTTTGAGATCATAATGTTAAGTGAAATAAATCAGATACACAAGCTAAAATATTATATGGTTTCTCTTACGTGAAAAACCTAAACTATAAACAATGTAAAGAACCAAGAGCTGTCATGTAGATGTACAAGATCCCAACAGTGAATGTAACTGTACTGTATCTCTCAAATGTACCAGTAAACTCAATTAAAGCTGAAAAAAATAAATAAGCAATTTAAAGAGCAAAATAGGGCTGGGGATTTAGCTCAGTGGTTCCACCGCCTGCCTTGCAAGCGCAAGGACCCGAGTTCAATCCCTGGTACAAAAAAAAAAAAAAGTTAAAGAGCAAAATAAAATAAAAGATAGATGACAGGAAACCAAGACTCGGGAAGGGGATGGGGAAGTCTGGAGGGCAGGAGGGGAAAGAGAGGTAACAATGATGAAGATGTGGTATGTTTATGTACCAATTCCCCAAGATAACTGCAATTATTACATATTGCAGGCATGCTGATAAAAAATAGTTTTAAAACGGGAAAAGCAAAATTCTGCACCTCTGAGGTAGCAATAATAAGCTCTTCAGCAGCTTGATGTAATTAGATAAACACATACAGAAACTCCCCCGTGAGCACCCCCTGGTGGACCAGGCTGGAAGTGAGCATCCGGTCCTGGACGCTGTCTTTGGGGCCTGCTGCCCAGGGCACAGGGCAGGCAGAGGAGAGAAGGGGGTGGGTATGAAAACGGACTCCAGTCTCTCTCCCTTCACCAGTTATGGTCACCACGGTCTCAGCAGTACTTTCCCAATCCCTGCAATTCTGATCGTGTTTCCTCAGGAGCTTGCCTGTGGCTGATTGGTTTCATTTTTCTTCTCTGCTACAGAAGGAAAAAGAAAAAGGAAAATGGGTTCTCCAGGCGACTTCCGATGCCCAAATAAATCTCAAGGGCAATTCCACTGCACGTGTGTGTATCTCTGGTGACCTGTGCTTCTGAGCCAGCCACCCAGAGAGGAGGGATGTCACTCTGCCGTTCCCTTCTCCCCCGAGCATTCCTCTTACCCACAGGCTGCGGGCCGAATCTCTAAACCCTGTCTAGTGACAGAGGCCTCTTACTGAGAGTGACACCAACCTTGCTAGGAAATATGCCACCCAGCCACCAAGGCGCAGTGGGCACCTTTCCCATTTGCCCAGGCAAGAAAATAGCTGCTTGAATATTCGGAGCAAAGTCCAATTACCTGGTGACAGACAGGAAAGGGCACTTAAGGCAGAAAACAAGACACAGGAAGTGGGACAGGGCTGGGGAATAGCTCAGTGGTCAGCACTAGCTTAGCATGTGGGAATTCCTGGCTTCCATGCCCAGCGCCACAACCTTCCTCCTCACCTGCGTGAACCCATCATTTAAAACCAAAAGAGGCTGTGATTCCAGCACTTGGAAGGCTGAGGCAGGAGGATCTCCATGATTTTGGTTCCTCTGCAGCTCACAGGGAAGGGTTTTCCTCAGGTCTTGGCCTGTCAGTGATGACCCTGTGATCAATCACAATGTTTTTCTTGTGTGCAGGCCTGGTCCAAATCTCCCCCTTATCTTCCCTTTCATTTTCAGTGCTGGGGATAGAACCTAGGGCTTTGCACATGTGAGGCAAGAGTCTACCCCTGAGCCATGAGCCAGTCCAAATTTTCTCTTTCTAAGGACCCCAACCATGTTGCATCGGGGCCTGCAGTGGCTGGAATGGATGGGTCTTCCCAAAATTCCTGTGTTCACACCTAAGACACAATGTGAGTGGAATCAAAGCCGCGCCTTGAGGAGGTGATGAGGTGGGGAGGACTCTGACCTCAGGGATGGGATTAGCACCCTTACAAAGGGCAGTAGGCAACTTCTGCCCTTCTCCCCGCCCGCCGTGTCAGAGTATCATCTTGGAAGGAGGGATAGAGACCTTCTCTAGACACTGAATCCACCAAGACCTTGGTCTTGAACTTCCCAGCCTCAGAGCTGTGGGAAGTAATTTGCTGCTCAGTCTTGCTCTGGGAGGCTGAGGCAGGAGGATCACAAGTTCAAGCCCAGCCTGGGCAACTTCATGACTTAAGAGAGACGCTGTCACCGGGCATGGTGGTGCACACCTGTAATCCCAGCACTAGGGAGGCTGAAGCAAGAGGATCGCTGTGAGTTTGAGACCAACCTGGACTGCATAGTGAGTTCCAGGACAGTCTCAACTACATAGTGAGACCCTGCCTCAAAAAAAAAAAGAGAAACGCTGTCTGTAAAATTTTTTTTTAATTTAAAGCTGGGGGTGTAGCTCAGTGCAAAGGCCACAAGTTGAAACCCCAGTGCCCCAGAAAATGAGAATTTTACCCAGTTCCTGGTATTTCATCATATCAGCCTAAATGGACTAAGTTAAAGCCTACCCTCGTGACTTCATTTTAACTAATTTACACCTAAAATAACCCCTATTGCCTAATAAGATCACATTCTGGAGTACTGGGGGTTAAGACTTGAACACACGAATTTCTGAGGACACAATTCAACCGGTGAAGATTGCTTAACGTGGGTCTCCGTTTCCTGCCTATAAAACAGCCTACGTCACGAACAGGTTACTAATCTTGGTGAAATGATTATGACATAGGGAAGCTTGGTCCAGAGATTTTGGTCAGTGGCACCGCATCTGCCCTGCAGGCACAAGGGTCTGAGTTCAATTCCCACACATAAGAAAAAACAAAGTAAATGAAATAGGGAAGAGCTTTACAGTGTCTCCAAAAATGTCAGACAGGGGCAGGGGTGGGGCTCAGTGGTGGACGCTTGCCTAGTTGTGCAAGGCCCTGGGTTCCATCGCCAGCACTGAAAAAAAAATTTTTTTTTAATCTCGGCGAACGAAGAACTAAGTGTAAAGACCCCAGATCTAGTCCCGCAGAGGCGGCTGCGGCCTTTGAACTTCCCCGGCAGGCCAGCAGGTGGCGGTGTGGGGAGGAGGTGGAGCTTCAAGAGGGCGCGGCCGAGCGAGGCTTTAGGTCCTCGGAGGACCGCCCTGGAAGGGGATGGGAGGATGCCCGCCCTTCCTCCCCATTCTTTTTGCTTCTCCTTCATGAAGTGAACAGTTTTCCAACCCCAGTCCCCACTGGCTCCTCCCATGATACACAATCTTGGCCGGGGCCCAAGATAAGGAGACCATTCAATCCTGGGCTGAAACTCCCAAACTGTGAGCTAAAATCACCTTTTTTTTCCCCCTCTCTTTATGAGTTAATCACCTCAAGTATTTTGTCATAGTGACAGAAGAAGATAACGTGGGGACGCGAAGAAAAGTCCAACTCTAATCAACCAGAGATGCTACGTAGTGGGCTTAGTATATTTTCTGTGCCTATAACAAAATACCTGATTCGGGTAAATTTATATAATACAAAAGAAGTTTATTTTGGCTTGAAGATCTGGAGACTGGGCAGTCCGAGAGCAAGGGCCTAGCACTGTGTCATAACGGCAGGAACAGAGGGAGCAGGGACATATTTGAAAGGGCACAGCATGAGAAGTTTTTGGCAACCCACTAGCAGTAAATAACCCTCTTTTCCTTGTTTCCCCTCTTGTCTTCCTTCCTCTTCTCCTTGCTTCCTCTCTAGCACTTATTGAAAAGTCATGATATCCTGGGCACCGCCAAAGCTTCCCATATAACGAGTAGGTCTGTTCTCTACACAGTACCACTTTATCACCACCACGAAGATCTCCGTTTCACAGATGTGAAAACAGAAGCACAGAGAAATTAAGTAAGTGGCCTGCAGACACACAGCAAGGGAGGGGAAAAAAAATCAAAGTGTGCTTGTTTCTAGTCCTGAAGTACAGATGGTTGCAACGTTTTCCACAAAAGACCAGACAGTAGACATTTTAGGGTTTGTGGCCCAGATGAGTTTGGACTGTGGGTCCGACTGGCTGGCCCCTAATCATGTAATAGCCTAAGAATTTTTAGAGTAAAGCTGACCAAAATTCCCCTGTATTGGATCAGATTTCCATCACAGCCCCAGATCGGTAAGTTACAATGAGGTCATTTACCAGGAGCCAGTCTGATTAGTGCACTCTTCATAATTATTCAGATCAGATGGCTGGGGGTGTGGCTAGTGGTAGAGCATGTGCATGGCCCTCTGTTCCATCCCCAGCACTTCATGGAATAATAAAATAATTTTTAAAATGGTGTTTTAATGTCCCTATCTTTTTATTTTTAAAAACGTCTGGGCGAGCCAGGCATTTTGCTGCACGCCTGTAATCTCCACAGCTCAGAAGGCTCAGACAGGAGGGTTGTAAATTGCATCCCAGCCTGGGAAATGTAGCAAGACTGTCTCAAACCAAAAAGAACTGGAGAAGAAGCTCAAGGTGAAGGGCCTGAGTTCAATCCTCCCCAACACAAGAAAAAAGAAAAACACTTTCTGAGCACTGCCTCATTTCCGGGAAAAATTTGCTTCAGTGGAAACCTACATCTTGTCTGTCTACAGCAGGGATTGGCAAACTGCCTCCCTCAGGCCAAATTCAGCCACTTATTTCTGTCGTCTGCAGCTGCTTTCAGGCTACAAGGGCTGAGCTGAGTTGTCACTGAGACTGTATGAGTCAGCTTTTCTGTTGCTGGGAGAAGCAACCTAATATACACAATTTAAAGACGAAAAAGTTGATTTGGGCTTGCAGTTCGCAGGGTTCGGTCGGCCGTCAGCTGGCTCTGAGGCAGGCGCACCATGGCAGAAGGACGCAGGGAGCAGAGCTGCTCACCTCATGCACCTTAGGAGCCAGAAGCAGGGGAAGAGCCCCAGGGGAAAGGGCCAGAGCCCAGATGTCCCCAAGGTTACGCCCCACCCACACAGGTGACCCCAAATATGTGCTTCCCTAAGCTCCTGCACCTCTCTCTCAAGCCAGTCAAGTTGACAATAAGATTAACCATCGAAGGAACTGCAGGGCTGCATAGCCTAAGATACTACCCAGTCCTTTAACAAAAAAGTTTTCCAACCACTAGCCTAAAGGTTATTCCTCTAGGCTGATTCTAGCCTTTCCCCCCTTTCCTTTGAGCTGTTCTACAATTCTGAAAGTTCTTGATATCTAACAATGCAAACTATACGAGGTGGTCCCCTGACTTAAGCAATCATCTGCCAGACGATTTCTACATTTTTACCCTAGCTTTATCAGGATGAAATTCCATTTAAAATCGTGGAACATCGGCACTTCTTTGCTATATAGGAGTAAAAGCTGTAAGGTCCATCAGAAGTTCACCCCATCTGCCTCCACCACAGTGGAAGAGCCCGATTTATACTGCAACTTCAGTTTTCTTGTTTGCTTGTGGTGTGTGGAGATGTAGAGAAAGTGCTCTACCCTGAGCCATGCCAAGCCCAATATTCCTTTTTTTTGGTACTGGGGATCAAACTCAGGTCCTTGTAATTGTGAGGCAGGCAGCAGAACCACTGAGCTAAATCCCGGCCCCCAATAATCCTGATCTGTAATTGTGTCTGCTACTGAACTGTCCTCTGAACTAGTATTAAATGCTTCTCACATTCATGAGTTAGGTAAAACCTATGTGTCATGAGTGTCAGGATGTATCCTTCTTTTTTTTTTTTTTTTTTTTTTTGTACCAGGAATGGAACTCAGAACCTTAGGCTTGTAAGGCAGGTAGCAGAACCACTGAGCTAAATTCCAGGCCCCTTTTCTTTAGGTTTGCCTTAACATTACTCTTGGTTCCATGAGGGTTTGCGAAGGTGCTCTCGAGTTGACATTGTAAGATGAAATTTACCCTCTAGATCTTATAACAATACCCCTGCACTATAGATTTTTTTCTGGAAACTTTGTAAGACAAATACCTTAATTAATGGCCTTTGTGGAGGCTGAAAAAACTGTTGAACATCAAACTAGAAATCCAGACAACCAGGTAGTAAGGAGATGAAATGTGAAATTGACTTGGAAGTCCTAAGTATACATCTTAGTCAGTTCTCTGTTGCTATAATAAAAATACCTCAGGCTGGGAACTTACAAACTAGAAAGGTTGATTAAATTCACCATTCTGGTGACTCCAGATCATGCTGTCAGCATCTGCTAAGATGTGGAGGGTCTTCTGGCTACATCACAATGCCATCAATGGCATCATGATAGCAGAGCAGGCGAGAGGGTTAGGGTAAGGGAATGGGGTTAGGAAGTTAGGGTTAGTGTTAGGGTGTATCAACACAGCAAGACAGGAAGCCAGAAGGATTCACAGCCCAGCACAGCTCTTTTTATAACAACCTGCTTTGAAGGAAACAACCAGGATCTTATGAGCACTACACTAATCCCTTAGCAGGGCAGTGTTCCCAATTACTAATCACTTTGTAGTAGGTGCTCCTTTTTTGTTTGTTTGTTTGTTTGTTTTTCTGTTATTCTGGGGTTTTTTTATTTGTTTGGTTTTTGGTTTTGGTTTTTGTTTTTTGGTACCAGGGATCAAACTTGGAACCTTGTGCTTGCAAGGCAGGCAGCAGCACCACTGAGCTAAATCCCTGGCCCATGTTTTGGGTTTTTTTTTAAGACAAGACAAGGTTTCACTAAGTTGCCCAGGCTGGTCTTGTACTCACAACCTCCTACCTCAGCCCCCCAAGTACACCTGGCTCCCCAGGTACACCTCAGCAGCAGCACACCTGATAGGCTTCTCTTCTGAAAAGTTCTGCCACCTCCTAACGCCACCATTCTGGGTACCAAACTTCTACATGTGAACCTTTGGGGGGTTAACTCAAACTACAGCCACACCTCAGTAGTTTGTGTGTGATTGTCCATGCAAAACAAAGGTGCTTCTCCATTGGTGAACCCCAAACAAGAATGGAGGAAAAGCCAGGTAAAGGTGGGGAGAAGAATAAAAGACCAACAAAGACAGGTGGGACAGAGAGATATCATGAGCTATGTTTACCATGGGCTGAAGGAGTCCCTGGGCCCCAGGAGTATCTGTGATACCAAGAGCTACTCAAGGACCGCACAGCTGGAGTGTCCATGGCTTTGACCAAACACCAGGCCACGAGTGACCTGGCTGAGAACAACCAGAGTGGAAAGGTGGGCAGGAAGACAATGGCAGTAGGTTTGGAACAAATAAGAAGGGGAATTGCCAAGTTCAGGCATCTCTTGCAATAGTTTGAATAGGTTGGTTCCCTCCAAGGTCATGCTCAAATTTGGCCCCCTTCCCGTGTAAGAGAGGTGAGGGGCAGTAGGACCTGTGTTCAGGTCATGGAGCTCCATCCTCATGAAAGCATGAATGCCAGTCTTGTGGGAGTGGGTGAGTTCTCATGAGAACGGGTCAGTAGGAAACAAGGTTACCCCCACCCCTGCTTTCCCTCTCCCACACATGCCTGGATGCTTTTCTGCTTGCCTGCTGATGCGATGCAGGTTGACTCTCTGGTCACAGGCAGCCACTTGATCTTAGATATTCAGCCTCCAGAAGCATGCGCTAAGTAAACTTCTCTCCTTTATAAATCACCCAGTGTCCGATATTCTGCCATAGTCACCAGAAAGTGACTGACACACCTGTCAAAACAAGTGGCTGAAAAAAATTTCAAAGTGATGCCTGAGTATTGTGGGACTGTTACGGCAACCAAATAACAGGATAATGGTGGGTGCTCTTTTTTGATTTTTTTTTTATTTTTTTTAAAGAGAGAGAGGTTCACTATTCGTGTATAGTTCTATAAGTGTTTACAAAAATATGCAGTTGTATAATCATCACCAAAACCAGAATACAGGACAGTTCCAGTGCCCCAGTTGGCCCTTTCCACCCTCAGTCCAGAGCATTCGTTAATTATCTAACCCTAGAGTTTTTCCTCCCCCAGAAAACCACATGGATGGATGGCCATGTGGCTCTCTTATGGTTCCACACTGCTATCGCTGGGTCCGGAACATCTCCCAAAGGCCTCAGCAAGAGAGGCTTGCGGAACCTTGAAGATGTGGGAGTAGTGGGAGGAAGTGAAGTCATTGGGGGTGTGGCCTTGAAGGGGATTGTGGGTCTGCAAACCTTTCCTCTTCCTTTTTGCTTCCGACTCCATATACGTGATGTTGCTTCGCCTCACACGTCACCATGATGTGCTGCTATGGCCCCAGCACCGTGGGCCATTTGATCACAGATGAGACCTCCCAAACCGTGAGCCAAAACCAGCTTTTCTAAGTGAATCATCTTGGGTATTTTCTTATAGTGAAGGAAAACTGAATAGGTGTCCTCATGGGAGACAATTTTTCCGTGGACAGAGAGGTGGGGTAAATTCAGGATGATTTAAAGGAGCTCACAACCTAAATCATGTACATGTGCATTTCACAGTAGGATTTGTGCTCCTGTGAGAATTGAATGCTGCACTGATCTGACAAGAGGTAGAGCTCAGGCAGTAATGAGCAGAGGGAGCGGCCGGAAATAGAGAGGAAGCTTCATTCACCTGCCCACCTGCTGCTCACCTTCTGCTATGCAGCCCAGTTCCTAACAGGCCATGGACTAGTACTGGTCCATGAACTGGGGAAGGGAACACCTGGATTAACACACACATCCACAGATTTAATCAACCTTAGATCACAAACCTTTTTTAAAATTACATCTGTACTGAACATGTACTGACTTTTTTCTTGCCGTGATTCCCTAAAAATAGTATAACAACTGTTTACCTAGCATATACATTATGTTCAGTATTACAAGTCACCTAGAGATGAATCAGAGTATACATGAAAATGTGCATAATTTTTATGCAAACAGCACACCATTTTATTAAAGGGGTATGAGCATCCATGGATGTCAGGATTATTTCACAATTAAAATTATGATTAGGCCTAGTTTTCCTGCCTACAGGCCAGCTGTGGCATATCGAGACATAACTCCATTTTTACCTCCTGTCATGGCTAAACCCTCAACAGTCCAGTGATGCTGTGATGCTCCAGGGCAGGATGACACCAGCTAAAGACTTTCTGGGGAGGAACAAAATCTGCATCTGCATAGTTCCTCGTTGTTCTAGGGTTTTTTGCTGCCACTGCCCTCTGAGTCACCTGTTACATTTGTTACTCCCAATGTACCAAATGTAGGTGTGGCAAGCTTGGGGTCTTTTGTCTTTGCTGGCCAGAGCAGTACTGATCAGGCCCAACGCTCAGCTTTCTCTCTCTCTTTTCTATCTTTTCCAATTACTTAATTCACCTTGTGCTATCATGGCTCACAGGAGACTAGGACTTACTGCAGAGGTTCTATAACGTCCCCTTTCCCTGTTCCCTACACATGGATTCTGGTATTCATGGGGTCCAGGAACCAATCCTCCACAGATCCTGAAGGACAGTTCTACACAATTCATAGCCATTGGTGTCTGGCTTCCTTCCCTGAGACTAAAGCAGCTGAGATTCAACCTTATTATGTCTGCATTCTATTCTTTTCTGTTGCTGAGTAATATTTCATTGTGGGTTAAAGTACCTTGAAAAATGTGAAATACTGTACAAAAAAAGTGTAGACTTACTATTCTTAGAAAAAATACAAACATGTAGGAGGAGAAGTGTGTCTTAGTTTGGGCTCCTTCAGAAGCAAACCTGAATACTATACCTGATTCAAGTGAAAATTATTTTAGCGATGGCTCCAGGAGACCCAGTGGGAGAATGGAGAGTAAGACAGAGAAGGAAAGAAGCCAGGATCAAGCAAAAGCTTCCTCTGTGCACAACCGGAGCTCAGTCTGCTGGGGGCCTCAGGAGGGAGCACAGAATACAGAACTTGGAATTGTCCACCCAAGAGGGAAGGAAGCAGGGGTCTCTATCCTCTACCTATGGTCAGTCCCTGCTGATGGCCACCCACAGAGAGCATTCGTCCCTCAGAACGCCTGGCCTGATGTGTAGGTCACAATGTGCACCCTGCTGGCAAGTGAGGGCGGGTGTTGGCCGTGGCTGGAAAGCAGGCGTTGAGGTCCTGGAGGAGGGTGCAGGAGGTGGGGTGAGCAGGGGCGGGAAGGATGCACAATCAGCTCATGAACTGCCTCCTCTTAATTTTCCTCCCCTTCTTGAGTGATGAACATCAAATATTTTTACAGCTACTCACAATGCCTTGCATGGACACATTGAAAATCATCTCTGTGTCCTCTAATTGGGCTGCCACTCATAGCTAATATTGCTATATTTATACTCTCTCCATACAGAGCCTGAAGGTTTATTTTTGGACTCGTGAATCAGACATGCATACTCCAAGTGTCGGGGTTCATGCTGTTGTTTATCTGTCTCCAGGGGAAAACAGGGCATCTTTCCCTCCCACCACCTCCTCGCTGTGACCTTTGCCCTGTGACCTTTGCCTTCTTGTTTATATGAGCTTTCAGCAATAACTTCCATTGACTTCATATTTTTTCCAAACACTGTACTTGAAAATACACAGTTTCACTGGATCCACATTGGTAACAGGAGGAGGCCAACCCACAGAAGGAGAACAGCAACCTGGATCCATCAAGCACCGGAAAGCTGTGTCACTGGTGACCTGCAGGGGAAGCTGGGGTCCTGCCCCTTGGCCCTGCATGGTCGCTTGGTCCAGTTCTCGGGGACAGAGGGGCAAGGTCTGGCAGGAGCTGGAGAAGAGCCAGACTGTCTGGAACACGTGTTGATGTATTCATCCTGAGGGGAAGCAGGAAACTATGGTCACTGCTTTACATCCATTTCCCAAACTCATGTTGGCTACTCTGTGGCCATCACTAACCCAGAATCACACAGGGAAGGGAGTCTGAGGAACACAGCTCCAGCTTAGCTACACTGATAGTATCCAAAGCCATGTGGCTCACCCAGAACAAAAGAGCTGTCCATCATTCACAGGCCCTGCATCGGTTAGCTCTGTGTTACTACAGCAAAATGCCTGAGGCACTAACTTATAAAGAGAGAATATTTCATTCCCAGTTTGAAGCCCCAAGTCAAAAATCAGGTGACCCCAATGGATTAGTCTCTGCTGAGGGCAACAGATGGACAGAATGTGCACAGAGCAAGAGCTGACGTCTCCAGCCAGGAAGCACAGAGCTGGGTAGGGCCCGATAATGCCAGTGAAGACACACTCCCAGTGACCTAAAACCTCCCTGCTAGGCTCTACCCCTTAAAGGAACACAGCACCTCCCTGTAGCACCCTACCCTGGAGACTTAGTCTTTCCATGTGGACCTTTAGGGGACCACTACTCTAGCACTGGCCCCAAGGAGGAGGCTCCTGCTCCAAGCAAAGAAAGCCCAGCGCCCAGAGGCAATGCTGAGATGGTGCCAGAGGCTGGATCCACCTAGCACCTGAAGTGGTAATGGGGGATCAGCAAAGTCCAGAGGTAGTGAAAGGAGCAGAGGGGTCCAAGTGGTGCCCGATAACAGCCACACACACCACACACACCTGTCATTTGACAGCAGGACGGGGACCAAGCGGCCCACCCCACCCAGTCTAGGATTCTTGCCGTTCTGCTAGCAGACTTGACAGCTTTCAGGACACAACCTAATCAGATTAAATGTTAAAAAAAAAAAAAAAAAAAAAATT
>NW_022900942.1:4643755-4645788 GCF_012274545.1 Fukomys damarensis | reverse complement strand
TGCCTGCCCATCTTGAGGCAGGAGTAGGGTGGAGCAAAAACCGTTAAGCAAGTGGCTGTGACCTGTCAATCGCAAAGACTCAAAACACAGAATCTGGACTAACTGAGCAAGCTCCCAGACTCTGTGGAGGAGCCAATCAGAAGGCCCCAGCTTCAATTCTTCATTTAGATCTGGAGGGGAACCAAGCGGGCCTTTGATGGGGCACCTAGGTCTGACGTTAGGCGCGATGAGCTCCTCCTAGGACAGTCGCCCCACTGCCTTGTTGCAAGGGAGCACTGTACTGTAGGAGCTGCAAACTCCAAGGAGCCCATCACCCCTGTGCTGTGAACCTTCTCAGCAGCTGCTCTGACTCTGTCCGGTGTATTTCTTTTCTAACTTACTTTCATGTCAATCCTTGCTACCTTTTCCACATCTTGTCCAATTCTTTGTTTATGACACCAAGAACCTGGAAAGAATCTTCAGTGCCCTAAACTGGAAATAACTTTCCCAAACTAAGACGTTCCAAAATGTGTTCTTTGAGTACCTCTTAAGTCTAGGTATTCTAGGCAGAGCAGTGGATTTAATGAAACAGAACCCATTAAAATAATTTCAGCTCCCTCATTACCTCTGACCTGTCAGAAACTACAATTTTTTGTTTCTTTCTCTGTGGTGCTGGGAAGGAGCCCAGGCTTCATGTGTGATAGAGGTGACAGTGCTTCCTCTCCCACTGAACTGTACCTCCGCCCTTTCTGCTGTGTGTGTGTGTGTGTGTGTGTGTGTGTGCGTGCGTGCGCACATGCGCGCTAGAGGTCAAATCCAGGGGTAGTGTACCACTGAGCTACCTCCTCAGACCCTTTTTTATTTTTTATTTTGAAACAGATTCTTAGGCAGGACTATAGTTTTCAATCCTGCCTCAGCCTCCCAAAGTGCTGGGATCACAGGTGTGCACCACCATCTCTGGCTTTCTTTTATTTGAGACAGGGTCTCCCTAAGTCTCAAACTGCCCAGGCTGGCCTCAAACTTGTGACCCTCCTGCCTCATCCTCCCGAGTAGCTGGGAATACAGGTATGTGCCACCACACCTGACAAATTATGACTTTTTAAAATTTGGTGTAGTATCAAAGAACAATTTATGAATTGTATGAAAATGCTATTGACATCCTTTTTCCTCCTTTTTTCCAATCACAGGTCTTTAGACTTCATAGACATCAACCAAAATAACACAGCTTGATACAGAATATGTAGCACAGCACCCACTGTAAGAACAGCTATCTCCTGTTAAACAGGCAGCACAGACGTCTGCAAACAAGAAAGCAAAGCCACTTTCTCACTAATTCTTTTCTTGTTTGGGAAAACATAATGAAATATGAATTGTGTCCATGTGAAAAATGAATTATATGTTATTTTAAATAAATTTAAATCTGTATTGTAAATTTTCTCCTTTAATTTTAAAATAGTAAATACTGACAGACATAAACACAAAAGCATAAAAGCTCTTTAAGATCCTCAGTAATTTTAAGAATGCCAAGGCATCTTGAGGCCCTGCAGTGTGAGAACCACTACTCTAAATAACCATGTGTTTTGTAATTTTTAAAGCTTGGCTTTTTCCTTCAAGGACCTAACAAACACAAGAACATATTTCTCAATTTATTTTTGATTAACACATGACTACTATGCACACTTAAGGGGTGCAGCTTGATAATGTGAAACGTATATAACATGTAATGGCCAAGTCAGAGTAATCGCCATTTTCATCTGCGCCAGTTTTCACGTCTTTATATTTGGAAACTGCAGCCTCTTCTCTTCTAGCTCTTTATAAGACAGGTAATATGTTATAACAGCCCTCACTCCGCCATGATGTGGAGCAGTAGAACTTAGCCAGGCATGGTGGTGCACACCTAGAATCTCAGCATTACAGGAGGCTGAAGCAGGAGGAAGGAGAGCTTGAGGCCAGCCTGGGTGTCTTAGGGAGACCCTGTCTCCAAAGAGGCAAAAGACAAAAGGGGGTGGGTGGGGCAGGGGGTTAGGTCAGTGTAAAGGCCATGGGTTCAGCAC
>NW_022900942.1:4634922-4643694 GCF_012274545.1 Fukomys damarensis | reverse complement strand
AGGAGAAGGGGGGCGGGAGGGGGAGGGGCACGAGACCGGGTCCCTCCCAGCCAACTGAGGTTTGGCCTCTCATGACCACTATTCTACTCTATTCTATGAGGTCTAGAAGTGGGGCCTGACAGGAGGAAACGAGGTCACTGGGGAATGTTCTGGAAGGGAATTCGGAATGTGTGTGTGTGTGTGTGTGTGTGTGTGTGTGTGTGTGTGTGTGTGTCACACACTCTCTAAGCCAGTCCCATAATGTGACTGGAACAGGTTCCTGCAGCTAGAGTCCAAGCTGTTGACAGTGAGAAGCTATTGACATATATAGAACGTGGTGGCTGCCAGGCATGTTGGTGCAGGCCTGTAATCCCAGCTAGGTGGGAGGCTGAGGCAGGGGGATCCCAAATTTGCGCCCACCCTAGGCAATTTAATGAGACCTTTTCTCAAAATAAAAGAAAAAAATTTAAAGGGCTGAGGATGTAGCACAGTGGGAGAGCATTTGTCTAGCTGTATGAGGCCTTGGGTTTAATTCCCAGCATCACAAAAAGAAAGAAAACATGAAGGCCAAGGAGCTATGAACCCACACCCATACTCCACTATTCAGTAAAAATGTATTGATTGGCAGTTGTGTTAGTCATCATGACAAGATATGTTAGAGAGACGACTTGAAGGAGAAAAGGTTCACTTGGGCTCACAGCTTCGGAAGTCAGCAGGCTCTATCGCTTGGGGCGAGCAGCAGGGTGAGGAGGAGGCTCTCAGCTTGTGATGGCCAGGGAGGGACATAATATCCCTTTCAGGGCCACCCACAATGACTCCCTCTCTCTCTCTCTCTCTCTCTTCAACCATGACCCCTCCTAACATTCCCAGCACTACCAAAGCCTGTTAATCCACTCCTGAGCTCAGAGCCCTCTGGTCCAGTCACCCCCAAAAAGGCCCGTCTGAAGATGGGGACCCAGCCTTTACCAAAGGAGTTCTGGGGCTATTTCAGATCCAGGGGAATCACATGGTCTTCTCTGCTCCTTATAAAAATGTAGGACTGGGCTGCCGGTTTAGCTCAGTGGTGCGGCTGCCTGCCTCAAAAGCACAAGGTCCTGAGTTTGATCCCCGGTGCCAAACAAACAAAACCTGGCTGTAAGTGTAGGGCTGGGCTAGGGGTTTAGCACCATGCCACTGAGTTCAATCCCTGGTACTGGGGGGAAAATAAAGTGCAAGGCCTCTGATGCTCGAAGCAATCTGACTGCTGGTAGAATTTTTCAATCAATAAGCACATCAACTATGTATCTTAAATTGGCAATGAAGAAGTTTGACTTCACAGCTAGAGTTGGTACTGTGTGGGCCTAAAAAATTATCTTGGGGCCTGTGTGCATGTTGTGCCTGTATGCATGTGGTTTATGCTATTTTATCACATGCATAGATCCGTGTGACAAGTCATATCCAAAGAAGAGCCAGGGGTACAACTCAGTTGCAGAGTGTTTGCCTAGCATGCATGAGATTCTGGGTTCAATCCATAGCGCTACAAAAAAAAAAGAATGAAAGAAAGGAAAGAAACTATGACTAACCAGAATCAAAATACAGAACTGTCCTGTGTCCACAAGAACTCCATCACGCTAACACTAGGAAATCACATGCTCCCCTCCCTAACCCCGGCAACCACTAATCTGCTCTCCACCTCTATAATTTTGTCACTTTACTACTGTTATATACATGAAATCACACCACGAGTAGCATTTGTCACTCCACATAATACCTTGAGAGGCATCCAAGCTATTCTGAGTAGCAATAGCTCATTTTGTGGTGAGATGTTTAACCCGGGGCACAAGCCCACACGGGCCCAGCCCTCACTCCGTTAACACACACACCTGTGGGCGAGTGTCTCTGACGAGGGCGTCACATCCCTGCGGTATACAGGGGTGGGTCGGCAGGGGAGAGGCAGGGACAGGAACGCTCCCTCCCTCAGCTGCATGGGTGTGTGGGAGGCTGCTGAGTTACGGTGGTGGGGACGGCGGCCCACAGGACACCCATCCCTGGAGTCGACAAGTCACATCCTCACAGCCTGGGGAGAAGGGGACACTCGGGGACATGCAGGGATGGATGACTTGGGAGCAGCCTGAGCACCAGGGACCTGAGGGAGGCAGGCTTAGTTGGAACAAGACGGTGCAGCGCCCTCCCCACACCCATGGGAGGCCATAATTGGCAGTTTAAATAATTCAAGAGCCAGCGGGGAGCTGGCCCGCTGCTCAGGGATAAAGAGGAACCATGCCTGGTCCATTTGATCGAAAGTGTTGTCTGGCTGGGGACATTTTCATGCCATCTGAGGCTGCCCCGATTTCACTAGATGTCAGGCAGGATTTAATATGGAGACTCTCTCTCTCTCTCTGTGTTTTGTTTTGTTTTTTCTTTTTTCTTTTTTCAGTAGTGGGTGTTGGGCCCAGGCCTTTTGTACTGAGCTCTATCCCCAGCCTTCTTTCATCTTTTCAGACAGGGATTTTCCTAAATTACCTAGGCTGGGCTCCAACTTGTGATCTTCCTACCTCAGCCTCACCACACCTGGCTAAGAGACTTAATTTTTTTTTTTTTTTTTTTTTACTTTATTTTTTTTTTTTTTTTTTTTTGTACCAGGGATTGAACTTGGGTCCTTACCGCTGAGCTAAATCCCCAGCTGGAGACTTAATTTAAGATTCATGCCACATTGCTTCCCGGTGATATCTTTGAAGATACACTCTGTAGTGACAGAAAGCAAAGATAGAAATATTTTCCCTAAGGGTTTGGGTTGTAGTTAGTAGCAAAGCATGTGCGTAGCATGTTTAAGGCCCTGGGTTCAAACCCCAGCAATGGAAAGAAAGAGAAAGGATGGAGGAAGGAGGGGAAGAGGAAGGGAAAGAGGGAGGAAGGGAGAGAGAGAAAAAAAGAAAGAATCCTCCCATAGGACTTTACTCATTATCATTGTAAGTTGTACAGAAAGTATTACACGGCATCTGGCATTAATTTGGTTTTTTCCTCGTCCTGGGAAACAAAACAATCAATGATGGAAAACGAACTTGGAGTAAATGTGAACTTTGCTGCCTTGGGCACCACATCACTCACTCATGGGGAAGGGAGGAGTTTGCATGAGGATTTCCTGAAGTCATAAGGCACCTGGTCTTTGATAATGCAGATGTTTGTTCAGTAAGCAGGAAATCCCAGGGGATTCTTGGGATTGACAACCCAAGAGAGGGAAGCTGTGGATCAAAATGTTCTCTGAGCAGGAGAAAGTGGCACACACTTGTAATCTCAGCTACTCAGGAGGGTGAGGCAAGAGGATCACAAGTTCAAGACCAGCCTAGGCAACTTGGGGAGACTGTTTCACAAAATTTTTTACCAAAGGATTGAGCACTTACTTGCCTAGCACATGTGAGGTCATGGGTTCAATCCCCAGCACTGAGTAAAAAGGAAAATGTACTCTAAGCCTGACCCCCAGTTCTATTCCCTCAGGTACCAGGCCTCTCCACTAGTGGCACAGTCACCATGCACAATTACATATTGTTTATGGCCTGGGGGACATGACTATTCTGAGAGAGGCAGCAAGTAGGCACCACCTAATCAGCCTAGACTGGTGGAATCTGAGACTGAAAAATCTCAGTGTTGCAAATTTTCATCTATTATATGGATGGTAAAATCATTATTTCTTTTTCTACTTTCTCTGTGTCCTTCTGAAGCCAAGTTTCTTCAACAAAATTCTGGCTTTCCTTCACTCACTGTCATGGTTCTGTCATTGTATTTGTCTGCTTTCTGTTCCTCTAATGAAATACCTGAGGCTGAGTAACCTCATTAAATAAAAGAGGTTGGTTCCGCTCCCAGTTCCGGAGGTGGCACCAGCATTGGCCTGGCTCTGGTGAGGGTGTCCTAATGGCAGGGGCACATCTGAGAGAAAGAGATCACATCACCAGGCAGGAAGCCAGAGTGCTTGCAGAGGGGCCAGTTTTCTCAGTTACAACAACCATCTCAGAAGAATTAACTGGGACCCCATAAGAATGCCTACAAGGCATTGACCCTGATGACCTCCTACTGGGATCCACTTCTTTCCTTTTTTTTTTTTTTTTTCCTAGAACTGGGGATTGAACCCTAGATCTCAGCTATGATGAGAAAGGACTCTCCCTGGTGATAAACTGATCAATGCTAGATAATGGAGCTGAGCAGGGAGCAAAACTAGAGGGACCCTGGAAGGGTGGCTTGTGCAGCAAAACCTTCCCATCAAAGGACTTCCCATGTAGGCCTTGAAAGGAATTTAACTTTAGTTAAAGGTAAGAAGAAATGATTATTTAGAAGGGATGGGTGACATTTTAAAAATAAAATGGCATCCATCCTATATAGCAAGGGTCCGCACACTTTTCCTACATAGAGCCAGGTAGTTCTATACACTAAAATCAAACCTCTCCAAAAGAAAATGAGAAAAGAATCCCATGCATAATAGTATAGAAAAAGAATAAAATAGTGAGGAATAAATGTAATCAAAACATTGATGAAATGAAGAGGATGCAAATAAATGAAGGCATACCATGTTCATGGATTAGAAGACTTAATATCATCAAAATGTCTACACAACCCAGTCTAACGATTTGATACAATCCCCATCAAAACCTCAATGGAAGATGCATTGGGAACCACAAAAGACCCCAAGAAGCCAAAGCAATCTTGAGAAAGATGAACAAAGCTAGAGGCCTTACACTTCCAAATTTCAAAATCTATAATAAAAACTATAGTAAATAAAACAGTATGGTACTGGCATAAAGACAGACATAGAGATCAATAGAACAAAATAGTACAAAACAAGTTCACACACATATGGTTACCAATCTTCAAAAGAAGTCAAGAATATACAACTGGGAAAGGATAGTCTCTTCAACAAACGGTGATGGCAAATATCCACATGTGAAAGAATAAAACTGGACTGTCATTTTACATCAGACTCAAAATTAACTTGAAATAAATCCAAATTGTTTAAGACCTGAAATTGTAAAACTTCTAGAAGAAAAATATAGAAGGAAATACTCTCATTGACCTTAACAATGATTTCTTGGCTAAGACTCCAAAAATCTCAGGTAGCTAAAGTAAAACTAGACAACTGGAATAGCATCACATTAAAAAGCTTCTGCACAGCAAAGAATCAAGAGAATGAAAAAGCAACCTAGAAAATGGGAGAAAATATTTGTAAGATGTACATTTTAGAGGTGGTTGATATCCTAAATATAGAAGGAACTCCTACTGATAGAGAAGTGCTATACAATTAGACAGGACCTTTCCTCCATCCCCCACCCACCCATAGAATGTTTTGTTTTGGAAATGTAAGTTTGTGTTGCTGGGCTCCTGCCCAATGTATCAAAATCATTTGTGGCTGTTGGAACTGTGTGACCTTTCAGGAACGTTCTGTTAAGTTCTGCCCCCTCACAAGAAGGTTCTGTTAAGTTTTGCCCCATCTCAGGAATGTTCTATAACCCTGCCCCTTGCTTCAGTGAGCATGCTCACTCAGCATGCATTTCAGAAATGTTCTGTTACTCCTCCTCTTTGCTTCAGAAACGTTCTGTAACTCCACCTCCTGCTTTGGTAAGCATGCTCACCTAGCCTGTAGATCTCTGTATAAGGAGGCTCTCATTTCTGGTAGAGCACTCAGGCTCCTCTAAGCCCACTGGGGGCTCACCAGCATAATAAAGGGTTTTTTTTTCCACCTCTTCAACTGTCCATGGGATTCTTGAGTCTTCAAATTATGAGAGCTGTTTTTCAGAGCCACAACACTGAGCTGTAAAGCTCAGCTCTTCCTCAGAGCTGTGGCCCTTAGCTGTGACACTGAGCTGTAACATTTGGCTGTAACACAGAGCTGTTCTGCTCTGCTACAACACTACAACTCCATAGCAAAAATATAAATAACTGGCCAGGGATTTAGCTCAGTGGTTCCACCACCTGCCTCACAAGCACAAGGTCCCAAGTTTGATCCCCAGTACCAAAAAACAAAATAAATTTTAAAATATAAATAACTCGTATGTTTTGTAAATGGAAACACAACTTGAATAAACATTTCTCCAAAGAAGATTAAAAGATATATTAAAAGATGTTCAACATCACTAATCATCAGGAAAAAAAGACAAAATCACAGTAAGCTGTCACCTCACACCTGTTAGGATGGCTGTTTGGTTTGGTTTGTTTGTTTTTTGAGACAGGGTCTCACTATGTAGTTCAGGCTGGCCTTGAACTCACTTTGTAGGCCAGGCAGGCCTCAAACTCCTGGCAAAACTCCTGCCTTGGCCTTCCAAGTGTATGCCACCATGCCCAGCCTAGGATGGCTGTTACAACAACAGAAATGGCAAATATTGGTAAAGGACCTGGGACACAGAACTTCAATTATAACATGTAACTTTTATTGGTATGTCTAGGTTAAGGATTTTCAGAGTTTGGTCTTGAGGGACTACCAAAGCATAAATCCCTCCTTTGATTCTTAAAGGAGAGTGTCACATGTTGGCTTCAGGCATGGCTGAATCCAAGTGCTCAGTGTCAAGAGTCTGTCCCCATTGTTGGCTCTGCTGTCCTCTATGTTGGCTTCATCAGCTATTGAGCTTTCCCTTCTGTGGACAGTTCCATTCTCCAAGTTTGGTAACTCCAGGATTAAGTCCCATTGGCTTGTCTTAAGCTTTATGCTAACAGGTAAACCACGGGCAGAGGTGGGCTAACCAGCCAGTGTTGCTCACAGGCTCAGTCCTAAAATTTACCCCTCTCAAAGCACATAGATGAATATAGCGAAATGGTTCCTGTTAGGGTTAGATATAAATGCCCCTCACCAAAGTCTCAGGTATTCAGAGGTAGAACTTTTAGAAGATGGTTGGATCTTGGGGCCACTATACTCATCCATGGATGAAGCCACAGCTGAACGTGCTGCTAGGAGGTGGGGCCTGGTTGGAAAAGGCAGGGCACTGGGGAAGTGAGCTAAATGTGTATTCTTGTCCCTGCTTCCTCCCTTCTCTGCTTCCTGGCTGCTATGGGGTGACCAGCTATCCTATACCAGGCCCTTCTGCCATGTCATTTCTGTTTTGACCCAGTCAACCATGGACTGAATCTACTGGAAACCATAAGCCAAAAACACCTCTCCTCCTTTTTTTTTTCCTTTTTTGTTAAGTTTATTGGTACAGTTTAGGTACACAATATATGACATTCGACATTGGAAACTTGTATCTTTACATAATCTATCTTGGTTCTTATTTTTCCTCTCCTCCTTTAAGTTGTGGGTGCCAGGTATTTTATTCCAGTGATGAGAAATTGACTACTACAGTTCCCAAAGGAAAATCAGAAGAAATGAATACCAGGCAGTCCAACCCAACAGAGGTCCACTACACCCATACTAAGCAAGTCTACCCTCATCTGTATCATGCTGCTATACACAATGCCTAAGCCTGGGTAATCCATGTAATAGTCTTTTTTTGTTGTTACTATAACAAAATAGCTCAGGCTGCCTAACTTATAAAGAAAAGAGTTTTCAAAAAATCTCTTAAAGTTTTCAAAACTCAGTTTTGAAAGGTAGAAAGTCCAAACAGCATGGCACAGAGTCTGGTGAGAGGCCCCTGGTTTTATGACATCACAGTCAATGGCATCTTGACACTAATAAATGTCAGATGGGAGAACATATGACAAAACAGAAGCCAGAGTCAGGGGAAGGGCCACGCCTGCTCTTCCATAACAACTGTCTCCCCAGACTAACCAGGAAACCCACTGAAACTATACCAATCCCTTCTGGGAACAATGCCCCTGTGACCCAAGGACCTCATACAAGGCTTCCCCCCTTAAAGGTCCCACTACCTCTGCATAGGACCACAGTGGGGATCAAACTTACACACATGAACCTTTGGGAGACACACTGAAACCATTGTAATCCACCACAACTTAAAGAAAGGAATCTCAAGGAATTTGTTTCTTACAGTTCTGAAGACCAAGAAGTCCAACATCAAGATGCTAGCATCTGTTGATGAACTTCTTGCAATATCATCCATGGCAGGAGGGGCAGAGGGAAAAGGGGTGTTGTGGAAAAGTGTAACAGCTCAGTGCTACAGCCAACTGTTACAGCTCCGAGGCACAGCGGAGTGTTCCAGCTCAGTGTCGCAGCTACCACAATGTGAAGACCCAAGAATCCGATGGCCACATGAAGAGGTGGAGAAAAAGCTTTACTAGGCTGGCAGGCTCAGTAGAGCTTGTACTCTGAAGTGTGAGTGCTTGCCTAGAAACCGGGAGCCTCCTTATAGAGGAGTCTACTGGGTAGAGTATGCTCACAGAAACAAAGGGGCAGAGTTATAGAACATTCCTGAAAGGGGTGGAGCTAACAGAAAATTCCTCAGAGGTCATGAAGTTCAGTTACAAAATATTTTGGTACATTGGGCAATAGCTGCTTAGCAGTATAAGCTGTTACATTACTAGAACAAAACATTCTGTGGGGAAAAAAAACATGGGGGCAAGGCGAGGGCCTGTCATTGTATGGTGTCGCTCTATTGAGCAATCAGCCCTGGCCCTTTTATGACTGCCATTAATACATTCATGAGGCTGTGCTATCTGGATGTCACCCAAGAGCCTCACACACTCAGGCAGGGTTTCAGGAAGGTGGATGGCTCATGAGGGTGCTATACTCCTTGGTGGATTAATGCACTGATGAATCTATAGCTGACTGGCTGTTGAAAGGTGGGGCTAGGGCCAGGGATTTAGCTCAGTGGTGCTGTCACCCGCCTCACAAGCTCAAGGTCCAGAGTTTGATCCCGGTACCAAAAAAAAAAAAAAAAAAAA
>NW_022900942.1:4629308-4634750 GCF_012274545.1 Fukomys damarensis | reverse complement strand
AAAAAAAAAAAAAAAAAAGTAGGGCCTGATGGGAAGAGATGGGTTACAAGGGGTCTGGACCAGAAGGGTAGATCACCCTCCCTTTCTCCTTTCCCTCTCTGATTCTGGACCACCATGAGCTTTCCTTCACCCAAGCCCTTCTGCCATTTCACTTTTGTGCTGAAGCTGGCCAAACATGGACTGAAACTTTGAGCTGTGAGCCAAAATAAACATCTCCTCCTCCAAGTTGAGGGGGTTGGGTATTTCGTTCCAGCAATGAGAAAACGACTGAGACTTGGTGGAACCTTCATCTCCTAACACCTCCCATTAAGCCCCACCTGCCAACCCTGTGGCCCTGGGGACTACACTTCCAATACCTGCTTTTGGGGGGCACACATTCATAGAATCGTTTAAGCTTGCTAAAAGATACTGCTCATAAATTTAAAGATAGAAAGCTAATGTAGTTTTCCCTAGCACTCTGTTTTGGCCTCCACCTAGAAGTCTGGCTGACAAACAACAGCCCACAGCGATGCTCAGGACCATGCACTGACAGCAGCAGTTTCCACCCTGTCCTGCAGGAACGCTCTGTCTTTGTTATCTTGAGTTGGCTGGGGTTTTCAACTGCTGTTCTTTTCGCTTAGCTAATGATAAATTACTGTGGGTTTAGCTTGTTATTATCAATTTAATTTGTTGTGGGTTGCTTGGCAAATCCCTACAGTGTTTAATAACACTCATTTGCATCAGCAGCATTTTTGGTCTATAATTGTTCAATAAATAGACTTTAAGTCCTGTATGCATTGAGTGAAAATAGGAATCATCTGTATCCGTACTGCTAAAGCAGATGTACCCGTGCTCCCCCAACTTCTAGGACACTTTTAGGGTGGCATTCCATTTTTATCACCTAGTTGTTTTTCCACTGGGAAGTGGGAACAGGTGAGGTCTTGATTTTCTCCTAATTGGGCTGGGGAAAAAAAATTTTTTTTGGAGCAGATGGCTTAGAGAAATTTGTATATACAGTGCTTGTTTTAATATCAAAGCGTTTATGTGGTAGAGGACTAGGGCCCAGTGGTTCCCCCTTTGTCCACAGTTTAGTTCTCTGTGGTTTATTACCTGTATTTGACCAAGATGCAGAAAACATTAAATTCTAGAAATAAGCCATGCATAAATTTTAAACTGCACATGAGCCCGAGTAATGTGATGAAACCTCGCCCCATCCCACTCTGTCTCAAAGGGACATGAGAAGTCCCTTTGTCAGGCATACCCTGTGCCATACAGGTATATACAGGGAAATATATATGCCATATAACCAACAAAAATAGTTACATCTGAATAAAAATTTCAAAATGTATTGCAGTAAAAGACACGTTGCAAAATACTCTCCCCTGCCTCAAACTCATTTGTCTCATCTGTCATTCTTGCTACTTCCTGAAGCAGTTCTGGAAGTTCTCCTTTGTGAGGGTCTGTACCGGTGTGACAAAAAATATGGTGTGGGGCTGGGGATTTAGCTCAGTGGTTCTGCCGCCTGCTTCTCAAGAGCAAGGACCCGAGTTCAATCCCCGGTACCCCCAAAAAAAATATCCCCGGTACCCCCCAAAAAATACACACACACACACACACACACACACACACACACGGTGAATGCTGTTCCCAAGTGTCATCCAACCAAAACACAGGCTCGTGAGACATTACGGTGTGTCGTCATTTATAATATTCACCATATCTGGCACTGTGTAGATTCTGGCTCTTCCCTAAAGTCAAAATGACTATGTATGAATGGCTTTACGGCTTCTATCTGATGTGCCCTCCAAAGTCTTATGTGCTCATAGGTGGAGCTTCTGGGAGGCGGCTGGATCACGGGCGGGTGAATGTGGATAACTGGATCTGTGCACTGACTGGTTTAGTAGACATCTGAGTGGGGCTGAATGGATTCACTGACAGGAGCCCCACTGGGTGTGAGTGGCACCAACCACAAAAGGCTTGTAGCCTGGATGGAATGAAAAGAAAAGCAGAAGGAAGTCTCTCGCTTCTTGGACTGTTTCTCCTCTGCCACGCCCCTCTGCTGTGCTGACCTGCCTTGGGGCCAGCCAACTACAACAGACTGAAACCTTTACAAACTGACCTTTCTGGGCCAGGGACGTAGCTCAGAGGCACTGTGCCTCCCTGCAAGAGCAAGGTCCTGAGTTTGATCCCCGGTGCCAAAAAAATTTAAAAAAAAAAAAGATGAAATAAATGTGTTGGAAGCAAGGGGGTTCATTTTGAGAGGGATTAATAGCAATGTGTCTTCTAAACACACACTGTATTTTTCTCATACTGCGTAGTAAGTATGGGATTCAGTACTACCTGTAGTTTTAGACATCCCACTTGGGAACTTGGCATGCATACCCCTCAGTTAAGGGTCTGTTTGAAAAACCAGTCTTAAACTGTGAAGGGTCCTGAAAGCTTGATCTAGAAAAGGGGTTGGCAACCCCTGTAAAAGACCATTAGTAAATATTTTCATTCTTGCAACCTATCCATTCTTTGCCACTGTAGAGGCACAGACGCTCAACAACTATGCCACACACTGAGAGGTCCGACAGGAGATTTTATTCAGGAAGGCAGGTTAGGGAGAGAGAAGAGAGGGAAGAGAGAGAGAAAAAAAAAATAGAGAGGAGAGAGGAGAGAAGGAGAGAGAGGAACAAAGAGAGGAAGGTCCTTTTATCGGTTTTGGGCTGGGCTATTGCTTATTTATGAGGAGTGGGCTGCCTTTAACCTATCACAGGCCACGTTGCCCTTTATGGGTTCAGTCCTGCAGACACAGGTTTAACCTCTCTGGACCGCTGTGGCCTTGGGGGGGAACACTAAAAATAAGAGTGTGAGGTCTTTAAGAGCCAAGAAGCACCAGGAAAATGCAGCCTGTGAGGGCGGCATCAGGTCTCTAACTGTGACAAAGACTCAACTCTGAAGTTGTAGCAAAACAAAAACAAAACCAGCTATATTCAGTATATACAAATGAGCAGAACTGTGTTCCAATAAAATTTGTATTACAAAAACAAGTAGCCATCCAAATGTGGCCACCCTTGGCCTAGGAATTTGGACTTCCTTTTGTTAAGCCTTTGAAGATGCTTCAGGTATGAATTTACCCCTACTTTACATAAATAAGAGATGCAAACCTTACTTGTTCTGTTTGTTAATTCATAGCTAGTTTGAACCCCTATTCTTTGGGAATAGTGGAAACTCCATCTCATTCTATTTGAGATGTTTCTTTCATTTTCTTTGGTATTGCGTCTCAGTTCTGCCAGGCTGGGGGTTGCTCAGGATCTGAGAGGCAGGAGGGTAAGATAAAGTTCCTAATCATTATCTTTTCACATTGGTCCCACTGGAGTTCCTTTTCATTTTGATTCTTGGTTATTGACTACTATGGATTGGATTGTGTCACCCAAAAAGCATATGGTTAAATCCTAACCTCCAGTGTCCTGAACATAAACTTATTAAAGGTGTCACAGGTGTAAATTGTAAAAATGAGGTTGTACTGGAAAAGGGTGGGTCCATCAGCCAATGATATACTGTAACTAGAATCCTTTTGAGAAGGATAAAAAACACAAGGACAGAAGGACACCATGTGACCATCAGCAGGGATTTAATTACAGCAGGTATAAACCAGAGAATCTGAGGTGGACTTCCAACAAGGCACAAGTCAGGGAAAGGCAAAGAAGGCATCTTCCCTATAGATTTAAAGGAACATGGACCTGAGAGACATTGCCTTCAGATTTCTAACCTACAGAGCCATGATGGAATAAATTTGTCATTTAAAGTACTCAGTTTGTAGTACTTAGTTTGTTATGGCTGCTCTAAGAAATTAACCCATTGACCAGTACTAGTCACTACTAGATCCATTCTTCATCCAAACTCCAAATCTACTGGCTCTCTGAGCTACATTCCTTGTCCCTAAGTCCATTTCTTTCCAAAGTAATAGAACGGTAGCCAGGAATATGGCTGCCCATCTTGATATTTCCCAGCCTTCTTTGCAGTTAGGTAGTCTCATGACTGAGTTCCTACCAATGAGGTATGAGAGGAAATAACAAATTCCACTTCCTGGTTTGTCTTATATGACATCACCAATGCTTCCTGAATATTCTCTTCCTCCTTCCTGCTGGCTGGAATTGAGCTAAAGCAGTGATGTGGAGTGGACCACACAGACAAAAAGCTGTAGGATGGGGACTGTAAACAAGAGTACACATTAAAGTCTCTCCTGAGAGCTTTAAAATATACCATGCTCAGGCCACATCACAGACAAATTAAATCAGAACCTCTGGGGATGAGGTGAGGCCCAGGCATTGTGAGGACCAAGTTTCCAGGTCACAATGGGCTCCAAACCCCTTACCCAGAATAGAGTAAGTGCAGAAGTTCCTTTCTGAAAAATTCCATTCTATGTGACAGTTTCCATTCTATGTGGCAATTTCTCTGTGCTTCTGAAAAAATTCCATTTTTCTCTGTGCTTCAGTTCCGCTTTTAGGGCATCTCCACCCTGCGTCTGTTCCTCTTTTTAAGATGTTAAGACAAGCTTCTTTTTGTGTGATTTAATTAATATAGGAATTAGTTATAGCTGATATAGGAATTAATTATAGTTGACATAGATAGTTATATATCTTAGCAAAAATCAGATGATCTAATGAAAAGAGGAATTGATTTTGCAAATGTAGGCATTAGGTAACTTTCCAATACGTACCCTCCCAGTACCCCTTGATGATTTTGCAAATATAAGCATTAAGTAATGTTCCAATATGAAAGGGGGTTCGCGTGCCCTTTCGGGTGCCCCTTCCCAATTATGCCACTCACGCACCGAGAGGTCCGGCAGGAGATCTTTATTGTAGGGAGGCGATCAGGAGGCAGGAAGGCAGAGAGAGAGGGAGAGAGAGAGGAGGAAGAAAAAGCAGAAGGAGAGAGAAGAACAAAGAAAGGAAGGTCCTTTTATCAGTTTGGGGGTGGGCTATTGTTTATTTATGAGGAGTGAGCTACTTTTAACCTATCACAGCCCAGATTGCTTTTATGGGCCCAGTCCTGCAGACACAGGTTTCAACTTTCCTGGACCACTGTGGCCTTGGGGGGGAGGGAAACCAGAGATAAGGGCATGAGGTCACTTTAGGAGCCAAGATGTACCAGGAGAATGCAGCCTGTGAGGCGGCATCACAGCATACTTTAACATGATCAATTCCCTAACATTCCCCACTCTTTGATTTTGGATGATAATTGGCAGCCAACATATCAATGGGCAGACGGAAAAGGGACGGAGTGTTTGTCTTCTATAACTACTTCCTGCGGAATTGGGACGACGAGTCAACCTAGGGGCAGGCATGGAAGTTGGCCAGCTGAGTTGTCCTTTATGAACATGTAATTGTTGACAGCAGCAGCATTATCATTGGAATTGTTGGTAGGGCTTCCTGAGAAAAGTCCAAGTACACAAATCAGTTAATGAGTAATGAGGGA
>NW_022900942.1:4627698-4628742 GCF_012274545.1 Fukomys damarensis | reverse complement strand
GGCTTATTGGCTTGGGTAAGGTTTGGGAGAGAAAACAGGAGCAGGAGAGGAGCCATTATTGTTTCCAGTAATTAAGAATGGCAAAGAATGAGATTATGAGGTAATAGGCCAATGAGAGTAAACACCTGGAAGTAAAATTATAATTGGAAAGAGATTCTGTGGCCAATCCTATCCCAAGGACAAGTCCCAGAAGTACTAATATAAGAAGACTTAGGATATCAATGGCTGTTGTAGTGTGAAATGGGTCACAATACCCTGTGAGAGGATGAGAGGGTAAACAGGTTGGCTTATCTGACTCAGGACTGGATGATGGTGAAGGATCCTGGGCAATACTTAAATTTAGAGCAGGGCTTTGAGTGCATTGTCTCCTGGAGTCAAAGTCTATGAAGTTTTCTGGATAGACCTGTTTTATTTTAGAGTGGTGGTAGCTGAACTTTAGTTAACTTGACAGCTGTGGGAGTAACCATAAGTGTCTTATATATGGCTCTTTTCATATATAAAGTCTTTTAAGGTACAGGGTGGCCTTCCAAACAAGATCTTATATGGGGAGAACCCAGTATGACTTGGGGAATCTTTTATTTAAAAGAAGGTCAAAGGGAGCCGATCAGCTCATAACCTGGTGTTGTTTGACAATATTTACCTTAAGGGTATAATTTATCATTTTTTAACCTTACAAGAACTCTGAGGTCAATAAGCAGTATGACAGTTTAGCTAGATCTTATACAACCTGTTATAAATGCTGGCCCATTTTAATTGTCTATGGAGAGAGGCAGACCAAACCTTGGAATTTTTTAATAAAATCTTGTACACTTCTGAAGCCCTCTGTTTTTATAGGGGAAGGCCTCAGGCCCTCTAGAAAAAGTACAGACCCATATTAACACATTTATAACCTTTATAGGGAATGGGTGTCTTAATCAAGAGAAATATTTGAGAGGAGAATGGGCCTCAAAAGTCTGTCACTAGTGTCTGTTTATTGATTGTCTCTTTTGGTTATTCTTTTCTGATGGGTGTTTAAGACCATATTAGAGTGAGACCTGTGTTAAT
>NW_022900942.1:4627279-4627569 GCF_012274545.1 Fukomys damarensis | reverse complement strand
CTTGACCACGGCTTTTAGTAAAAGCATGGAAGATTTTTCTGGTGACCCTCCTTTAGCACACATTACATTTGTCCTCTGGTGTTCAGCAATCTCCCTGTTCAGGAGGTTGGGTGATTTACCAAAGACATAAGGTGTTGTAGAAAAGGTTCCTTCATATCTTGGATCTTTGATGACCTTGGAGGGCCAGAGCCAAAATATTGGTGATCTCCTTAGCCCAATTTTCTTTTAGTGTTGGTCTCTGCACTTTGGTGGTTGAACACCCAGAAGAGAAGATCAGTGACATCAGTAGT
>NW_022900942.1:4606322-4626692 GCF_012274545.1 Fukomys damarensis | reverse complement strand
AGACAAAAACAAAAAACCAAGAAACATATTTAAGTTATTACCTTTTGATATGGTACCATCTAAGGAAAGTGTATGGGCCTATAAATATACCTGTAACCATAAGTAGGAGGAGCAGAAGAGAAGGGATAATACCTGGATCAAAAGGTTATTGTCATAAACAATGTGAATTTCTTTATACAGAAACTATTATATTTTGAAGATAACCATCATAAACAAGTTATAACATATTTAATAATGCATATCTTTCTATCATGCTATAAAAATTATCTGGGCTCCCATTAGTGAATAAAGATCAGAATAAATTTTCTGAGCAGCTGCTTCTTTATTTACCAACAGGAGTGTACCCAAACTTAAAAGTGTATATTTTATTATTTTTAAATTTTTATTTGACCTATAAAACCAGATAACATTTAGACAGACAAACATATAAGACAATTTAAACTAGAGTGTACCCAGATGGTTTTGGCCAATTGAACTATAAAATCTTTTAGTTATGACTAGTCAAAACCTTTGCAGGTCAATTAACATCTCATAGAATTAGAATCAAAAGGAATGAAAGCTGTTACTATAAAAGTAAACCTTCTGTAACAAACTTGAAACCAACAAGCAAACATACATATTTGCTTGTTAAATCATTTCCACATACCTTTTCTACATAGTTAAACCTTCTGGTCTTGTATATCTTTCTTTATATCTTTCTAACAAGACATGCATACAAAATCCTTTCATACCAAAAGTATATCTCTTTTATCCATAGCTTTCATAATATTTTTCCTCTGTTGTCTCACTTATTATAAACCTTCTATACATAACAAACTTGTCTTCAGTTGTTAAAAATTTAAAGTGTCCCTTTTTTTTCTGTTCTCAGATTGTTACATTTTAAATTTGACTGGCTGCCAATAGAACAGTATTAACCTTGAGTTTTTATCAACAAAGTACAGAGGATGTATGGGAACAACAGCTGAATTAATGATCCTAAGGTCCTGAACTATTCTGTATGTCCCATTGGGTTTTTTACTGCTAAAATGGGAGTGTTAAAGGGAGAGTTGGCATGTCACAGGAGTCCCTTTTGTAAGAGATCATGTACTATAGGAGTTAGTCCCTCTAAGCTAGAGTGGGGGAGGGGATATTGTGCCAAGCTAGGGAATTGTGAAGGATTTTTAAGGAGAATTCTGACAGGGGGACATTTGGCTATTGAGGGAGAATGAATATCCCACACTTGAGGATTAACAAGAGAGGGACTAATCGGCCAGTTGGGTTGGGAAGATGGAGATTGGAGGGCTTGGGGTAATACCAGGCAGAAGGAAGCTGTTGGAGTGCTGGAAGGGTTCAGCATAGAAAAATGAATGGATGTTCTAATTTGGGATAAAATGTCGCTGCCTAATAAAGGGACTGGGCAGGATGGGAGAACTAGGAATGAATGAAGAAATGGAAAAGTCACCAATTGTGCATGACAGTAAGGGAGTCTGGTGAGGGCGCTGTAGTTGGCCTTCTACCCCAACAATAGAAGTCTGAGAAAGGGAGGTAGGCCCCCAGTATTCTCGTAGTACAGAGAAGCTGGCACCAGTATCCAATAAGAAAGAAATGGTCCTACCTGCCATAGTCAAGATTACCCTGGGCTCCTGGGCGGTGATCCACGTTGGGTCAGGTGTGTCAGGGCCTCTTCATAGTCCCTCAGTTGTCGCTAGACCTATCAGGTCCGCATGTTGGGGAGCTGTGGGGCTGACGATCGAATGGCAGCTGGATGCCAAGGGACAGTCTATACCCCAATGTCCCCTCTGGTGACATTTGGGACAGGGCTTAGTTGGCACCCTGGGATTAGGACAGTCTTTTGTCCAGTGGCCTTCCTGATTACACCTGTAACAGGGGCCTGGTGGTTGGGAGCTCCTTTGTAGGGTTTTTCTTCCCTGTGGCGCAGGTGGATTGGTCAAGTTAAGAGCTTGTGCTAATAACTGATTTTTTTTTTTGTAGTTTTGAGGTCATCTCGGCCGTGATAGGCCTTGAATGCTATAGCCAGGACCTCTGCCAGAGGGGTCAAGGGCCCTCAGTCAAGCTTTTTTAGTTTAAGTGTAATGTCAGGGTAGCTCTGAGAAAAGAAATGTATCATAATTAATCTCTGGCCATCCACAGACTCAGGGTCTAGTTTGGTATGTTGACGGAGGCCATCCATCAGCCTTTGTAAAAAGGTGGATGGATTTTCATTTTTGTCCTGTATGATTTCATTTAACTTTTCATAATTAATGGACTTCATGGTGGCTCTGCAGAGCCCATGAAGGAGACAATTAATGTACCTGTTTCGAGCTTCAATTCCCACCTCTGTGTTGTAGTCCCATTCTGGGTCCTGATCAGGGATTGCAGCAGCACCTGCCGGGTGGTGGTTGTTGGTTAAATGTTCTTGGTCTGCATGTGCACGAGCCTGATCCATCACTCTTCTATTTTCCTCAGGAGTTAAGGCATTGGTTAAAACTACAAAAAGATCATGGTAAGTTAGTTGATAAGACTGAGTCAAAAGTTGAAATTGTTTTATAAAGGTAGTTGGATCGGCTGTAAAAGAACCAAGTCTGGCCTGAATGAGAACAAGTTCAGACATAGGAAAAGGAGTATGAACGCGGACAATTCTTTCAGCTCTGGCTATTTCACGCAAGGGTGCCATCGTGTGGCCCTTGTGTGTCTGTGGGTGGAGCATAGGGTGGGGTGGTCGGTGAGTCAGAAGAAATGGGAGGAGTAGGAGATTCCAGAGGAGGGGAGGAGTCGGATGGTGTAGGAGGAGGGGAGAGTGGGTTTTTTGCCGTCTGGTACAGGGGAGGATCATCTGCCGGATCTGGTTGGTTTGAAGAATCGGAAGGAGGGGGGTCAGTTGTGGGGCGACCTTGAGACAATAGAAGTATGGGAGAGACTTTGGTGGTGGAACAAAGAGAGGGTTGGCTAGCCAGATAGGAAAAGCCCTGGACATATGGGATCTCCGACCATTTTCCTTGTCGCTCGCACAAGTTGTAAAGGTCTCTAATCAGACCCGATTCAAAGGAGCCATTAGGCAGCCAGACGTTTTGATTGTCTAACTGATATTGGGGCCAAATTTAGTAGACAAGCGAATTAGCCATTTGGGTTTTAAATCAAGACCCTTCAAATTTCTGAGTAAGTATCCCAAAGGAGAATCAGCGGGTATAGAGGAACCAGAGCCCATGACCACCAGGACAGGAGGTTATCAGAAGACCAGATGTCTCCGAGAGTTCTGATAAAACTCCTCTTTTTCTAGACCCGGTCTAGAAAGCTGAAATTCAGTCTCCCGCGAAGGCGTCCCTTACACGAGATAGGAATTTATGTGAACTAAGTCCTGGACTTAGTTCAGTTGAGTCCTGGACTCAACGGAGGCAAACTCGGTTTGCCAAAACTGAGGGACAGAGCCTGGACCCCAGCCTTGTCCCGGACGTGGTCCTTGTGGGTGGTCTGGAGTCTGGGGTCCCCGTTACCCTGAGGACTTCTCAGAAAGGGGAACTTACCCAGAAGGGTCGGGAGATTGGTGAGTCGGTGGTGGCTGTAAAGATGGTGACAAAGAGAATGGCCGCGGACGTTGGACGGAGGCTGAGTAGGGGCGCCCTGGAATCTGGGTTTCGGGCCCCAGGCATTTAGACTGTGGACCTGGCAATCCCAGATCCCACTTCTGACACCAATGAAAGGGGGTTCGCGTGCCCTTTCGGGTGCCCCTTCCCAATTATGCCACTCACGCAACGAGAGGTCCAGCAGGAGATCTTTATTGTAGGGAGGCGAGCAGGAGGCAGGAAGGCAGAGAGAGAGAGAGAGAGAGAGAGGAGGAAGAAAAAGCAGAAAGAGAGAAGAACAAAGAAAGAAGGTCCTTTTATCAGTTTTGGGGTGGGCTATTGTTTATTTATGAGGAGTGAGTTACTTTTAACCTATCACAGGCCAGATTGCTTTTATGGGCCCAGTCCTGCAGACACAGGTTTCAACTTTCCTGGACCACTGTGGCCTTGTGGGGGAGGGAAACCAGAGATAAGGGCATGAGGTCATTTTAGGAGCCAAGATGTACAAGGAGAATGCAGCCTGTGAGGTGGCATCACAGCATACTTTAACATGATCAATTCCCTAACACAATGTGCCCTCCCGGTGCCCCTTGATTACCCAATGATAAGAGAGAACTAAAAATAGCAATTATAAGCAGAAAAAATCCTATATAAACCCGCTTCAAAAATGGATCTGGGCTCTCAGTCTGAAGCCACTGTGATGGTGACGCCTGAGAGTCCAGGCTTGAGCTTGCAATAAACTCCTCTTGCAATTGCATCGGACCTGACTCCATGGTGGTCTTTGGGGACTTCATGACTTGGGCATAACAGCATCAATACTGATTTTTTTTCCAGTGTCCCAGGTGAATTCAGTGTGTGGCCAAGTTAGAAACCAGTGCCTTACAACAAAATGAAAAGAAAAGACTGGGAATCTGACTGATTTCTTGGAGTCAATCTGGACTTTTCCCACTGGGTGAGGGCCTCCAGCAGCCCAAGAAAACAGATCACTCACATAACATTAACCTCCAAAGCAAGAACAGTTTGGATAAATTAAAAAATTGAATATTATTTTTTGAGACAAGGTACATTTCTGATGGGGCAGAGTTTTATTTCAAAGGCCTGGAAAAACATGTAATCTTGGTTATGGTCTGGAACCTTCATGTCCTCCAAAGGCCATGCGTTTAAGGGTTGGTCACCAGCCTGTGGTACAATGGGAGGTAGTAAAACTTTTTTTTTTTTTTGTCTGATGGAGATTGAACCTAGGGCCTCTGCACTAAGGAGCAATAAGAAACCTAACCCACAGGACCTGTAGAGTAAGTTTGCAGGTTCGCTGACTGTCATCACAGAAAAAGAATTTTCAGTACACATCAATGAGAGGCATAAAAAGAATTATTAGGCAGAAATTTAGAAGTACACCTTATTTCCCAGAACTGGGTCATTTATGCTTTTTTTTTTTTTTTTTTTTTTTTGAGGGACTGGAAACCCCAGGAAAAGGTGGCCAACCCCTCATATTACAGGTGCTGTTCCATTGTTAAAAATATGAACCCAGAGATTTTTAGATGGATAATATAAGCATTATTTGAATTCTCTCAACCTGTTCCTTTATCTTAGGATCAGGAGTCTACTTTTCACATTCTGAGTTAAACCAATTTATGGACTCAGGATTCCTGAGGAATGTTGGGTGGGATGGGTCTGGAAGGAGAGGCACCTAAATGTAATCAAAGGGACATCAGCCGGAGTCACCCTGAGTGACTTCCACAGGGCCCCAGAAGGTGTAGTCTTCTTAAAAGTTTAGTTATGATTTTCCTTGTCTCCTTTCTACCTTTTATTTCTTCTTTCCTGCCTCATCCTGAGCAGCGCTGTTGTTGAATATGCACTCCCTGTGGCCCTTCCACACGTCCTCTGGGCCCTGACTGCCCTCTTCCTCCACTGGCCCCATTCAGCTCAGCTCAGCCCATCCAGAGCAGGACAGATGGCAGGAAGCACAGCTCTCCCTCAGTAATGGGGAAACTGGCTCCGTCACTGGGCAGGCTCCATGGAGGTCCCAGAGAGGAGGCAGAGACCCTTGAGAGAGTTCGCTGACTCTCCTCACAGAAAAAGAATTTTCAAGGTGTAAAGGGATTTAAGGGATAGAATTTTATAAGAACACACTCAAAGACATAGAGCGTCGGCTTGAGAGAGGGAGCGGGCCAGAGAGAGAGAGATGTGCTTATGGCCTTGAGCTAAGTACATTAATGAGGACTTTTGAGGTAGAAATCTGTGGAGCCTGGGGGGGGAGGTGAAGGGAGGGCAGGGACAAGGGGAAAAAATGAGAACCAAGACCTGTCGTGTAAAGGTACAGGATCCCAGTCATGAGTGTAACTGTACTGTATACCTAGATTGTACCAATAAACTCAATAAAAAGAAAAACAAGAAATCTGTGGAGCCTGTGAGTCTCTGGGAAGAGATGAAAGGCAGTGGTCCTTTCAGGAGACAAAGGGGTGATGGCCCGTTCACAAGTGACAGCCAGCACTGGTGATGGCCAAGACCGTTCACAAGTAAAAGGAATGAGCTGGGCATGGTGACACAGGCCTGTTGTCCCAGCTCTCTGGAGGCTGAGGCAGGACTCTGAGAACTCTGAGAGTTCAAGGCTAGCCTGGACTACATACAGAGTGAGAATCTGACTCACAAAACAAAACAAAACAAAGCAAAAATATAAAAGAAATGGCCATGGTATTTGCAGGTAAATGGGAAAGGCCTTGGGAATATTTTACTGGGTTGGTGTTCTAAACCTGCAATTTTTATTAAAAGTCCAATTCTGAAAATGATTTTCATTGTCTTCTTCTACCTGTTATTATTTCTTTTATCTAATCTCAGTTCCTGGGCTCCCCACGGATTCCAAAATCTGTTATGCTCAAATTTCTTATATAGAATAGCAAACGACAGGCAGGGTGGCACACACCCCTAATTCCAAGACAAGGGGAAAATGAGAACCAAGACCTGTCGTGTAAAGGTACAGGATCCCAGTCATGAGTGTAACTGTACTGTATACCTAGATTGTACCAATAAACTCAATAAAAAGAAAAACAAGAAATCTGTGGAGCCTGTGAGTCTCTGGGAAGAGATGAAAGGCAGTGGTCCTTTCAGGAGACAAAGGGGTGATGGCCCGTTCACAAGTGACAGCCAGCACTGGTGATGGCCAAGACCGTTCACAAGTAAAAGGAATGAGCTGGGCATGGTGACACAGGCCTGTTGTCCCAGCTCTCTGGAGGCTGAGGCAGGACTCTGAGAACTCTGAGAGTTCAAGGCTAGCCTGGACTACATACAGAGTGAGAATCTGACTCACAAAACAAAACAAAACAAAGCAAAAATATAAAAGAAATGGCCATGGTATTTGCAGGTAAATGGGAAAGGCCTTGGGAATATTTTACTGGGTTGGTGTTCTAAACCTGCAATTTTTATTAAAAGTCCAATTCTGAAAATGATTTTCATTGTCTTCTTCTACCTGTTATTATTTCTTTTATCTAATCTCAGTTCCTGGGCTCCCCACGGATTCCAAAATCTGTTATGCTCAAATTTCTTATATAGAATAGCAAACGACAGGCAGGGTGGCACACACCCCTAATTCCAGCACTTGGGAGGCTGAGACAGGAGGATCATCACAAGTTGAAAACCAGTATGGACTACATAATGAGACTCTGTCACAAAAACCTAAAATTAATTACTTAATTAAAATACAATAGCACAATATTTACCTAGAACCTGCCCTCCTGTATACTTTTTTTCTCATTTTTATGGTACCACGGATGGAACTCAGGACATTGCACTTGCGGGGCAGGGAACAGAACCACTGAGCTAATTGTTTGCTCTTTGGTACTGGGGATCATTCTCGGGTCCCTACGCTAGTGAGGCAGGCGGTGGAACCACTGAACTAAATCCGCATAACTCAGCAACAAGCACAAAGCCCAGGGTTCAGTCCTCAGTACTAAAGAAAGAGGAGGAGGAGGAGAGGGAGGGAGGAGGAGGAAGGGAAAGAAGAGGGAAGAGGGAAGAGAAAGAAGCAGAGGAGGAGAAGCAGCCATAAGAAAATCCATTTCCAAAGGGTGACTTGGCACAAAGCTACAAAGTGATTATCTGAGGGTACGCAGATAGGCGTCTTGGTGTGTGAACAAGCAGGCTAGCAAACCAACTGTCAGTTTAGTACCAAGACAAACTGTCACCGAACAGAGAAAAGCGAAATCTTCTTCCCGTGCATCTGTAAAGACCAGTGCTTTGAGAACACAATCCATTTGCCGGTAGGAGGAGGTCAAAGACCTTTCAATCTCAGAGTTTACTCTTCCTGCCAAATACAGGCCCGGATACCATGCCCCCGCCCCAGGCTAGAACCCTTCAGCGTGCAACCAACATTCCTTCCTGGACGCTGAGCACCAACAAACTCACGTCTCCTGGGCTGGGGGGAGTTGTCCCAAGAATTACTCTTTTTGTTGTTGTTGTTTTTACCAAGCTACTTTGAGAATTAAGATCATTAAAGACAAAAGCAGCTGTTAGGTACTTAGCAAACGTAGCTAATCAGCCTCCCGCTGTGCCGAACTATTTAAATACACCAGAGCTGGGCCTCAGGGCTGACGGCAGCGCCCTCGTTCCCTGTGGATCAGGTAATAAGGAAGACCTGAGTAATCGCTACTGCCAAGTAACTGAGGCAGTGATACGTCACACCTGTGCCCGGGATCGACCCTTTAAAGTTGTGTCCGGCTGAGGAATAGCACAGGTGAAACAGCGCATTGCTCGGTGGTGCCAGACTGTTGTCCCTGCTACTTGGGTGGCTGAGGCGGGAGAACTAAGCTCAGGAGTTTGGTGCCAGATAGATGATAGATAGGTAGATGGCAGATGGGTGGATGGGTGGATGGATGGACGGGAAGCTGGGCATAGCCAAGCAGAGTCTTTTCAAAGAAACATGAGCCAATGGGATAAGTTATTTGCCCAAGAATTGAAATGCGATGTGCCTGTGACCCGTTCTCAATCTATCCAATGAGGACAGTTCCCTAAGGAATGGCAGAGCAACAAGATGAGAAGCAGCAGGATCCTGGAAGGACTGGGACAGCTGCCGAGTGGACCCTCATCACAGACTTGGCAAAAGAGATGCAATCGTCCATCTTCTGTTGGTGGGGGGAGAAGCCCTCTGTCCCAGCGTCCTAAACCTTCACCCTCTGTACCCAGCCCGTTCATTTCATCTATACGATGACCCAAGGAGTTGGTTACTATTATTATTCCTATTTCACATGTAAGGTTACTGAGGCTCAGACAAGTCTGAATAATTTGCCCAAATCTATCTCTCAACCACCCGACATGGACTCAATCTTACAGTCTTGCTTGGTGCTTGGATGGGAGGCTACTTACGTGGTTTTACAATAATAATAAATTCGCCCACAACCCCCAAACCATGTGGTGCAAACAGCACCAGAAACCAGATTCCTTCAGCTCCAAAGAACACACAGCAGTTCTGACTCGCTAGGTTTCCAGGCTGAGGCTGAGAATCTGCATTTGTATGAAACTCTTCTTTTATGGTTTGGATAAAAGAAAATGTGCCCCCGCCCCGCCAGGGTCTGATGTCTTCAGAGGTGGGGCTTTGGAAGATGACTGGATCATGGGGATTATGACCTCATAAATGGATAAATGTACAGGTGAGTTCAGAGCTGAATGTACTGTTAGGAGGTTGGGCCCAGTTGGCAGAAGTGGGTCACTTTGGCACGATGGGGGGTCCTGTCCCCACCTCCCTTCTCCCTGGCTCTTCTTCCTGCTCTCCTTGCTTCCTTCCGGTGAGGTGAGCTTTCCTACGCCACACCCTCTACCATCAAGTTTTTACCTTAGAATGAGCTTACAATGGACTGAACCCACTGAAACCATGAGCCAGGTAAATGCCTTTAAATTGTGTATGTCAAGTATTTTGTCCCAACAACTGAAAGTGACTGACACATCCCAAGTGAGGCCAACACCGCTACACCAACAAATCATAATGTGAGCAGCACAGATGTAAACCACTCCACTCTTTGCCTCCCCTAAGAATTAGAAACTAAACATCCAGATTCCCAAATTCTGTTCCCATCTCAAATCACCGTGTCACTAGCTTGGCTTGGCTCCCTAAAACTTTTTTCTCTTCCTGAACTGTTCCATTCTCCTGGAAATTGGCTATATTCATATATCCAGGGATTTTCTTTAATAGGCAAATTCTCTTTCAAAATGGGATTTGCCCTAGGAAGGTGTCATGCTTCCAAAGAGCAATTACCATGAAATTGTGAGGCATGATGCCACTTTCTGCAGATGCTATGACAGCTGTCTCAACCCTCTCTCTCGTCTTACTCTCAGGCTCTAATTCAAAAGAACATTTATGGAGGCTGCTTACGGGGAAAGGGAAAAGCGTAAGTCTTTTGTGCTTGTTTCCACAAGAAATATCAGCTGCCTTCAGGTAAAGAGTACCCAAGCCTGGGGATATATTATAATCGATAGCAAAACCCATTTAAGTACCCAAAACACTCAGTAAATGCAGTCTGGTTGCAGACCCAGCTCCAGGCTGAGAAATCATCACATTCTAAAAGTAAGACAAATCCAGTTCACAAAGGAGAAATGCAAATGGTCAGTAAGCATAGGGAGACAGTTAGATATTAATGGTAAATAAATTATTAAACAACACACCACTCTTCACATGGGAAACCAGTAAAAACTAAAAATGAGTACTAATACCGTTATGGTTTAGATGTTTAAAATGCCGCCCCAAAAAGAAATCTCATGTCTGTGGACGGTGGCTAGGTCGTGGGGGTGCTGTACTCACAAGCGAGGGCATGCCTGACTGTGCTGTTAGGAGATGGGGCCTGGCTGGCAGTGGGACACTGCGGAAGGGCCTAGAAGGGTCTGCCCTTGTCCCTGCACCTGCCCCTCCACCTCTCCTGGTTGTCATGAAGTGGGTCCATTTCTTCCACCATGCCCCTCTGCCATGCCAAAAGGCCATGGACTGAATTATCTAAAATCCATGAGCCAAACTAAAACTCTCCTCTTACAAGCTGTGGAGGTCAGAAAGGAGCCAAAAACATATATTGGAGAAAAGACAGCCTCTTTCATAAATGGTGCTGCAAAGAAATGGCTATGCAGATGCAGACAATTGAATCTAGAATCATACCTCGCAGCATGGACTAAACTAAAATCAAAATGGATCAAAGAACTAAATGTTAAAATGAAACCTTTAACCTGCTAGAAGATAAAATAGGTAAAGGTCTTAAAGTCATACTAGGCAAAGACTTTCTGAACAGAACTCCAGTTGCATAGGAAATAGTACCAAGAATCAACACAGGGTCATATTAAATTTAAAAGCTTCTGCACACTAAAAGGAACAACCAACAGAATAAAAAGGCAAACCACCAAATGGGGAAAAAAATTTTTTTGCCAGCTATTCCTCAGACAGAGGCCTAAGAGCTAGAATATACATAAAGAGCTCAAAAATATTAGATCTCCCCAAAATAAAAGGCTCAATTAAAAAGTGAGCAACTGAGATGAAAAGACACTTCCCAAAAGAAGAAGTACAAATTGGCCAATAAATGCACAAAGAAATGTTCAACATCACTGGCCATTACAGAAATCCAAGTGGGGGAAAAGGACTGTTTCTGTATCATTGGTGAGAATGTAAACTAATACATCTATGGAAAACAGTATGGAGATTCCTCAAAAAACTAAACATAGAGGTTTATTTTGACCCAGCTTCCCAGTAGTTAAAGATGTCATATTGCAGCAATCCGTACACACCCATGTTTATAGCAGCACAACGCCTATTAGTTATCTTGGAAGTGGCCTGTATGTCCATCAGCAGATGAAGAGTTGAAGAAGATGTGGTATTTATACACCGTGGAGTATTACTTTGCCCTGAAGATGGATGAGCTTGAGGAGGAAAATGGATGCACCTTGAGACCATAATGTTAAGTGAAATAAATCAGACCCCCAAGATTAACTATCACATGGTTTCTCTTACATGAGAAACCCAGATTATAAATAACAAAATAAAAGATAGATAACAGGAAGTAGAGAGAGCTTTCTCAGAGGGGAAGGGGATCAAGAGATGGAAAAAGAGGGAGAAAGAGGAGGGAAAGGGGATGAAAAAAAGAAATCGGGATGCATTATGTACATACACCGACTCCACACAAGGATGCAAACACATGTACGGCAAACATGTGCTGCTCAAAAGGAAAACATAAAACGCTGTGAGGGGACAGGGATTCGACTCAGTGGTTCCGCTGCCTGCTTCACAAGTGCAAGGGCCTGAGTTCGATCCCCGGCACCAGAAAAAATAAAAATAAAAAGTTGTGGGAGTCAGATTGTTGCAGCAATGGGAACTCTACTACAAATACAAGTGCCATGCCGGAGAGATGAGGACTGATTTGCTGCAAGGAGGATGTGTGCTGAGACTCAGTGGCCGCAGGTGACAGGACCCCAATTCAGAAATGGTTTAAGGAGGGGGCAGGGAAGGGAGACCACCCAGCTACTAAGTCTGGGAGGCCCAGGGATAAGCATGGCACAGAACACAGCTGGATTCCGGGCGGCCACAGACGTTATCCTGATGTTAAGTTGAAATGAGCCAAGAAAAGAAATGCAGCCAGGGATTTAGCTCAGTGGTTCCAGCACCTGCCTTGCAAGCACAAAGGCCAGAGTTTGATCCCTGGTACTGAAAAGAAATGCAGGCCACACGCCCTGCAGAGGGTAAGCCTCATCCCAGAATGCTCCAAAATCCCAAAGTTTTCTAATGCTCATGTGATGTCATAGGTGGAAAATTCCACACTGGGAGCCTTTATTTCATGCATGAAATTAATGAAAATATTAAAATTAACTTCAGGCTGGTACAGGGATTTAGCTCAGTGGTGCCACCACCTTCCTTGCAAGCACAGGGTCCCAAGTTCCATCCATGGTACCAAAAAATAAAAATAAATTTAAAAATAAAATACCATAAAAGTTAACTTCAGGCTACATGTACAGGGTATATATGAAACATAAACAAATTTCATGTCTAGACTTAGGCCTCATTCCCAAGGTATCTCATTAGGTACACACAGATATTCTAAAATGCTAAACAATCCAAAACAGTTCCCACCCCAAGCAGTTTGGATAAAGGATACTCAGCCTGTATGCTTGGTCCTGTGCCTTGCTTTGGCTAGTGAGACACTGGTTCATACGAATAGCAGACACACATATGACCATGCAATTTAACATCCTGCCAGACAAGAGCATGCCTGGGAAGTTGCTTCCTCTTTATCCAGGGCCGTAGAATGAGTGAATATGGAGCAGAATAAGCCCAACCTTCAACGTGGCACTGGGTAAGCTCGGCCAAGCCACAGCCTGAGCAAAGTCACTTATCCAGGTCCTGCACAGATCAGCTGAGCCTGCAGACCATGAAAACAGGATGAAGACTTATTATCGGCACCTTGGAATACTACTCAGCTGTTAAAAGGAATCGAATCTTGTCATTTGTGACAACGTGGATAGATGAGGAGTCCTGATGTTAAGTTGAAATGAGCCAAGAAAAGAAATGCAAGAACTACATGACCTCACTAATGTGTAGAAACTGAAAGTGTTGCTATCACAGATGGGCAGAATGGGGGTTTTCAGAGATGTGAGAGAGAGAGAGAGTAAGGGAGTGGGTGGGATGGGAGAGGTTGAGCAATGGTCATTAAGTTATAGGTGGTCAGGAGGAGGAAGTTCTGACATGCAGGCTGGGTGTGGCTCAGTGGTGAGCAGCACTTGCCTAACATGCTCAGGACCTTGAGTTCTGGTCCCAGCACTAAAACAAGAAAATTCTGATTGTTACTGCCCCGTAGGGTGACCACCAATAATGATACTGTAGTGTATGTTTCAAAACACAGAAGTAAAGCCCAGGACTTGGGAGGCTGAGGCAAGGCTGAGGCTGTGATTTCAAGGCCAGCCTGGGCTACATAGTGAGTTTGAGGCCAGCCTGAATTACATAGTGAGACCCTGTCTCAAAAACATTGAAAGACAAGCTGGGGCATAGCTCAGCAGATGAGACTTGATGTATAAGACCCCAGCCACATATTGAACTTTTACTGCGTTTTCCCTACAAAAGTGGCAACTGGAGAGGCAGACTTCTTCATGTAGAGCTCCATCCCCATCCCTTTTTTATTTTTTGTTTTGAGATAGGGTCTTGCTACTTGCTAAATTGCCCAGCCTGGGCTTGAGCTTATGCACCTCCTGCCTCCACCTCCCAGAGTTCTGGGATGACAGGTGTGACCACTATATGGAGATAGATATGTTCAGTAACATTACACAATGTATACATGTATCAAAGCATCACATGGGACCCTGTAAATACGTTATACTTTTATGTTGGCAAGTGTTCATTTAAATTTTCTAATTTTTTAAAGAATAAGTCTCTTGTGAGTAAATCCCTGCATTTGGGATGGTTGTTACACAGCAATATTATAGCAATCACTGACTGATACAAGAAGCATTGCTTTAGCATCCAAAAGCCAGCTGAGTCATCACCCACACACCATCCAACACCCACTTGCAAGAGCATCACGTATCACTTGCATCCAGAACCAACACTAGCAAAAGAAATAAAACCCCACGAGAAAATCCACCAAAGAGAAATTAAAATATACACGGCTTTACTCAGCAGCAGCAGCCCTAAGTTCCCTTTGTGAATGATTTCAGGTGCTAGCCTCATGGGAACTTGTTTCTTTTAATGCAGTGGTTCACAACATTTGAGTGTCATGGGCCCTTTGAAAACCTAAGCGCTACGACTCCTCTTTGAAAGGCACACCTCTTCCATGCTCATTGTTTATTGCACTGGAAATTAAGAGACAGTCTCTTGCTATGTTGTCCAAGCTGGCCTCAAACTCCTAGGCTCAAGTGATCTCCTGCCTCAACCTCCTGAGCAGCTGTGACTACAGACACACAACCACTGTCCCCAGTTCCTGGTGTCCCTTATTATAAGGATATAATCCTATCACATGCAGGCCCTACCCTACTAAAGCCCATTTTATTTTACCCCCTAAAGGTCCTGCCTCCAAATACAATCACATTAGTGGACTAGGGCTTTTCGATATGAATGGGGGATGCACACTGTCCATAACCAATCGCTAAACGGATGGGCAATCGCCTCCTTCCCCCAGGAAGGAAGAGCAAGTTCTTCCGGCCCTCTAGATGGCTGAGAAGCTCCAGGGCTCCTGCTTGCTTGGTCCCCTCACTTTGGACCATGGTAAAGTAGAGCATCGCGGCAGGAATGTTTTACGGAGCAAAGCTCCTCACATTATGGTGGCCAGGACGCAGAGACAAACAGATAAAGTGGGGAAAGGGGTGGAGGGAGGGAGAAAGAGGGACCAGGATCCCAATCTCCCCTCTGAGGTCACACCCACCAGTGACCTCACTTCCTCCACTAGGCCCCACCTCTTAAAGGTTCCACCACCTACTAATGCACCATAGGCTGGTGACCAAACTCAAAATCTGAGCCTTCTGGGAGACATATACCCACTCCATAACAGCAGGTGGGAGAAACTGGGGCATGGGGACATGGAGGTGGAGTCAAGGTCTATGTAAGTCCCCACGATGCAGTATTGCAATGGAGGATCCAATTTTTTTTTTTTTTTTTTTGTAGACAGGGACTCACTGTATAGTCCATACTTGAACTCATGGCAATCCTCCTGTCTCAGCCTCCTGAGTGCTGGGATACAGGCACACACCACCATGCCCAGCCGAAGGAACAAACTTTTAATCGTAGCTTTCCAGATTTCTGTCACCACCCACCATTCTGAAGTCTGTTCAAGTTACAGTGTTCCACAGAGCTGGCCTCTCATCTCCTCTTCCAGCTGGCAATCGGACCCAAAGAATCCCCTCATCTTCCATCATATCCATAATGGTGACTGCAGAACCTCGATCTCCCTCCTTCAGATGAGCACCAAGCATTGCCAAGCCCTCCCTTTTGGACCACATGTCCAAGTGGTCTGAAAGCCAGAGTAAAAACAGCAAAAGCCCCTTCAAGCGTGTGCCTCAAAAGCCTTTGCTTTGAAAGCTAGCCAACTTTCATGCAACAGAAAAGAATGCATGTTCTGCTTCTGTTTCTTGACCAAGCTCCTGCATCAAGCAGGGACTGCTCTGAGGTAGCCAGCAATGGACACAGCTGCAAGCAGCTGCTGGCAGGGGCTGGAAATCTCTGATGACAGCCTGAGAGAGGGGAGTTCTCAGGAGGGCAGGTGGCCCTGCATTAGCCCCAGAGCAGCTGAGCCAGCTGGGGTGCCCCACAACACAGGTGCCCCTAAGCTAGAAGACACAGTTTCTCCACACTGGAGTGGTGTTGGGGGCTAGGGTATAACTCAGTGGTAGGCTTGCCAGCTACATGAGGCCCTGGGTTCCATCCTAGCAATGCAAAAAAAAAAAATTAGTGTTTGGCAAAGAAACTGTTCAGCCTTTTACAGATATGAACAGTTCTGGGGTTTCCAAAATAGGGTCAGAAAATGGAAAATGTCCTTTAATGTTGTCAGTGGGCACAGGATAGGTAAGCAGATGCTCTCAGTGCTTAGAAATATCTGAGGTTCCATCCAGTTGCATGCTGAAGGGAGACCCTCCAACACCCACTTCAACATACTAAAAGAAGCCAGATATGGTGGGTGCATACCTGTAATCCCAGCACTATGAGAGGCTGAGGCAGGAGGATCTCAAGTTTGAGTCCAGTCTGGGCAACTTAGTGATTTAGTAAGACCCTGCTTCAATGTAAAAAGGGCTGGAGATGTAGCTCTGTTTGAAGGCCCCTGGGTTCAATCCCTCATACTTTTAAGAAAAGGATACTTTTAAAAATTCTGAGTTGACAGTAGAGATTCTTTGTCTTCCTTAATTCAAATCATAGATCAATTCTCACTTCTCACAGTCACGAGTAGAAGAATGCTCTCAAGGAACTTTTAATTCCCCAGAAATTCTACTATCATGGAGGAGGTAAAATCAGACTGGCTACAAGAGAAAGCACTGGAAAGGAGGTCCTGGAGCCTAGATACAGGATGAAGTCTGCTAAAGTGTAAGGGACAATGTCCCTTCTAGAAGAAGCTGAGAGCTTGCTGCATACGCAATGGCAAGCTTTTGTGGCACAGCGACACACGATCAATATAAGCTGAGTCTCCACAGTTCAGTCAGCTTTCCCATCGCTGGGACACAATACCTTACACTCACAATTTAAAGGAGGAAAGGTTTATCTGGCTCACGGCCTCAGCGGATTCAGTCCATGGTCAGCCGGTTCCAAGGCAGAACCATCATGGTGGAAGGGAGTAGAGAAGCACAGCTGCTCAGTTCATGGGGCACAGGAAGCAGAGCAGAGGATCGGTGCCAGAGAGGAAGGAGTAAGGGACCAGCTAGAGACCCAAGGCCACTCCTCTATGATCCACCCAGAAGTGTGCTGTGCCCTGGGTGACTCCCAGATCCTCAAACTTCACCACCACAGTTAACTCACTCTGAAAACAGCAACCTCTTTTGTCAAATCTCAAAGAATTTTAATTGTAGTAAAAAATAACTAACAGTTCGATGCCTGGTATAAAAAAATAACTATCATCATAACCATATTTAAATGTACATTTCAGTAGTGTTATACATATCCACTGTCGTGCGACCAATCTCCAGGACCTTTTCATCCACCTCAACTGATCTGATGCAAATTCCACCCCCCTGTTGAGGTTTGGGTCTGGAACTGTCTGTCCCCCGTGGCCTCATGTTTTGGAGACAGGGCTCTCGGAAGGTGGGTGGGTCACAGGAGCACAGCAGCAGCTGCTGAGTGTGCTGTCAGGAGGCGTAGCCTGGCAGATATATCTCCTCCTCTAGCTCCTCCTCTCTCTCTCTGCTTCCTGTCCACCATGAGGTGAGCAGCTCTTTTCCACCCAGGCCCTTCCACCATGTCCTTAGTGTGTTTGAGCCTGCTCACTGGAGCTTCTGAAAATGAGTAAAAACAAAGCTCTCCTCCTTTAAGTTACGGGTGTTGGATCTTGTGTCTCAGAAACAAGAAAGTAGCTAAGACACTCTCCATTTCCCTCACAGCCCCTGGCACCCACCATTCCACTTTCTGTCTCTATAAACTTACTGTTTGCTGGGCATGACAGTCCAATGCTACTTGGGAGGATAAGGCAGGAGCATTGCAAGTTCAAGGCCAGCCCGGGGAACATAGCAAGACCGTGTCTCAAAGGAAAACTAAAAGGATAGGGGATGTAGAGCACCTCTGGGCTTAATCCACAGTACCCTCTCTCAAAATTTAACAACAACAAAAAAAAGGGGCCGGGGATTTAGCTCAGTGGTTCTGCCATCTGCCTTGCAAGCACAAGGTCCCAAGTTCAATCCCCAGTACAAAATATAAAAATGGCAGAGGATATAGCTCAATACAAAAGCCTTAAATTCAATATTCTGTACCCCAAAACAAAGATTAATTAAATTTTAAAAAGCTGAAGAGGCAGTTCAAATTCAATCCCCAGTACAAAAAATAAAAATGGCAGAGGATATAGCTCAATACAAAAGCCTTAAATTCAATATTCTGTACCCCAAAACAAAGATTAATTAAATTTTAAAAAGCTGAAGAGGCAGTTCAATGTGAATCTCTGCATCTGATTCCCAATACCACAAAAGAAAAAAGAATGACATCCTAACATGTGCAGTGGTGCATGCCTGTAATCCCAGCACTCAGGAGGCTGAGGCAGGAGGATCACCTCAAATTCATGGTCACTCTGGGCTATGTAGTGAGTTCAAGACCAGCCTGATCTATAGTGAGATACTGTCTCAAAAAAACAATACAAAACAAAATACATTGTGAATATCCAAATAACTATAAAAGAGAAGTTTGAATGTTCCCACCATAAAGAAATGATAATGAGGGTCAGGGATTTAGCTCAGTGGTTCTGTCACCTGCCTCGCAAATGCAAGGTCCTCAGTTCTATCCCCGGTACCATCTGGTACCATTTTTTAAAAAATAAAAAAAGAAATGATAATGGTTGAGGTGGAGAATATGCTAATTACTAAGTTTTTGTCATGATACTTGTAGGGACAGAAGGGTCCCTTAGGTTGGGTTAAAATAAAGCCCTGGGCCCTTTTTGAGGGTAAGGAGAAAACAGCTTCTGGGTGGCTAAGAGCAGACAGCAGTTTTCAAGCACTTTTGTGGGTTTCTTCTGAGGCTGACGGGTTAAGGCTTAGCATCTTCTTCTGTGCGGGCAGCACTATACCTCCCAGCACAGGCTGCCATGCCTGCCCTACTTCCCGATTAGCCCACAGGACCAAATCCCTAGCAACAAGCGCAGTGTCCGATCCACCAAGTGAAGACCCACAGAGGGGAGACAGGGCCCCTGGCCCACAAAACAGGACCGAAGCCCCAGATTCGGCAGCCTCAGCTCTGGCCCCCACTCCTCTGGAATGGCTTTGTACCACTTCCTCTTGCAATACCCACAATGAAGTTACTTTTGCTTTGCACTGGTCTTCTGATTCCTCTTCCTCTTTCTACATCAGAGAGAGAGAGAGAGCAAGAGGGAGAGAGAGAAGCCCGATGAGGGTGAGTCTAGGGACCCCTAGACCCCAGACCCAGTGACAACATAATCTGCGCCTACTGACACACCACACTATTATATGCACAATTAGTATTAATAATCAATGTTAAAGCCCTTGCCAGCATGCATGAACCTCTGGGTTCTATCCCCAGCACCATAAAGTAAATTAAGTTTTTAAAGCAACACATGGTTAATACAATCACCCACTCTGGCCCTACACTTCTCCTTTGACTGTGTGTTACGTGTGTGTGTGTGTGTGTGTGTGTGTGTGTGTGTGTGTGGTATTGGGGATGGAACCCATGGGTGTTCAACTACTGAACTATACCCCAACCCTTTTTATTTTTTATATGAGATAGGATCTTGCTAAGTTGCCCAGGCTGGGCTAGAAGTTGTGATCCTCCTGCCTCAGCCTCCTGAGTAGCCAAGATTATGGGCATGAGACACCACAACCAGCCTGATTTATTTTTCTTCATATTAATTACCAATATCTGGCACTGTGTACACTTTCACTCTTTATTTTGTTTCTTATCTGACTCCCCAACTAGGCTGCCGGCCCTGTGAAGGCAGAAGTTGTTTATTTTGGTCCCGGATGTTTGCCAATGCCTAGAATCACACCTGCTACAATTAATTAACTGACTGAGCCAATCCATACATTCCTTGAGTACCCAACGCAACTCTTCAGCAGCAGGTGCCACACATCCAGAGTCTTTCTGGGCTCTTCTGTGGCTTTTTTTTTTTTTTTCCTTGCAGTAGTGGGGATCGAACTCAGGACCTTGCACTCGTGAGGCAGTGGTGGCACCACTGAGCTAAATCCCAAACCCTTCCGTGGTTTATCTGATGTGATCCCAAAGCATTCATATCAGCACTGCAGGCAATCTGCCTGACATTAAAACCCAGTATCTGTAATTCCAGAACTGTGGGAGGCTAAAGCAGGAGGACTGAAAATTCAAGCCTACCCTGGGCAATTTAGGGAGACCCTGTGTCAAAATAAAAGATTAAAAAGAGGGCAGGGGATGTAGCGGAGTATAAAGGCCCTGGCTTCAACTCCCAGTACAAGAGGGGGTGGAGTGGAGGGACCCTTAGCAGGAGAAAACATGTTGGATGACCTTGTACTTTGTGGGAGGCTAAAGCAGGAGGACTGAAAATTCAAGCCTACCCTGGGCAATTTAGGGAGACCCTGTGTCAAAATAAAAGATTAAAAAGAGGGCAGGGGATGTAGCGGAGTATAAAGGCCCTGGCTTCAACTCCCAGTACAAGAGGGGGTGGAGTGGAGGGACCCTTAGCAGGAGAAAACATGTTGGATGACCTTGTACTTTGTACTT
>NW_022900942.1:4603398-4605912 GCF_012274545.1 Fukomys damarensis | reverse complement strand
GGAGAGGGAGAGGGAGAGAGAGAGAGAGAGAGAGAGAGAGAGAGAGGGCTGTGCCCTGCAAATGAACAGGGAGATCTTAGAATACTGAATTGCATCCTAGATAAAAGATGCTTTACCACCAAAGGCTTTTGTCCAAAGCACATCAGAACTTGCCTGAGGGGCTCTCTTCCTTTCAGGATGGGGGTAATTGTGGCCTACAGAGCTCATCTAAAGCCTGTATCATAAAAACCTTGCTCACAGATGTTAAATGCAATTTCTTCCGGCACCAATCAGGGCAATTAAATCAACAGACTGTCTAGGGGTTTCACACAGAGAAGATATAGCCAAATGCTGGAGATCTTTGAAAAGCAATGCAGCACATTATTTCCCCTGGGACAGCGAATGCCGAGCCACGAATTCATCAGCACTCCGCACACAGACACTGACAGGTTCCCGTTAGAGGAAGAGGGATTTCTTCCTTGTTCTGGGTGAGAACAGGAAAAGCTACTGACGTCCAGGCCCTTCCTCAGTGCCGGGCACTGCTCCGCAGGCTACTGGTGTATTATCTCACTTGACCCAAGTCACAACCTAGTAAGAAATAGCTAGGGTACCAGTGTACCACTTAGGGTACCAGAGATCACCAATCACCCAGACCCTTTAAAATACATTTTAGCAAAGAGGAGGCAGAGGTGCGAAAGAAAAAAAGGAAGGGTGGGGGGAGACAAGAGAAAATAATAATTTTAGCTCCCTTTTCAGTACATGAATACCATTAGAATTCAATTTTGCATGGAACAAAAAACCCAAATAACAATAACATACAGAAGGAAGGGTTTCTTGGTTTTTTCGTTTTGGGGTTTTTTTTTGAGGGGGGAGTGCCATCTACCTGCACAGTAGTGGGCAGTTCTTTGGTGCTGGGCAACTCAGTTATCAGGGCCTTTCAACTCTCCACTATTTTTTCATCTTGGCTTCCATCTTCAAGGTTTCCTCACGACCACAGAATGGCTGCTGTAGCTCCAGTCATATCCATGCTCCAGGCAATATGAAGAGGGAAGGAACTAGGGCAAATGAAAAAAATAAAAATAAAAAATGAAAACGTCTTGTCGGGTGTAGTGGCACATGGCTGTAATCCCAGCACTCAGGAGGCTGAGGCAGGAGGATCTCCAGGAGTCTGAAGCCAGCCTGGGCTACATAATGAGTTCAGTCAGCCTGAAGTACAAAGTTAAGACCCTGTGTCAAAAGAAAAGAATTTTAAATTAAAAAGGGTTTGTGGCCAGGTGTGGTGGTGCATGCCTGTAATCCCAGCACTAGGGAGGCTGAGGCAGGAGGATCGCAGTGAGTTCAAGACCAGCCTGGGATACAGAGTGAGTTCCAGGTCAGTCTCAACTACATAGTGAGACCCTGTCTCAAAAAAACAAAAGTTGGGGGGGGGGGCTTGGGGATGTAGCTCAGTGTGAAGGCCCTGGGTTCAATCCCCATTACTGAAAGAAAATTAAAGGAAAAGGAAATGTAGACTTACAGCTAAGTACACTTTCATCTTCAAGAAATGTGAGGACCAGATTCTGTTAGAATTAGAGAGGATGGGTACTCGGTGTAGTAGGTATCCATGCCACACACACAAACGTGTATTTCCCTCCTATTTGTTGACTGCATGGGAATTCTAGATGCGCCCCCTTGTCCTTATCCTTCAGTGCCTACAGACTGTCTTCCAGTTGCCAAAACTGGGGGCTTTTGAGTGTGTGTCTGTAGGTACTGGATACTAAAACCAGGGCCTTCACGCTGAACTACATTTTGAGACAAGGCCTTGGCGATTTGCCCAGGCTGAGCTCAAGCTTTTGATCCTCCTGCCTCAGCTTCCCTGGGTGCTGAGATGACAGGCGTGACCACAATGCCTGACTTCAGTCCTGTTCGCCACTGCGCTTTGCTCCGCCACGTTCAGTTCGAGGAATGAACGCCCCGGAGAGGAGCTCTCAACTAATAACTGACAAACGCTGATGAATAAACATCCCAGCACTCTCCTCTTCTTGGGGCCCCTCTGAAGCATGAACCTTGCACTGTCTCCCAGAGAGCAAAATTAAACTTCAGCTGCCACTGCGTGCATCGGCTTGGAATATCCCTCCCCTCCTATCCCCTCCCCTCTGTTGGTGTTTCCAGTGTAGTCCCTGCTCCCGTCTACCAAGTGATGGAGAGACAACACTTCCGGCCCCTTGGGAGGATCACATGACCTGTCCTGACCAATGACTTTCAAGAGAAAGCGTCGTCTATCCCTCCCAGGTGCAAACATTTAATTACCAATCAGATTCGTCTTCCTGTTAATTTTGACTTCCAACAGAACTGAATCGTTGCAACAGAAACATATGGCTCATAATTCCAATAATATTTACCATCTGGCCCTGTCAGAAAATGTACACCAGTCCCTATTTAAACCACCAGGAAGGGGTGGGAATTTCACTCACTGGTTTCACTGCCTATCGGCCTCGCTAGCGCAAGAACCCAAGATCCCCAGCACAAAGAAAAAAAAAAAAAAAAACAGGAAAC
>NW_022900942.1:4599636-4603253 GCF_012274545.1 Fukomys damarensis | reverse complement strand
AAAACAGGAATGGGCATGGTGGTGCACACCTGTAATCTCAACACTCTGAGAAGCTGAGACAGAAGGATCCCAAGTTTAACCACCCTAGGCAATTTAGTAACTTAGCAAGACCCTGTCTCAAAATTTAAAAATTAAAAAAAAAGAAAAAGTATAAAGAAAGGATGAATAAAAACTAAAGATACAGAATTTTTAAAATATTTTAAAATAAAAAATAGGACTAGAGATGAAGGCTCTGATTCATTCAATCCCTAGTACTTGAAAAAAAAACTTTAAAAAAATAAAATTAAAATTAAACAATTTTTTAAAATAAATAAACCGAGCCGGAGATTTAGCTCAGTGGTTCAGGAGACTGCCTCACAAGTGCAAGGACCTGAGTTCGATCCCCAGTACCAAAAATAAATAAATAAAATAAACCACTTGGACTAGGAAGTTGCCGCCTCAGCACAATCTAGACATTTGTTTGTTGGTTCTCTCCTTAGCGAGTTTAAAATCTAGTCCTCATCTTGGAAAGTTCAGAGTACGTAAAGTTGCAGTGTGATGGGTTACAGAGACCGTGTGTGTAGAACCACTGAGCTAAATCCCCGGACCACAAAGAGCATTTTTAATACTGTTCCTGTTGAGAAATACCCAGTATGGCCAGGGATGCTGCTCAGTGGCAGAGCTCTTTCCTTTCATGCTGGAGGCCCTGGGTTCCATCGTCAGCACCACAGAAAAACGTGATCAACAATGCAGCAGACACAATCTTCCGGAAGATCAAGCCCGTGGCTTCACAGGACTGGCAGCTTTGTCTTTCTCTTCTACATCCTCCCAGCACACCAGGCAGATGCCCCATGAGGACCACAACTGTAGCTGACTGAGTGCCCAGAGGAGACAAGACACCAAGACAAGTGGGAGCGATTCCAAAAAACGCACTTTTCCTTGTGCTTCACATCTGTGTCAAAATGTCCAGCTCCACCTCAGCTGTGGGTCCCACAAGCAGCACCACACCATCCAAGCATCCCGGCTTCCAGTGGGGACTGCCGAGGGCACAGAGCTGGTGTGGTGGTGCCCGCCTGTGATCGTAGCACAAGGGAGGCTGAAGCAGGAAGATAGCAAGTTACAGGCAGGCCATCCTGGGCAATGTAATGAGATGCTGTCGCCAGGAAGAAAGCACTTTCATGCACACACTTGTGAGACCTCTGTCACTGGCTGAAATGTCACTGCTCTGTGTGGCTGCTGTCGATCAGGTTCAAGCACTGACAGAATGCTTATGTTCAAAGCTATGGAAAGTAGTGGATTCTCCCAGCACCTGACCCCGGGGCTTTAACACCAGTGAGAGAAACAGAAATAGTAGTGACATGGCAAATTGAATTCTCGGTCTCACTTCTTCAATCCACTTCTTCAAGTCCACCCCAGGGTCATGGAAATTTGATCTTTTTTCTTTCTTTGTTTCCTTTGTTTCTTGGCTTTTGTTCTTGTTTTTGTTTTTTTGAGACAAGGTCTCACTATGTAGTTCAGGCTGTGCTTGATCACACTATATTGTCCAGGCTGACCTCGGATTTGCAGCAATCCTCCTGTCTCAGCCTCCTGAGTGCTAGGATTACAGGTGTGCGCCACCACGTCCAGCCTACTTCAGCTTTGAAACACCTGCAAGCAACAACCAGGCTGGTGACGCTAAGCAAGTGCTACCTTTGGAGCTCCCAGAGCAGGGAGCACCCCTCTCACTATAATGTTTCAAGCTTTCTGGTGTTTTCCATTTATTTACATGCATTCATGTACCTCCTCGGTCCAGTTTTGTTTTTTTTTTTCCACCTGGGTATGGGTTTTATCTGATTCTTCTGAGTCTGATTACTCAGTATACTCTGTTTTCGAGTCCCTCTCACTGAGGACTTTTTGTTCATCTTGGGGTTGTAGTTTGCATCTGACTCAATCCCTGTCACATTACTCTGTACACCCCAGGAAGTGATCAGCCTCCTCTTCCACCCCAATGGGACAGGTTTTCTCCTGGGCCCCAAAAGCTTACCACAGTCCCATAGCAAGGCCTACTTCCAGAATCATCCTGAATGCCAACAGGTTCTGTTGTGCTGGCAGGGAGAGGGGAGCCCTCTGGGATGCAGGAGGGCCAGTTCCCTCTCTGAGCTGAACTCTCATCTGGTGTCACCAGTGGTCTCCAGATTCCAGCAGCTCAGGCCCCTCTCAGGCCTGCAGGCAAAGGAGACAGCAACTCTGTCATCTGCAGTCTCTTCGTGGCTGCCAGAAATGTTGCCAAAGACTCTCCGAGACAAGAGTGACCAATGGGAAACAGAAGGATTTTATTTTAAGCGAACACCAGCTCACTAGACTAATGTCCAAAGGAAGAGCAAAGAACAAAGGAGAAGCTCGTTTTTATACATTTGGTCCAAAGGGTTGGTCTTTCTGGTGATGTCAAGTGAGCTTGTAGAAGCAGGACAAAGGCAGACAATTTTCTAATTTATCCCTGAAAGAAGACAGAGCTTTACCAATCATATGAGAACACGGTGTTGTAAACTTTGTTTGTAGAACATAGTTGCCAGTTATATCTGTACCAGCACAGAGTTACAGCTTCAGGAGGGAGGGGAGTGATGAGGGAGGACTGCCCAAGGTTGGGAAGAACTTGTTTCTGTTAAAGTCCCACTTCAATCCCAGTGTTCTGGGAGGCTAAGGCAAGAGGATTGCAAGTTCCAACCCAACCTGTGCAATTTAAGTGATTTGGTGAGACCCTGCCTCAATATAAAAAAATATTAAAAAGGACTGGGAATGTAGCTCAGTAGGAGTACCCTGGATTAAACCCCAGTACACCAGAAACAAATTTTAAATTAAAAATTTTAAAAAGCCAGCCACCATTGCTCACAGGGAGGTACCCTGGGCCCCGATCCACCGCGGGAAGGAGAGCCACGCCTGCTCCTGACCCAGCAGCCATCGCTCAAGTGCCAGGAAGGTAGCTGCATAAGTCCCTCCTCCCACTCCCCTGGCACTCTCAGACCTCCTGACTGTGCCAGTCTTTGGACCCACTCTGCAGAGGCAGAGGTGGTCATCAAGGGTATTTTTCTGAGTTTCCAACTGTGAACATCTTTAAAGAAAGGGTGTGGGAAACCTGTAATAGAACGTTGTGGAGTTCAACCATTCAGAAGGATGGGGAACTCAATCTGGGCCTTGCAGCCTGAGGTCAATCAGCGTCATGGGGTTCAGCCATCAGCTAACTGAGATCAGGGGTCTTGCATCCTCGCTCTGTCTGAGCCATTAAATGGTAAATACACTATATCGAAATTTTATTCACTGCAGACATGTTCTGGACTGCTTCTTGATTTCAATTTAATTCAAATGATTTAAGGGTGATAGACTAGTGACTACCACAGGTGGTCAGTGTCCAAGTTGTTCTTGATCTTAATGTGTTGCTGATTGTATCAGTTGGGATAAAGCATTGCCGTTGATTTGATGAGCTGTTTTCTCTGATGTTATGAAGATGAGAATGCCTGTGGGTCATTGGAGACACAGAAGCTAGGGCACAACTATATCAGGAAGATTTGGGTGATAATCCAGAGATTAAACCAAGGACAGTCCGACAACAAAAATTAAAATGAGAAAACACTTAAGCAAGACACAAGGACAGACTTCCAGTT
>NW_022900942.1:4559640-4597976 GCF_012274545.1 Fukomys damarensis | reverse complement strand
AAATTGAATTTTGGGAAACTTTAACAGTGCTGCCAACTTTGGAAAAAGTCATCCCAATTTACTGTGTTGAGTTGGCATTGTACAGAAATGGACAGCCATATTGGTCTAGAAATGTTAATTTATTTTTATTTATTTTTTTTCCATGTGTACAGGGGTAACACATCATACTAAATATGTAAGGTCATATCTACATGGGTTTGATTACAGAAACTAATAAAGCATTCTCTAAATAATGAAAAAAAGAATAAGATAAGACTATAAGAGCAAGAAGCAATTTAAATATGTTCAGGGACCATTTTCATCTTCAGAAATAAGGATTATTTTAATGTTACATCATTGCCTTTTCTCTTTTACTTTCCTTTTTAGTTTTATTTTAAGGTTCTCTATTTTTAATGTTCATACAGAGATTTCTTTAACTGAAATACCAAATAGTTTCTTTGGTGTGAAAAACTATAATAGTACACAGGATCCTAATGAGATAATTAATAATGTGAAATAGGAAGTAAAGGGCTAAAGGTGTAGAGAAAGTGGGAAGGGTGGGGGAAAGGTAATAAGGGAGAGGAAAAAAATATGAGAAACTGAAAAAATGGAAATAAAGTGTTTGTAAGTGGGGAGGGGAGGAGGGGTGAAGGGAGGGCAGGGACAAGGGGAAAAAATGAGAATCAAGACCTATTATGTAAAGGTACAGGATCCCAATGATGAATGTAACTATATTGTATACTTAGATTGTACCAATAAACTCAATTAAAAAACTTTTTTAAAAGACTTGATGTAGCTCACTTACAAGGGCCTAGGTTCAATCCCTGGTACCTCAAGAAAGGAAACAAGCCAGGTGTGGTGGCAAACGCCTGTAATCCCAGCACTCGGGAGGCTGAGGCAGGAGCTGGCTGGGAGTTCGAGATGAGTTCCAGGTCAGTTTCAACTACATAGTGAGACCCTGTCTCAAAAAACAAAAGAAAGAAAGAAAGAAAACAAAGCCAAAACCTTATGAATTCAGCTTGGGGTGTTGCCCTGTGCTGCAGTACTCACATAACATACACCAGACCCTATGTTTAACTTGAAAAACAAGTTCTTTCCAGGCTCATCACCCCCTCCTCTCACCTGTAGCTATTAACTCCTTGTTCCCGTAGGATAAAATTGACACCTATATCCTATAAAACAGCCACCACTTATGAATTGTTTCTGGAATTTTCCATTTCATATTACAGACTTCAGTGGACCATGGGTAATTGAAACTATGGGAAATGAAAGCACCAGTGGGGCAGCGGGTGGCTGTATGTAGAACCAAGCCCCGTCCTACATAGAATGCCTCCCTGTTGTCACAGCTGCGTTTACTTGTTTTAACAGCAGCCCTGAGTCACCAAGACTTGAAATGCACTAGTAGTTGGATCCCTTCACGAATCAGGAGTGTGTTTAGGGACTGAGGATGTCACTCGGTGGTGAGCAAGCTGTGTACAGACAAGGCCCTGGGTGCACAGTACTGACAAGGATCTGCTTCATAACTCTTGTGTGCCAGATTTTGTCTGCGGCATCAAGATCACAGCAGTGAGTGCACTGGGAACTGCTCCTGCCCTGGCAGAGCTGACATCCGGATGAACCCAATGTGCCAGTCAGAGAAGACGCAGGAGCCACGGCGCCAGGTGACTGCTGGTGAGGGAGAGAGACGTCCAGGAGCCAGGCTGAGGGACACTCAGTCTCTGCCTGGGGAAGCTGTGGAGAGGCCAGGGTCAGATTGAGCGACTGGGTAAGATAAAGCGAAGTCAACCTTGGGCACGGTCAAGGGCAGAGCTTCTGGGATGTTCACTGGGGTCTGGAGTTACCCCTGGGGGTCACACAGTAGCAATCCAGTCCTCAAAGCCGCGCGAATAGGGTTGGGAGGTAGGATCTTCTGAAGTTACTGAGGCGTGAGAGCCCTCCCTCGGGAATGGGTGAATCTATTTCATTCACAGATTCACTGGCTCCAGCTGTTGACAGCTGCCCTCGGCTGGATTTGACGGCGCACGCCTGTCATCCCAGTGCTCTCCTCTCGGAGGCTGAAGCAGAAAGATCAAAAGTGCAAGCCCAAGTGATTTAGCAAGAGTGCCTCAAATGCAGCTCAGTGTGAAGTCCCTGAGTTCAATCCCTAGTATGGAAAACAAAACAAAAAGGCAGCTTGCTATCTGCTGAGCCATGACCCGGCTAGAAGTCCCTGGTTCAGTCCCTGCAGAGGCTGCCCTGGGCTTCAGCCCCACGCTTAACTGAAGCTCCCTTCTTTAGAAATCACCCAGCAGAGGGGTCTCTGCAACAGCAGGGTGAGGGAACTTGGAAGCGGTTCCTGCAGCAGAGGAGGAAGCATCCTATTTTTAGCCAAAACATTGTGTGGGTGAGAAGACTCAGAGCAGAGAGAGGAAAACGGAACAGGGACAGAGACCCAGGGGACCAGAGAATCCAATGACTGTGAAGGGGACTGAAAAGGACCAGCTGGAGAGGAAAGAAGTGAGGAAGGGAGAGGGAGGGAGGGGAGGGCGGGATATCAGTGTCCCCAGCATCCAGACACAAAGGGACAAATGTGGTGAGTCCCTAGAGCAGTCCACTTCATGGAGACAGAAAGGACAGTGGCAGCCATCAGAGCCTAGAAGGAGAGGGAATGAGAAGTTTTGTGGGTGTTTAGTGGCTACAGAGTTTCCATTTGGGGCATGAAAACATTCTGGAGATGGAGGGTGGTGACAGTTGTGCGACTGCAAGAACACTTCTAATGCCACCAAACTGTACTCATAAAAATGGTTAAAGGGGAATGTTCTACGTTCATATAGTTTGTCACGATAAAAATTCCAGGTAGCCAGGTGTGGTGGCGCATGCCTGTAATCCCAGCACTCAGGAGGCTGAGGCAGGAGGATCACTGTGAGTTCGAGGCCAGCATGGGCTACATAATGAGTTCCAGGTCAGTCTCAACTACACTGTGAGACCCTGTCTCAAAAAACCAAGAAAAAAAAACACAAAACAAAAATCCAGGTAGACATTAATAATTTTTTTTCAAGGAAGAACATCAGTAGATGCTAAAATGAATGGTCAAGATAATCCCAACTACTCAGGAGGCTGAGGCAGGAGGATTGCAAGGTGGAGACCAGCCTGGACAACCCCACTAGAGGCGGTCTCAAAGTAAAATAAAAAGTAGCTCGGGGCCAGGGATTTAGCTCAGCACAAGGACCCGAGTTCAATCCCCGGTACTAAAAAAAAAAAAAAAAAAAAAAAAAAAAAAGTAGCTCAGTGGCAGAGCCCCAGGTTCCATCCCCAGAACTTCCATAAATAAATAAATCATCCAAGGTCTGATGAAAAGTGAGGTGTCACCCCTGCCCAGGATACTTAGTGTGCTACAAACTGTACCCTGGGGAAACGGCAGGGCACTTTCACCAAGATGCTTTAGCCATACTGGGTGTCTTCCTGCATCTCCTGCGGCCATCTCTGAGTGCCACGGACTGGGTCATTCATGAAGAACAGAAGTCTGTGTCTCTGAGGCTTCCAAGAGCTGGAAATCCAGAACACCTGCGAGGGCACCCCGCTGCCTGGTAGCAGGGTGGGGGTGCCCCAAGTGTGGCTAAAGCAATGCCCACTTTCTTTTCTTTCATTCGTGTGTGTGTGTGTGTGTGTGTGTGTGTGACTGGAGATTGAACCCAGGGTCTTCCAACTGAGCTGCATTCCCAGCCCTTTTTGTTATTATTTTTTTTTTATTTTAAAACAGGGCACTAAGTTGTCCAGGCTGGGCTCGAACTTCAGATCCTCCCACCTCATTCTTATAGCAGAGCCACTCTGTAGACAACCTGTGGGTGGATAAAAGTGGGCTGACCACTGGGGAGGAAAGAGCTCTTGTGACTAATTTCAGTTCAAAGACCCCGCCTGCCGTTATACGCAGCTGTGTGGGAACCATTTCCAATACATGTTCAAAGCATAGTGTAGGTAAATAGGCACACTGCACCCCTGGCACTGCACCTCAAAGGGCATTGCATCATGAAAGGTTCTTCCAGAAAACACATAACAGCTGGGCACAGTGCACACCCCTGTCATCCCAGCCCCTGGGAGGCTGAGGCAGGAGAATTGTTATGAGTTGGAGGCCAGCCTGGACTGCATAGCAACACCCAGTCTCAAAAAAACAAAAACAAAACAAAAAAGTGCTTAACGTTAATTAAGTTAATTAAATCCTCAGAATACACTAGGCAACCCCAAACTGAAGCACATGCTACAAAAAGCTGTCTGGGCTGGTTCAGCTGAGTGGTGGGCGGCTGCCCAGGGAGCAAATCCCAGGCTCTACCCCCAGCTCTGGGGAGGCAGAGGCTCCCCCTGGGGCAGCTGCCCAGATCCACACAGTGGCAGAACTCTTGTGCCCTCCGGTGGGCACTGAATCAGTTCCAAGCCCAACTGATAAGAACCAGACATAGGGGTACACATCTGCCCACACAGCCCCAGGCAGCTGCGAGGCCAGAGAGTGAAAGAAATCAGCAGCACCTGTCATCCCAGGACTCAGGGAGGCTGAGGCAGGAGCATCACAAGATCAGCCCAGCCTGGGCAAGTTTTCAACTTAGTGAGATCCTGACTGAAAATTTTAAAAATTAAAAAAAAAATGCTGAGGATGTAGCTCAGTAGGAAAACCCTGGGTTCAATCCCCAGCGCAACAAAAAGACAAAAAGGAAGGGGAGGGAAAAGAAGGGAAATAAAAAGAAACAAGGAGCAGCCACTGAGGTGCTGGATGACATCATGGCAAGTGACACGAGCCAGGTACCGAAAGACAAACACTATGTGGCCTCACACATGCCTGTGTGGAATCTAAAATTGCAAGCTCAGAGAAGCAGAGAGTAGGGAAGGTAATCAAAGGGCTGGAGGCGGGAGTCGAGAGTGGTGTTTGTGAAAGGGTCCACGCCTTGATCAGACAGGAGGAGTTCATTTCTGGGACCCAGCACGATGACTGCAGTTAATGATCATGTATTATGTCAGGTGTGGTGGTGCACACCTGTATTCCCAGCATTTGCGAGGCTGAGACAGGAGGATTGCCATGAGTTCAAGGTCAGCCTGGACTGCATAGTGAGGCCCTGTTTCAAAAAACAGAAAGACAAAGAAAACACATGAGGGCTCCGTTTGGGGGCCCTCTGATGATAGTTTATGGACCTCTGACATGTACAGGCTGTACATCTGGAATCCAAAATGCTGCAAAATCTAAAACTTTTTGAGCACTGTTGTGATACCAGCATGGGAAACACCACAGCTTACATCTTGTGTCAAGAGAACTTCTCAGGAGAACTCAAGCAAGTTTTCCACAGAGGGCCCAAGCACCACCTCTCAGAATTCATGTGTAGGCAGTACGAAAAGACACAGATGCCAGGAGGAGCTTACTGTCCTGGTTTTCCTCAGGACAGCCCATCTTGTGACCCCTAGCGTGTACTGTTGTGTTTTCTTTTGCTCGGCCCAAGCTCACTCTGCAGAGCCCGTTTCTTCGTTTCTTTTTCTTTCTTTTTTTTTTTTGGTTTTTTGAGACAGGGTCTCACTATGTAGTTGAGACTGATCCGGAACTCACTATGTAGCCCAGGCTGATCTCAAACTCACAGTGATCCTCCTGCCTCAGCCTCCCGAGTGCTGGGATTACAGGCGTGCGCCATCACACCCAGCTGCAGAGCCTGTTTCTTCTTCATCCTGTTATTATGTGCCTTCCTTACCTGCCCCATCCTGGACTTAAACCTTTAGAGCTATGAGCCAAGAATAAATCACTCCTTCAGAAGTACCCTGAGACAGGGAAAGTGTAAAAGTGATGGAAAACTAACTGATATCAGGCTATGCATATAAGGTACGCAGGAAGGAAACCTGTTTGGTTTTTTGTTTGTTTCGTTGGTTTTTTGAGGCAGGGTCTCACTGTGTAGTTCAGGCTGGCCTTGAACTCACTATGTAGCCCAGGCTGGCCCCCAAACTCTGTGATCCTCCTGCCTCAGCCTCCCCAGTGCTGGGAATACAGGTGTGCGCCACCACACCTGGCTGCAATTTTGTGCTTAAGACTTGAACAGCATCCCCAACATATTATACACAGAATGTGCAAATATCCCAGAATCAGAAGCCCCAAGCACTTCTGGTCCCGAATTGTACAGTGCCGTCAGTCAGAGCTGAGGATGCGTGCTGCATGGGGGAACCTCACCATCTGGACCAGTGATCCACACAATTAATGATTGTCCGTAAACGAATCGATGGGTACATTCATTAGCTGTTTACACAGCTCATGTGGAGACAAGAAGGCAGGGAGAGCAGGCTGGGTGCTGTGAGGACACGGTGAGGACCATGGCTGACCGCTTGCCAAGTAGCCCATGGGTTCCCTGAGGGTGGCATTTCCTGCTGAGGGATGAAAATATTCTGGAACAGGGTAGAGATGGTGGTTCTATATTATTAAGAATGTACTTAATTTCACTCAGTTTTATCTTTTTGTTTCTTTGATTTTTCAGCTTTGGCTTTAAGTGAGTTGATTTGCTAGAGGACCACACACCTGTAACCCCAGCACTCTGGGAGGCAGAGGCAGGAGGATCACATGTTCAAACTCAGCCTAGGTAATTTAGCAGTTTAGAGCCTGTCTCAAAAATAAAAACAAAAGGGCTGTGGATGGAGTTCAGTGGGAAGGCCCTGGGTTCAATCTCCACTACTGCAGAGGGAAGAAAAAAAAACTTCAATGGGTTGATTTGTGTGATTTTGTTTAGACTCAAATAAAAAAGAAAGTGATAACACTAATTTCAAAACTTTTGCTAAAACATAAGAGCAAAGGCTCCCTCTGGCTGCAGTGTGGAGAATAGACAACATTGTGGACAGAATCTGGGATTAGAGTTCTAGAAAAGGTTGGCAAGAGTTAGGGAAAACCAGCAAATCCAGATTTGGGAATTGGGGTGTTGAAGCATGGTCTCCCTGGGTAGTCCAGGCTGGCCTTGAACTCATGGTGACCCTCCTGCCTCAGCCTCCTGAGGCTAGTGCCTGCTATTACATGAGGGTACAGTGAGGAGGTACAAAGTTGGCCCTTGCCAGCCACTGAACCTGTCCCACCTTAAACTTGAACAGTGAGAAATGAATGCCCGTGGTATATACCACCTGGTTTGCATTGTTGTTTCATAACAATCTGAGCTCACTAAATCATGCCAGTTTCCCATCCTGAAGGAATTTTTACTTCTGAAGCCTGAGCAATATTCCACTTTGGGGGAGAGGGTGCTGGGGTGAACCCAGGGCCTTGCTTGCACATGCTGGGCAAGGGCTGTACTGCTGAGCTGCACCTCTGCCCCAAATCAGATTGAAGTCTTTCTTGCCTGTTTAACTGCATCCAGGGCACTTTTTCTTGGCTGTTTCCCAGATAGATAACCTAAATCCAAGTTCTGTTCCTGGAGGACTACAAATCAAGACAATCCCCGCTTAATCTGCCTTACAGAGTAGTTGCCAAGCAAGAGAAAAATGATGGCAGGTAAGACACAGACAGGCTGGCGAATTGGAGCTGGTGTTTTTGATCTCTAGTTTTCAAGGCTGATTATCTTCCAGGTAGGTCTTATTTTCAGAAAAACACGTAGCAGAGAAAAAGCTCCAACCAGACATCCTAGCACCAGAATCTACCTTCTCCATAACTACACTGTGCCACACCTTAGAGTTAAAGGATATTCCATGTTAAATTTCACTAATTTAACTGGGCATGTTGGCACTTGCTTTTCATCCCAACACTTGGGAGGCTGAGACAGGAAGATCATCCCAAATTCAAGGCCATCCTGGGCTACATAGTGAGTTCAAGGCCAGCCTGAACTACAAAGTGAGACCCTGTATTTTTTTTAAAAAATCACTAGTATAGGCCCAGACTGTGCTCCCATGGTTCCCTAATGCAGGGCTGGGGATTTAGCTCAGTGGCACCACGCCTGCCTTACAAATGCAAGGTTCTGAGTTTGATCCCTAGCACCAGAAAAAAAAAAAAAAAAAAAAGAATCTTGCATTCCCTAATGCAAATCTGAACACCATTCTCCCAATTTATTTGAATAACAGTGCAGAGGAAGGTGACAGCTTGAAGCTAATTTTACTTACAAATAATTGAGGTTGATTCATGCTGCTTTCTCTTAAATTGTCTCACACACAAAAATAAAGAAACTGATAGTTTTATTGGTGTTAGGAATGCCAAGTTTGTCACATTATCTCTTAGAGTTCCTCCAATGCTCCTTAGAAAGCTACACTCAAAAGCAGTCAAACTCAAAGCCAGTCAGGGGTTTTCTAAGGCAAGAGAAAGGTAGTTTTTCCAAGACAGACAAGTAGAACAACGTATCGAGAGAAGGGAGCCTCTGGAAGAAAGAAATGTCAATGTTTAATGTCATAAGTTCCAATCATAATGTTAAAGAAAAAAGCTGGGTGTGGTGGCACATACCTGTGATCACAGCACTTGGGAGGCAGAGGCAAGAGGGTCCCCACAAGTTCAAAGCTACCCTGTGCTACATAGTGAGTTCAAGGCCAGCCTAGACTACACAGCTAGACTGTTTCAAAAAACCAAAATAATTGGTCTAGGGATTTAGCCCAGTGGTTCCGCTGTCTGCCTTGCAAGCACAAGGACCTGAGTTCAATTCCTGGTACTATTATTACTACTACTACTAATAGTAATAATAATAAATAAAATTCATAATCTCTTGCTCACAAGAAGTTAAATAACAGACATAGTTTTCTTTGTTTCTCAAGGCTAAGTTTCCTCCACCTGAATTGGCCATTCCCACTGGGATAGGGTTTTAAATAGCCACGGATCACAGGAGGTCATCCCTCCTGGCTCCCATTTGAAAGCAATAGCTACAACATTAACATGTGCTTAAGATAGCAATGAAAGGTGGCATTTCAACACTTCTGCCTCTTTTCCTTTTGGCAATATATTTTTGCGCAGCTTCCTAGAATTAACATATTGCTTGCACACTTGTAATCACAGCTACTTGGAAGGCTGAGGCAGGAAGACCACAAATGCAAAGCCAGTCTGGGAAATTTAGCAAGAACCCATCTCAAAGTAAAATAGACCCTGCCAGCGATTTAGCTCAGTGGCACAGCATCTGCCTGAGAGTGCAAGGTCCTGAGTTTGATTCCTAGTACCAAGAAAAAAAATATAGACCCCTCAGGATATGGTGGTAAATACCTGTGATCCCAGTACTTGGGAGGCTGAGGCAGGAGAACTGCTGTGAGTTCGAGGCCAGCCTGGGCTACATAGTGAGATCATGTCTCAAAAAACCAAAAATAAATAAATAAAAATAAAATATTAAAAAGAACTGGAAAGAGTGATGTGATAAGTGAAGCAAAGAGAAGTATTCTGAGAGGAATTAATGACAATGTATATTTTACTATGATAACATTTTTACTTAAATATATTCTGTGATCATGCCCCACTGGTCGGTCATTTGTGGCACTTTCTGTCAAATAAAAACATCATGGTGTGTTCTGACCCACCTCATTCACCAGCTCTGACACTGTGTGACTTCCGGCTCTTCCCAGAGTCAAAATGAGCATGAAAGACAAAGCTTTGAATTGATTCAGGACATCAAGGCAGCCACAACAGCACAACTAACATTCACAAAAGAGGACTCCCAAAGCTGCTTCAGAAAGTGTCAAGAATGAGGGATGAACGCATGTGAGTGAGGGGGAGTAATGCCGATGTGTCTTGTTATAAAGAGATATTAAAATAAAAGGCATTAGAGGCGGAGCTCAGTAGTAGAGTGCTTGCCTGGCATGCATGAGGCCCTAAGTTTGATCCTCTACATCCCCCTAAAAAAATGTTTAAGTCATTCTGACATCCCATAAATGCTAGTTCTAATCATAAACAAAACACACACAAAAACCATAAGCCATGTCCACCTCAGCATGACTCAGTGCAATTAAGCCAACTGGATCTAGGACAGTCAGTTGAAACAGCTGTGTGCCTTTGCATGAACGTTCATACAGAAGAGCTGACCACTAAACGGCAAAATGTGTTCTCCCTAGCTCTTTCTAAACTGTTCTAATTGACCAAAGGGAACTTCTTACCACATGGGTGGAGCAGTCTCCCCAATTCCAACCTATACTTTTTGTAGTTTTCCTAAATTGATTTGACAGGGTCTCACTATGCAGTTCAGGCTGACCTTTGACTCTCTATGTAATGCAGCCCAGGCTAGCCCCAAACTTAGGGCAGTCCTCCTCCCTCAGCCTCCAGAGTGCTGGTAATACACTACACCCAGCTCCTTGATGCGACCCCCCCATCAGGATTTTTTTTTTCTTTTTTTGATACCGGGGATTGAACTCAGGTCTTTCCAACCTGGTTTACATAGTGAGTTCCAGGACAAGCTCAACTACATAATGAGACCCTGTCTCAAACAACAAAAGCAAACAAACAAACAAAAACAGCCAGGGCGCGGTGGTACCCGCCTTCAGTCCCAACACTTGGGAGGCTGAGACAGGAGGATTGCTGTTAGTTCAAGACCACCCTGGGCTATATAGTGAGTTCCAGGACAAGGTCAACTACATAGTGAGACCCTGTCTCAAAATCGAACAAACAAACGAACTGGGGTCCTTGAGCTTGCAAGGCAGGCAGCAGAACCACTGAGCTAAATCCCCCGCCCCGGATTTTTTTATTTTTTTAATGGCACGCTTCACAAATTTGCTTGCCATCCTTGCACAGGGGCCATGCTAATCTCTGTATCGTTCCAATTTCAGTGTATGTGCTGCAGCAGCGAGCACCCCTGTATCGGGAATTGAACTCAGGACCTTAAGCTTGCCAGGAAGGTACGGTGCCCCTGAGGGACATCCCCCGCCCTCCTTGCTGTGATTTTTGACTCTGTACAAATACCGTATAGGAAAGCAGCTGGCACATACGGAAATCTCATGCCTACCGAGTAAGTCTCCCCCTTTAACATAAAGGAAAAAGGAAGAGCCCTTCGCTCCTCCAGCTTGGAAAACACAGCCTGTGGGTTTCAGCCCTGCTCCCTAACTTTCAGTCGCCACTCGTGTTCAGGACACGTGATTCTTCAATCAAATACCGAGAAAAAATCCAAATGGACCATTCTCAACTTTCAGGGGAAATTTTCTATTTAAAGACATCCTGTTGTGACCCCGGTGGTAAAGAATGCTTTCCTAATGGAATTAGTCACCACTGACTCATTTCTGCAACCTTCCTAGTAGCGATTTTGCCTAAACAAAGATCCGGTTTAGAGAAGTCAGATAAATTACAGATGACCTTAATAAAGTATACAGTACCCAAAGGCAAAAGAGTTTTATTTTTTTGCTGTTTTTTTAATGATGTGTACCTAAACGAACAGGAACGACACTGGGTCTTCTTTAAATGTGGAGGCTCCACCAGCATCTAATCATAGCCGCCAGATCTTCCACTTGTGGGTGTAAAAAAATGCTCCCAAGGATAAAAAGTCAGTTTCTGCCCAACTTGGGTGCGACCGGACGAACAACAAAGAACAACTCAAACCAGCCCGGAAAGCAAAGGGATTGTCGCCAATGAACACAGATGACTCAGCCACATGCTTTGCCACGCCCCCGTTGCTGTGACAACCGGAGTCTGGGCAGGACCTTGGGCGCAGAACCAGCCTCCCAAGGATCCCGGGCCGCGCCTGCGCAGGTGCATGCGGGTTGTCCTTACGCGGGCGGAAGCGGAACTCTCCCTGGGCGCTGAATCTGGCGTCCAGCTCTGTTGGAACTTTAGGGTCCGAGGGCCTCAGGAGGCCTAAGCAGCTCCTCTGGGTGCCTGCTTGAAACTGAGAGCCTTCGAGGAGACCCTGGAGAAGACCTCCGCCTTCTAAGCCAGCCTCTTCCTCAAAACTGAGATCGTGAGCCTGGGATTTAGCTCAGTGGTTCCACTGCCTGCCTGGCAAGCGCAAGGACCCGAGTTCAATCCCCGGTACCAAAAAAAAAAAAAAAAAAAAAAAAACTGAGATCGTGGCCTCCCAACCTCGGTTTCCCCGTTGGTAGTTCCCAGCCCGTATTAAGAGGAGGAGGCTTTGAGGATTTAAAGAACCCGGAGCACGTCAGGCCCGGGGGTGAGATGGGTTGACGGGACCCCACGAGAGCTGAAGGAGGTAGGTATTGCTGTCATTTTATAGGAAAGAAAACTGAGATCCAGAAAGGCAAGCGACTCACCCCAGCTCACTCTGAGCTGGAGCTTGGCAGAACATGGAGGGAAAGGGGTCCTCTCTGGGCGACCGCACGGGAAAGCCCTGGCTGGGTAAGGGCTGTGCCCGGTCTGTTGTATCTACCAGGCCTCGAACACCGTAAGACAGTGTTGGGATGACACCGTGCTCTGCGGGCAAGTTCCTCAGCCCACACGGCATTCCCTCTGTGTTCAAGTCGGCTCCAACTTCCTGCCCACCTGAGCTGCTATTCTCTCCACCTCCCTCTCCTTGGTTTCACATTCTTTAATTGTCGTCATCTGCCAAAAATATGTGCATATCAGTCCCTCATATATCCAATTTATCTGAAAATATTAAATGGAAAGTGCCAGGAGTAATTCATAAGTTTCAACTTTTATCTGGTACATTATCATAACTGTTCTATTTTATGAGATGTTGTTTGTGAATCTTATTGTGTCTAATTCATCAGTTAAATGTTGTGTATGTGTGGAACCCATGTATATATTAACTCCTTTTACTGAGGTTTTAAATGGCCCACCAAGTGTGGTAGTACATACCCATAACCCCAGCACTTGGGAGGCTGAGGCAAAAGGATTACTATATATTGAGGCCATCCTGGGCTACATAGTTCAAGGCCAGCAGGAATTATGTAGTTTGACCCTGTCTCAAAAAACCAAAATATGAAGTAAATAAAAATTAGACGGCCAGATGTTCCAGAAACAGGTTGATCATGTCGAAGTGTATGAAACGGTGGATAATTGTAGTGTACATTTCAACTGAGTAGAACAAGTGCCAGCTGAGAATCAGGAGCCGAGTTTGGTCCCCGTTTCTGCTACTACAAGCTCTATGACCTTGTCATTTATCTTCCCAGGACTTGTTTTCCCCTCTGTCAAATGAGGTTGTTAAGGGGATCTTACAGTTCTAGAGCTGGAACCAGGGCCTCCTGCATGGTAGGCAAGCCCTGAACCACTGAGCTACACGCCTAGCCCTGTTCTGAAGCAGGCTGGCCTCAGACTCCCGAGTAGCCGGGACTACAGGCTTGCATCATCACACCAGCCTGTGATTTCTCAGGACCTGGAAACGCTCGGGATCTGACTGATTGCCCCCTCCCCCAGGTACAGAAGCCACCGAGCCTCTCTGCCTTTGACCTATTCTCTAAATGTCTTCTGTTCCTTCAGCCTCCCAACTTGGGCTCCTACACACATCTTCCCAAGTCAGTTCTTCGAGGTATTGTTAACACTCAGACAAACTCAGTATTCGAGATCTAACAAGTGAATTATGGTGGTTAGCACAGCAGAGGCAGCAGCTTGTTTGTGGGAAATGACTGAGTTTAAGCAGAAGACACCCTTATGTTTACACAAGGGTTTTGTTGTTGTTGTTGTTGTTGTTGTTGGTAACAGGGATCGAACTTGCAAGGCAGGCGGTGGAACCACTGTGCTAAATCCCTGGCCCTACAATGAGGAAATATTTAAAACTTCCCTTTCAAATGCTCTGTGATAGATTGCATAAAGTAATGGATGAGCCCCAGGGTTTGCATCAGTTATCCCGACCCACCTAATATTCAAGCAAAAAACTAAGTTACCCCTTTGATTCTCCCCATGCACTTGCCTCTCTGTGTGTACCGCAGTTGCCAAGTCAGGGTAACAGGTCAGGAGATTCACTATGTGTGACAGCAAGGAGTCATACATATGTGGCCATAGGAATTTGAGGTTCAGATCTGCACAAACAGAGAAGAGCCACACAATGATTTTAAAAAGATGAAAGTTTATTTTAAAAGTACAGTAGATGTGAGCATAGTCAAATAATATATTATCACACGAGGTAAGGGACAGCACCAAAGATGAAGGGGAATTCTCCAGGGGAAGGATCTTACATGAGATAGAGCCTTTGGCAGGGAAGAGAGGAAACACTGCACCGTACCCACGCTCTCAGTTCCTGCATTTAGACAAAAGTGACTTGGTGCCAACAGGCCTGCATGTCTAGAGGGACTGTTCCCAGGCTTGGCCAGGTTCTGGGAGCAAGCAGTCCTTCATGTGTTAAGTTTTCTCTGTTACACTCCTTTCCCAGGAGGTGGCCAGCCTCCTGCAGAAAGGCACCCAGCCAAGGTCACCTCAGTGAACACACACATTCCAGATGATCTCTCATTTTAATCTTTCCCTGACAGTGTGCTACCCAGAGTGGGAACTTGAAGTAATTGGGATTCTGCTCACTGAGCCCACTAGAGCATAAATTCCAGAGAGCAAGACCATTTTGATTAGCTGGATGCCACAGCACATGCCTATAATCCCAGCTATTCATGAGGCTGAGGCAGGAGGATTCCAGCCTGGGTAACTTAGCAAGGTCCTATCTGAAACTCTAAATAAAAGGCTGAGGATTTGGCTTAGTAGAGCACATGCCTAGCATGCATGAGGCCTGTTTCAACTCCTACTATGGCCAAAAAAAAAGTAAAAGAGAAAGAACAGGAAATGCTTACTTCTTGAAGTCAGTATTGGCAGCATGGAACATCCCTAGCATCTTCTTCCCAGCCATAAGCAAAGGCTTTTAAGGAGCCGGGTATGGTGGTGCAAGCCTGTTGTCCCAACACTCAGGAGGCTGAGGCAGAAGAATCGCCTGGAGTTCAAGGCCAGCTTGGGATACATAGTGAGGTCAAGATCATCCTCAACTACATAGTGAGACCCTGTCTCCCGAAAAAGGCTTTTAGGAAACCAGAAATGCTGATTGTCTTCAGTTCCCTGTTTTCTCAAATTTCAAAGATGAGATTTCCAGAGCTTGTCAGATACTTCCTGTTGCCCAATAGCTCAACTAAAGTAACAAGCAACAGAACCAAGCGTAGATCCCAGCAGCTCCTGAGAATGTACTTTACTAGCCCTATTAAGGCCCCGGTTTAGTCCGAATGATTTGTCCTTACCAGAATTCACACTGAGGCTTGATACCTGTGACTATTAATTGTGACTGTCAGCCTGACTGGATTAAAAAGCCTGCCAGATTAGTGACATGCGCTTCCAGGTGCATCCAAGTGGGACAGGGTATCTCAGACTCTGTAACTGGCTCCCAGCCCTTTCCTCTCCACACTTTCCAACCCGTTTTGCTCTCCCACCTCTATGAGGTGAGCAGCTGTCCTCCGTCAGGCCTTTCTACCATGTTTCTGCCTTGGAGCCAGGCATGGACTGAACTATCTGAAACCAAGAACCAAATCAACCTCTCCTTGAAGTCTGGTTGTCAGATGCTTTGCGCCAGTGCAGAAAAGGTGACAACACAGCGACCAGAGTAGCAGTGTGGAGAGGAAGCAGGATCTTTAACAGCTGTTTGGGTAGTAGGTATGGGACATGGTTCATGCCTTTCTCCCAGGGCTAGATTGATTTTCAAGGTAGGATTGCGTTCTCACTCTTGCTGATAGTTTCAGAGAGTGAGGCTGTTTGTGCTTTGCCTCTTGCTTCTTCTCCTGCATGTGCCCGCCTGTCTCCAGCTGCCTTTGTGCTTTCCACCCTGAGCTGATGTAGCTTGATGCCCTCGCCAGTGGCCTTCCCAGCCCCCACAACTGCAAGTCAAAATAAAATTGTTTACAAATCACCCAGTCTCAGATATTCTGTGATAGTAACAGAAAACAGACTCCTTAAGACAGCCACAAATCCTTTTTTTCCCCCCGCTTCATTTTTCAGGTACTAGGGATTGAACCCAGGGCACACAGAGCTATTTCATAGGCCCGTTTTTTTTTTTTTTTTTTTTTTTTTTTTTTTTTTTTGGTACCAGGGATCGAACTTGGGTCTTTTGTGCTTGCAAAGCAGGCGGCAGAATCACTGAGCTAAATCCCCAGCCCTAGCCCTCTTATCTTTTATTTTGAGATCAGGTCTCAGTAATTTGCTAAGTTACTCAGGCTGGACTGCAAACCTATAATCCTCCTGCCTCAGCCTCCGAGAGTGCTAGGATAACAGGTACATGCCACCCACACTGGCTCAGGCACAGATCTTTTTAAAAGTCCAGGCACCTTATGAAATACCAGCAGTGCCAGGGCTAGACCGTGCACACAGGCTATGGGTTCCTCCCCAGCACTGCAGGAAGAAAAAACTTAAGTGCCTGAGTTACTCATATTATTCTCGTATGCAGACAACTCTAAGCTCTGGAAGGTAAATGTTTCTGTTGTGTTTCTTCCTGTTACAGAGCTGCAAAGCATGGTGAGGCCTCTGGCTTCCGTGATTAGGAAAGGGAAGTCATCCCCACCCCACCTTTTTTTTTTTTTTGGTACCAGGGATCTAACTCAAGACCTTGCACTTGCGAGAGGTAGGCGGTGGAGCCACTGGGCCAAATCCCCAGCCCGGAAGTCCCCTTTCTTATTCATAGCAAGCCCTGCCTTCTTCTGTTCAAATCCACAGCTGTGTAAGCAGCTTTCACTAGTGTGTGGAGGCAGCCCACTCACTGTGTCATCACTTCCTTCCATCACAGGTGAGTAAACAGATGTGCCTCTTCAAGGTATTGTTTTCAGCAAAGGACCTCAGGCAAAAGGCAGAGTGAGTTGTGACAGTCCCCAGGGCAAGGTGGGCACACACTGTCTTCTCCCTTCTCCAGAGCCTTAAAGTCAATAGTGGCCAACACTAAGGCTCACTGAATTTCCCTGTACTTGGTACCTGGCAGTAGAGAATGGCCCACTCAGAGCCATAGATGTGTCCTTAGCAACTAGACCTGTCCACTCAGCTTCCAAGCTTGTATAGCACCAGGAAGAGAATTCTCTCTTTCCTTTATTTTTTATTTTTTGACATGGTCTCAAATCACTAAGTTACCAGGCTGGGCTTACACTTGATTTGTTTGTTTTTGTTTTTGTTTTTGTTACCAGGGATCACACTCGGGTCCCTGTGCCTGTGAGACAGGCAGCGGAACCACTGAGCTAAATCCCTGGCCCTAGGCTTGCACTTGAGATCCTCCTGCCCCAGCCTCAGAATGCAATGCATGAGCCACTGCACTCACCTGAGAATTTTCTAGAATCAGCGGAAACTGAGAAACTAAAATACTTCCGTGTCCATGAGTTCTATATTCATGGATTCAACCAACCACAGATCAAAAATATTTGGGAAGGATTTCAGAAAGTTCCAAAATAGAACAAAATTTGAATTTGCCACACTCGTGGTACTGTGGTGAATCCGTGTAGATGAATGATGGTGAAGCACTGTTATTACATGAAATCTACAACTGACTGGAAATCTGTGGGAGGAGGTGTGAGGGTTCTATGCAGACACTGTGCATTCTGTATGACAGACTTGAGCTTCCTCAGATAATCCGGGGTCCTTCAAGGTCCTGGAAGTGTCCACTGCAGATACCGATGGGTGATTACTATCCTGCATATGTAAGAGCATTACAGAGGCAAATAAACAAGTGTGAACTCAGCCTGTTTGCCTCCATTTGGTGTGAACATACACCATGCAGGTTGCTTTCATTACATCTTGCTTTATGACTTTGGAAATAAAATATTAGTGAGCTATTGCTTAACAAATTGCAAGTCTAGTGGCTTAAAACAGCTGATGTGGGTCATGAATCTGGGCACATCTTAACTGGCTCCTCTGATACTGACAAGTCCAAGCACAATAGTATACAACTATAACCCCAGCCACTCAAGGAGGCTGAGACAGGAGGACCTATGCTTTCCAGTAGTGGTGAACCTATGGCATGCGTGCCTCAACAGGCTGTTTATTATCATTGAAACCTCTAAGTTTCATCATCACCTTGGTAACTTAGCAAGACCCTGTCTCAAAAAATAAATAGCCAGGCGTGGTGGCGCATGCCTGTGATCTCAGCACTAGGGAGGCTGAGGCATGAGGATCGCTGTGAGTTCAAGACCAGCCTGGGCTATACAGTGAGTTCCAGGTCAGTCTCAATTACACAGTGAGACCCTGTCTCAAAAAACCAAATAAACAAACATATAGACAGAGGCAGGGGATTTAGCTCTGGTTCCACCACCTGCTTCACAAGCGCAAGGTCCCAACTTTGATCCCTGTACCAAAAAAAACAAATAAATTTAAAAAAATTTTTTTGGTACCAGGGATCGAACTCAGGTCCTTGCATTTGCGAGGCAGGCGCTGGAACCACTGAGCTAAATCCCTGGCCCCAAAAAAATTTTTAAATAGATAAAAAGGGCTGGGGGTGTAGCCCAGTGATGAAGCACTTGCCTAGTGTGCTCAAGGCCCTGGGTGTGATCCCAAGTCCTGAAAATGGCAGGGTGAGTAGGATGTGAGCCACCATGTTCCCATATGAGACTCAACCAGGGGAAGATTCCAAGCTCACACAGTTAGAGAACTTCCTGTTTGGGGTTTTCATTGGTGGGGATGGAATCCATCCCGGCCCCACCGCAGAGCAACACCCTCAGCCCCAGTCCTATGGACTTCTAGACCACCACTGTGCTACTGAGCTGTGGCCAGTGAGATGGATAGGAGAGGGGCTGGATCTTATCTTTTTAAGCTGGTGACTCCCTACCTACCCCTACCCCACACCCTTGGGAAATAATATAAAGGATACAGTTTTCCAGAGGCAAATAAGGTTAACAGATGCTAGCAAAGGGAGCTGTCCATGTGGATGAAGCCATGGAACTCTCTTTTCCCATCACCTCTCTCCAGGGCGCCCACCCTGGTGCCAGGCTGAACATCCTGGTGGCCACTGGGTTCAAGACCAAGGTGGCTGTGCTGATTCTTATGATCTGTCCCCCACACCTTCCACCATTTGATAGTCTTGACTTTTTCCACTTGTCTTTGTCTTGGGACCTGTCTTCATCACAGCCTGTGTCCTGGGGAAGTTTCAGTGGGTGAACAGCAAAACCAGAGAGGGAGAGATGAAAAGGCAAGTGGACAACATCATTATCATGATTTAATCGCCACTATGTCATCATCGTGACATCAGCACCATCACAGGTCACTGATACAGATACAGTTTTCTGCTGAGTACTGGGTTCCCATTTCTTCCTACATGTTTAAAGTTCTCTTGTGTGTGTTTTACCAGGGGTTGGACCCAGGGAACACTGAACTATACCCCCATCCTTTTGAGAAGGGGTCTCACTAGGTTGCCCATCCTGGCCTTGAACTTGAGATCATCCACTCAGCCTCCCAAGTAGCCTGTGTCTGGGACTGCAGGTGCATACCACCATGTCTAGCTCTAAAATTCTTTACATTCTTATGTTTACCCAGCAACTTTTTTTTGTTGTTACTTTGCTGAACAAAAAGGTAAAACACGTGGATGTATGGTTATATGATATATCAGAGACATTCAGATATTTCCCACTGTTCATTGTCTTAACAGTAGTTTCTTCTGTAATCCCAAGGCAGGGTGGCTTGCACCTTCGATCCCAGCACTCAGGAGACTGAGGCAAGAGGATTACTAAGAGTTTGAGGCCAGCCAGAGCTACACAGTGAGACAGTGTCTCAAAAAAAAAAAAAAAAGGACATTCTTTACTACTTTTTTTTTTTTTTGGTACCAGAGATCAACCTTGGGTCCTTGTGCTTGTGAGGCAGGCAGCAGAACCACTGAGCTAAATCCTGGCCCATTTACTACATTTTAATACAGCATTTGACCTGTTAGGAGAGCTGCTTACCTTCACACAAGCTGGAGAGCCTAATTCTTTATTCCTTCAGCTCTGCTTTATGGCTTTGGAAGCACTAGGTTCACCAAACACACCCTCTCTCTCAGAATGTGTTGTAAAGAGAGGAGTGGACTCTGCCTCTCTGTTTCCTTCCAGGGGGACGGAGTCCAGGGCTCACACATGCTAGGCAAATGCTCTCCCACGGAGTCACACCCCAGTCCCTGCAACCCAGCATTCATGAAAGCGCCATGGCCCTTCTAGCTAAGCAAGTTATAAAATCGTACAGTACTTCGGGCTGGGTTGGAAAATTCAGGGACAAGCCAGGTGGGGTGGCTTGCACCTTCAGTCCCAATGCTCAGGAGGCCCGAAGCAGGAAGAGCATGAGCTCAAGGCCGGTCTGGGTTTCTGGGTTACATAATGAGTTCCAGGCCAGTCTGAAATACAAAGCAAGACTCTGTCTCAAAACCATTTTAAAAGAAAGAAAAAAAATTCAGGGATAAACCAGGTCCTTTGGCAGATTTCTGTTGTTAAGAAACTTGGATAAGGGCCAGGGATTTAGTCCAGCGGTGCCACTGCCTGCCTTGCAAGCGCAAGGACCTGAGTTCAATCCCAGATACCAAAAAAAAAAAAAAAGAATGAAACTTGGAGGAGAGCTGAGGGAGCAAAGCCATGCACCTAACCAAGGAGGCACCAGAATTACCAGTGGTCATGGCAGCTTCTGTGTTGCAGTCCTGACCTAGGCTCACTCTGCAGAAGACAAGGTTATCCTGGAAGCACCACTTCAATGCAAGTCCCGCTAAGAATCCCACCAGTGTGACTGAGGCGTTACTGTGGCCTGGATGTGATTTGTCCCAGGTTCCTATGCTGGAAGCTGGGTCTACAGCACCCATTGAGTGGTGAGCCATCTTTAAGAGGCAGGGCCTAGTAGAGGCAGTTAAGGGCACAGACAGTGGAAGGATTCATTCCCACCTCAGGAATGGGCAGGGCTAGATTAGTTACCAAAGGTGAATTGTTAAAAAGCAAGTGCAGGTTTCTGGGCTCTTCCCTTTTCTACCATGAGATTCTCATTCTCTCCTCCCCTCCCCTCCCTCTTTCTTCCTCCTCCTGTTCCTTTCTCTTCTGGTCTCATTCCATGGTTGCTGACCTCTGCTTTACTCTGCACAAAGCTGACGGCAGTGTTTCACTGAGTCCCAGCTTTCCATATCCTCAGGTCAGGAACTTCTGGAGGCCAGTTCAAAATTCCCAGGCTTTGCCAGGGATTTAGCTCAGTGGTTCCACTGCCTGCCTCACAAGCACAATACCCCAAGTTCGATCCCCATATGAAAAAGAAAAAATTCTCAGGTTCTCACAATAGCACAACTAAAGACATTCATGAAAGAGGACTTCCAGAACCGCTTCAGGAAGTAGCACAGATAATGGGATAAGTGTATTCAAAGCCAGGAGAGTCTTGATAGGAATTAATAGCAATATGTCTTTTACTGTAATAAAGTTTTTAAATAAAAACAATTCCCAGGAGCAAACCTGATTGCCCCAGCTTCGATTAAAACTGATACCCTTGCCCAATCAGCCACTGCCAGGTGGAAGCCCACTAAGTACAAATGACTGCGGTAAACTCCAGAGACTTGAGTGCTCAGGAAGTAGAGGGTGGAGGTAGAGCAGACACCTTGAAAGATTCATCCACAATAACAGAGCAGTTATATATAGAAGATGTAAAGCCCAGTGTGGTTGCATACTGCTGTGATCCCAGCTACTAAGGAGGCTGGGCAGAAGGATCAAGTACAGGTTCCACTTGGGCAATTTGGTGAGACCTTAAAGGGCTGGGGGTGTCAGTCGGTGACAGTGCTTGTCTAGCATGCACAAGGCCCTGCCTTCCATCCCCACACCACACAGACCCTTAGAGGTGGGAGGGAGCTGAAGTGTGGCGAGTGGGAATCAGGCTTAGTCTCTGTTGCCCTGAAAAGCAGAAATAGGGCTGGAAGGTGCCAGGACAAGGGAAGTGGGTTTGCACTTTATTGAAAACATCATGCTTAGAGCCTGCCTTCTCCACAGTGACTCGTCTTGTCCCCCTAAATCTTGGAATGCCCTGCCTTGCCTTCTCCCTTAAACCATTTTCCAGATATGTTTATAGGTGTGGAATGCCTTCACATCCACTTTACAGAGCAGCAAACAGAGGCTCAGAACCAGGCCAGGGTTACTGTTTCCCCAGGAGGAAACAGTGGTGTCTGCAGACCTAGAGCTGGAATGAAGGTTCCTGCCCACCACCCTGCCCAGGCCAGCTGTTGTCCTCTCCCTGTGTGACTTCCTCTGACCCACAGGCCCTGGCATGCACTGGGCACCTTAAGGAACAGCCTCTCCAGGCCAGGGTCTGGCTTCCACCAACTGTGAACAGCACCACTGAGGGTCTAGTGTTCTTTGAAAGCTAAGGTTCCTCACATCTCCCCCTGCCCAAAATACTGGCTACAGGGTGACACTCTGTGACTTTTCAGTCACTTACCTCTTGGTTCAGGTTCTCAATCAAAATCCAGGCATATTAAATGAGCTCAACAGTGAGCTCCGCCTCACTGTAGGAATTTGTGAGGCTGCCTCCACCCTACCTCAGCCTCATTCATCCTCCGGGGTCTTGACCCTCACTTCTGCCAGCTCCTAAATCCCCCACCCCGTTAAAGATTCCACCTATGTCTGGCCTCATACAACCCCTAACAGTGCAGCTCAGAGGACAAGGGCTCAAGATTTCAAATTAGCTGGTATAGCTGAGCGCCTCTCCTCACAGGTGTGTGGGATCTATCTCCTGATCTGTAAAATCAATAAAAATCTACCTCCTAGGAACATTCCCAAAATTGAGGCAATGAAGTCCTGGGAACTGGCAAAGGAAGCGGTAATACCACGATTCCATGAGAACAGGGCTAAAACGTGGATTGCATAATCTGACGGTATCATCATTGCTTCTCACACCTCCTGGGGGAAATTACCAGCATAGAGCTGCTTCACCATGGAGAAAAGTGTGCCTGAGTCTGCAGGGCCTAGCATACGGCAGATGCCTGATACACAGCCACTGAGCTGGGTTTGATAGGCCCTGCCTATTATCCCAGCTATTGGGTAAGCTCAGGTGGGAAGATTGAAAGTTAAAGTCTAGCCTGGACAATTTAGCAATAACCTGTCTCAAAATAAAGGGGGGTAGGATGTAGCTTGCTCAAGTAAAATCAAAAGGCTAGGATGTAGCTGTGTTCAGCCCCCAGCACTGCAGATAGCCACTGAATGAAATAATAAACGGACTCTGTTAGGCCCCACACCATGCAAAAGTGAATTTCAAAACAAGTGTGGTGGCATATACCTGTAATCTCAGCACTTGGGAGGTAGAGGCAGGAGGATTGCCCTGAGTTTGAGACCAACCTAAACTACCTATCAAGACCCTGTCCCAAAAAAAAAGGAAAAAGGAAAGTAAAAAGAACAAAATGAATTCAAAAGTCTCTGTGCAGAAAGCACGGTCCAGCTAGTTTGGAGGCACTAAGCAAGGTTCTGCCCTCTTCTCTAAAGGGCCAGATGGTTAAAGCTCCTCAGCCTCTAACTTTGTTGTGACCATTTAAGGCACAGACATGGCTGTGTTCCATTACAACGTTATGGACACTTAAAGTTTAGGTTTTTTTTTTTAAATCATTTTCATAAGGCAAGAAACACTATTCTTTCCCAAAAATATTTAAAATAGAAAAACGATTCTTAGTTCACTAACTGCACAAAACCAGGAGACTGGGGCTAAGGATGTAGCTCTGGCAGAGCACTTACCTAACATGCACGAGGCCCCGGGTTTCATCCCCAGCAGCACAAAAAAAGCCAAAATGGGGCCAGTTACCTGGCTCCACTTAGGTCACCCTGGCTCAGTGGGATTTAAGGAAGTAAAACCGTGCTCCTCGGTGGGCGGGCCAGGAAGCTGGCTTCAGAGTGCGTCTCGCGTAGTGGGCGGGACGATGGGGGGGGTTAAGGGGGGGTTATAGTGATGTAAGCGCGGTGGGGCGGGGCAGGACTGGATTGGCCTACTCTCGCGACGTATTCGCCATTGGGCCAGTCAGTGAGGCGCTGCTATCTGGCTCCGACGTCTGCGTCACGCGGGGTGAGCGTTACGCAAACTTGAACGCCCAGGGCGCACTTCCGGGCGCAGCGGTGGCGTGACGTCAGGTGGAGGACAGGTAAGTGCGGGTGGGCGGACGGACGGACTCGACTGGAACAGTCCCAAGTTCTCGCTGCGAGACCTAATCTAAGTACTCTCTGATCCTCTACCCAACCCTGGCCCCTGTTACACCCGAAGGGCTCCTCAATTTTCTTTAGAAAATGAGACCTTCAGGACCCTACCTCACTGAGTGGTATTGAAGGTTGTGTAAAACGATGCTTCTAAAACTGTGGGCGAGAGAAATAACCAAACTGCCGGCCTTTAACGTGTCGTCAGGTGCCGTCTTGAGTAGTTCAATCACTCATTCTTCTTCAGAGCAACATCAGCAAATCAATACCTTTTAAACCCCCATTTTCCGGGTGAGGAAACAGGCTCAGAGAGAGTAAGCAGTTTGCCCAAAGCCAGAAATCGGGAGCAACAGATTGGAGAGCCCATTTCAAGCTGTGAGTTAATGGGGTCAGTGGTTACCCTTGATCCTGATTTTTGCACGTCACCCTACAACCTACAACCTCACCTGTATCATTCGCTAGGATGACAAAACCGTCTTCTCTCTCTCTCTCTCTCTCTCACACACACACACACACACACACACACACACACACACACCTGCCCCTGTAAACTGAGTCTTTCCTTTATGCAAACACTTCCCTTCACAGCAACCCAGGAAAGTCCTGTCCCTGTTGCCTGTCCACGGTCCCCCAGTGAAAAGGTGCAATTTCAGGGGAACCCATGCCCTGACCAAGGCCACCCAGCTGGGGAGGAGTGAAGCAGGGATTTAAGCACAGGGAGCTGTGACCCCAAAGCCTGACATTTAAGTTATTTTGTTGGCAAAGGTATTTTTAGAGTGGAAGGGACCTTGGAAAGCTCTCATCCAAGAGAATACAAGACCAAGAGAGGTCTGGGTTGGTGGCAGAACAGTTTCATTTGAGACTTCGCACCACCTCAGCCCGTCATTCCATCAGAATCTCTGCTGCCAGCTTCTGATGCTACCCAAGCTACCCAGCCCCCCCGTGTCCTTGTTCATTACCTGGAGATACTGGTAACGGAATGCATGGCTTAATTTGCAGCGTCAGACTGAAAATTCACAGTGCCTGGCACTCTAAACTTCAAAGCACAAGCAAATAGGTTGATAGATTACTAATTAGAGACCAGGTTTCCTGCTTCCTAACCAGGGGCCAGTAACCAGGCTTGCAGGCCAAAACGAGCCCACCCCTAATTTTTTTTTGGGGGGGGTACCGGAGATCGAACTCGGGTCCTTGCGCTTGCAAGGCAGGCCACCGAACCACTGAGCTAAATCCCTGGCCCTTCACCCCTAATTTTGTAAACTGCTCAAGCTGAAAATTATTTCAAATTTTTAATGGTTAGGGGAGAAATAAAATAGAATATTGTTTGTGTATCATCTGTGTTTTCTTTTAGGTGTGAGGCACAGTTGAGTTGTTGAGCGCATTCTTTCTGAGCCAAAAAGCTAGAAATATTTAATACCTGGCCTTTAACAGAGAAAACTGGCCAATTCTCATTCCTTACTGTGCAATGTCTTTCCTTTTTACACGCTAGAACTTCCTTTTATTTGACCTAAAAGTTTTCTCCAAACATTGGGCACAATTTCCTACTTCCTCTGCCTGGATTTTGTACCTAGGTCACCCACACGGATGTGGATTATACTGAAACCTTTTGGTTATTTTGTTTATCTTATTTTCTTTCTTGTGCGTGGTGGTATGGGGGAGTATTGCAGATGATTGAACTCAAAGCCTTCCCACTGATATACATACCAGACTTTTTTCAATTTTTTTTTTTTTTTTTTTGGTTTGACAGGGGCTCACTAAGTTGCCAAGGCCGGGTTTGAACTTGCAACCCTCCTGCCTCAGCTTTCCAAGTTCCCAGACACAGGAACAGGCCACCACACCTGACTATTACCCAGTTAGATTCATTAGGGGCCAGGCATTGTGCTGGATTTGGGGAATACAGCACAGATAACCCCACAGAAAAGCCTATATACCAATAAATGGAAACGGGGTGATGGACAGGAACACTCAGGAAGAAGTGACTTTTTTTCTTTGCAGTGCAGGTGTTGAACCCAGGGCCTTACATGTGCTAGGCAAGTACTCCACTGCTGAGCTACACCTCCAGTCCAAGATGTTAGTTTGAGTGCCAGAGGTGGCTCTGACAGCAGCAGATGGCTGATGAAAAGAGCAATCAAGACAGAGGGGACAGGAAGGCAGAGGAACAGCAGGTGCAGGCCAGCTGCGTTTGCCCTCTGGGGACAGCCAGGAAGCCCGTGTGGCTGGAAGAGGGTGGGGTGCTCCAAGTGGCAAGCAGCGGCCACACAGATTTGATTTTAAAGGAAATGGAATTGGCCAGGTCCTGTAGTCAGGGAAAACATTTTTTTTAATGCTATCTTGTGACAGGTAGCAACTGTGTGAAATTCAGATTTCCAGGTCTATAACATCAGCTTTTGCTTCTTGCACTGGTAGGGGTGGAATCCTGAGTCTGACGCATGCTAGGCAAATGTGCTACCACTGAGCCGCATCACAGCCCTGGGCCACAGCTTTCTTCGTTCTTCAAAAAAAGGAAGGAGGGCCAGGGATTTAGCTCAGTGGTTCTTTCACCTGCCTCGCAAGTGCACGGTCCTGAGTTCGATCCCCAGTACCGAAAAGAGGAGGAAGGAAACCAGGGAAGAAAGGAAGTTAGTTACTGGAGGGGCTTAAGCAAGCCCCTTTGGCTTCCGTGAAGGGGACAGGGCAGAGCGAGGGCAGGAGGTGATGGGGGCTGGACCAGGTCACCTAGATTGGGGGCAGGGAGAGATGAAAGTATCAGATGTGAAATCAACATCAGCCAGAGAGTGGACAGGGCTGACTGATTCGTTCATATTCATTCATTCATTCGCTCCCTGTCCCCTCCTCTGCCTCCCTCTCTTTCTTTCTCTCTCTTTCATCAGGTGCACTGCTCTTTAGACACCTACCCTGGCAAGAGGCTCCCCTGAGCCAGCATCACCCGGCCCTCACTGCTTGTGGCCTCTTTCCAGACTGTGGAGGGCCGCACTGGGCCATTTTCCAAGTGACCCCCTTGAGGGCGAGGACCAGTAACAGCTCCCAAGATGGTAAGTGGCAGCCTCCTGCTCCCTGGGGTTCACACTCCATTTTTGTCAGGCCCCAGAGTCTCAGCTGTCCTCCTCTTCCTGAGCTCTAAGGTAATTTCTAAGCTAGATGTCGAATTCTTTCTGGGTTTGTTTTTTGCACCACTAGAGATGGAACCCAGAAGTACCCATCCTATCAATGAGCTACATCCCCAACCTTTTTTTATTATTATTATTATTTGATTCCAGGCCTTGATAAGTTGCCCAGGCAGGACTTGAATTTGCCATCTTCCTGCCTCAGCCTCCTAAGTACAAAGAGTACAGGCATGTAATCTTTTGATAAAGTAGTTCTAAACCTTTACTTGGCACCAAAATAATCACCTACAGTTTCTTTTTTGTTTTGCATTGTTCGGTTTTGCTTTGTTTTTTGTAGTACAGGAGATTGAACTCAGGGGCCCTGTTCTGCTGAGCTCCATCCCCAGCCCCTTATTTCTTATTTTGAGACATTGTCTTATTAAATTGCCTAGGTTGGGCTTGAACTTGGAACCCTTCTGCCTCAACCTCAAGAATAGTTGCAGTTACAGGAGTGTGCACTACCATGCCTGTCTACCTAGAGAGATGTTTTTCTGTTTTTCTCAAATGAGGTGAAATTCATTTTCCATAACCTCATCTTTTTTATTTATTCAATGCTGGGAATCAAGCCCTGAGCCTTGTAAGAGCTAGGCAGGTGCTCTACACTGACACTGGGCCACACCCACAGCCCTGGGCTGTGTTTCTTCTGGGATTTCTGTGCTGGTGGCCATGTGGATCATTTCTGTCTTTTGGCTGTCTAAGGTGTGCTCAGACAGCCTGTGTGCACTGGGCTTTGAGAGAGCCCCCACTTTCCTGGGAGCCTCTGAACAGCCCAGGGCCATGCGCCACACCCAGCAGGTCCTCGGCAGCCCAGCCCCTGTACTCCAGAGACCCTCAGGTGGTTGCACCAGGCAGACAAGCTTGAGAGCCACTGCCCTGATGGGGCTTTAGGCACTTAATTGAGTGGCTGCCAGTTTTGCTAGAAAGAGAGACTTAGGGCACAATCAGTGCTTTTTCAGGAGATCCGTTCTTCAGCTGCATGTATTGTTTTTGTTTTTGATTTGTAGTACTGGGGATTGAACTCAAGGCCTTTGCACTGACCACAATCCCCACCACTCTTTATTTTTTATTGTTGTTTTTGAGGAGGCTTTTTTGAGACAAGGTCTGGCTGTGTAGTTCAGGCTGGCCTGGAACTTACCATGTAGCCACCCCATGCTAGCCTTGAATTCTGTCAATTCTCCTGCCTCTGCCTCCTGAATGCTGTCCTTACAGGCATGCATCACCTCATCCAGCTTTATTTTTATTTTGAGACAGGATCTCATTAAGTCATTAAATTGCCCGGGCTAGGCCCAAACTTAGGATTCTCCTGCCTCTGCCTCTGCCTCCGAGTGCTGGTCTTACAGTTGTGTGCCACTGGTTTGCATAGTTCCACTGTCAAACAAAAATGCTCCTCAACTTAGGATGGAGCTGCCTCCCAGTAAACCATCATGCACGGAGAACAGGTCATGCACACGTGGGATCCACTCAGCACTGCTACAAATGGTGGTGGGGGTCAGCTGCTTCCCCTTGCGGGCACAAGGCTGCCTGGGGCTGCAGCTCTCTGTCTCTGCCCAGCATCCTGAAAGAATAGTGTGGAACCTCACTAGCCTGGGAAAAGATCAGAATTCAAAGGAGAGCCACTACTGAAAGCAAATCACACTTGTACTGTCATAAAGCGAAAAATCTTAGGTCGAGGAGCTGGGGCTGTGATACAGTGGTGAGTACTTGCCCTGCGTGTGGAGGGCCCTGGGTAGAATCCCAAGCCCCCCAAAAATAAAATGGATAAGCCAGACCATCCTAAATCAGTGATCACCTGTGGCGCACATCGATAAGCCCAGCACTCAGGAAGCTGGGGAATAGGATCTCCATGAGTTCAAGGCCAGCCTCAGCTACCTAGACCCTTTCCAAAAAAGTCAGGGACCATCGGTGGTCCCCGCAAAAGTACGCAAGCCCCTCCCATAAGAATCTGAACCTCCTGGGATCTTCCACAGTGAGGACAGCAGGTTTTCATGCAAGTGACCACACCCCAGGCAGGCTGGACACGATGCCCCTTGCTCAGGCCCCGCTCCTGTTCCTCGGGGCTGCAGACAGCTCTCCAGTGGGTCCCATCCATGTCATGTCTCTCTTCTTTCCAGGGTGAGAGGAAAGGCGTCAACAAGTACTACCCTCCGGACTTCAGCCCTGCAAAGGTAAGGATGCCCCATCCTCAGAGAGACCTGTCTCGGAGCCGCGGCTGAGGAATGGTGGAGACCACCGAATCCTCTCTGCCTCTGCTTGTCCTGCAAGTCTCGGCCACCTCCCTCCTGGGTGACACCCAGGACTCTGCTTGGTGGCCGTCCCCTCCATGCCTCCATCAGGCCTGGTGTGTTTGTTGTGGCTCACGCCTCCTCCTCTTGACCACCAGGTCCTGCACTCCTGCCAGTGGCCTCACAGAGGTCCTCCTCGACACCTCTTTCGGGAATGCTCTCATCTCTGTCACATTACCCCTGCCACATCGGTCACTGACCTGTGTCTTACCACCCATTCCACAGTGCTGTTCCCAGCTCAACACCTAAGCATCCCAGTTGTGTGTGACCCTGAGCATGGGGTCACCTGTCTGTGCCAGAAGAGAGAAAACCCTCAGCTCACAGAGTCACTAACCATTATAAAATCAGATGAGCCAGGCATGGTGGCACACTCCTGACACCCCAGCACTCAGGAGGCTGAGGCAGGAGGATCACCAGAAGTTTAAGGCCAGCCTGGGCTGCATAGTGAATTCAAGGCCAGTCTGAACTGCATAGTGAGAACTTGTTTGAAAAAGACAAGTAAATAAATAAATAAAGCATATAGGATTTGTGCAGGTCTTACGCAAATAGTGCACCATATCACAGGAGGGACTGGAACATAGGAAAATTGGGGTTGCCCTGGGGGTTTAGACAGCAACCCCAAGCCCTCCCTGCCCCTTGCATTGCCAGAGCTAACAGCAAGGCCTGTTGCCCCGGGAGGCCCTGGTCCAAAGTGCAGGGATGCACAAAGCCTGAGGGCCCAGGCTCAGTGGTGCTGATTGGCTGTCTCACCCTTGCCCACAGCATGGCTCTCTCAACCGATACCACAACAGCCATCCCCTCCGGGAGCGGGCTCGGAAGCTGTCACAAGGCATCCTCATCATCCGGTAAGAACCTGGCGCTCCCTGTGTCAGTCTCAGCATCCCCCTGGTTGGCCCAGTCCATGGAGCAGGAAGTCATTGTATCAGCTAGCTAGTGCTGCACAGCCAAAAAAACCTCACTGTTGCTGACAGGTCTGGCTGCTGCTGCTGAACTTTCTGAAGGGCTGGCCAAGCTGCACTCAGCTCTTTGGAAGCAGCTTACTGCTGATGGCTGGTCCGGTAGGGCCACAAGCTGTACCACTGGGCTCTGCTCCCTGCCACATCTCATCCTCTGGCTGGCAGCCCAGGCTCACGCATGAGGGCCCACAACACCTCTCAGGGCCTTTTTAGGCCAAGACCCAGAGCTTGCACTGTTCTTTCCTCTTGTCTCATCCATTGGCCAAAGCGGGTCACCAATCCAGGGTTGGGCTGGATGCGGCCTCTCCATGGGATGAATCGCAGTATCATAGAGATGAGACTTTGGGTAAAGGCAGGGCTGGGCATAGTGGCATCTGTATAGTACCAGCTTCTTGGAAGGCTGAGGCAGGATAATCACTTGAGCCCAGATGTTCCCGGCTGCCTCGCCAGCATAGCAACCCAATCTCAAAAAGAAAACCATCATGCCAGAATGGCCAGTGTCTTTTCCTCTGCCTTAGCCTTTTGTTTCCGGCCAGTGCCTTGGTAGCTGACCTATTACAGGAAACAAAAGCCAGCTCCTATCACCCCAGGAGAGCTAGCCCCTTGTCCATCCTTCCTTTGCTGCATCTCGCCTCCCTTGGGGACTTCCAGCCCAGTCTCCCGGTCAACCCTGAGCCTGAGCAGAGGAACCAGTAGCAAAGTTATTGGGGGAATGTCTGCTGAGGAGGAAGCAGCTGAACCCTCAACTCAGGGCTGGGGCTGTACCTGCATGTGAAGGCCCTGGAGTCAATCCTCAGCGCTGCCAAAGAAAACAAGTCTCAGGGAAGGATGGAGTGTGTATTCAAGGATGGTGCCTGAGGCTGCATCACACTGACATCAGAGCCTATACCCTGGGATTGTTTTTTAAATTATTTGGGCAGCCTTGAGTTGAACCCATGCCCTTCACTGAGCTCCATCCTCAGCTGTTTTGTTTGTTTGTTTGTTTGTTTTATTTTTGAGCCACAGTCTAACTAAGTTGCCCAGGCCAGACTCAACCTTGCCACCCTCCTGCCTCAGCCTCCCAGAGTGCTGGGGTGACGGGTTCTGGCACCACGCCCAGCTCACTATGTGATGTTCACTTGACCAAGTGTGCCGAGGGCTCTGTTCTTAGGACAGACCCCTGTCGTCACAGGACTGTTCAGTGACAGTACAGCAGCTTTACTAAACTCTCACCAGCACTGCTCCTGTCATAGCCTCCTGCAGCTGGCCCCTGCCTCTGTTCCAGTTTGTCTAGGAGTCGGGCGTGGCAGCCACTGGGGAGACTGAGGCAGGATAATCACAAGTTCTAGGCCAGCCTAAGCAACTTAGCAAGACCCTGTCTCAAAATTGTAAAAGGGATGGGGTGTAGCTCAAGGGTGTGTGCTTGCCTGACAAGCAAGCATGAGGCTCTTGGTTCCATCCTCAGCGCTGCAAAAAAATAACCAAATGTGTCTCACTGATACAGGAAGGCATTAAAGATGCTGCAGCACCCCAGGAGGCTCTCGCAGTGACTGGGTCTGGGTCACTGGTTACAGAGCTGATCGGGGAGGCTCAGCACATGGCAGGATCAGCATCGATTCCTTACCCACTCTCCATCCATGTCCACTGCAAGGAGACAACAGCCACTCCCACTCAGAGCTGGTGTCTGTCACCACCCCTCAGATCACAGTCCCACCCAGGGACAGCACAAGTGGACAAGTGCCAGGAGGACACTGTCTGGCCAGGCTCTTGGTGCACCTCTGTAGTCCCAGCTCCTCAGGCGGCTAAGGCGGGAGCCCAGGAGCCCAGGAGCTGTGGGCTAAGCAGCGTAACAAGACCTTGTCTCAAAAACAACCAACCACAAAGTACTGTCTGTCCTTGCAGATTCGAGATGCCATATAACATCTGGTGTGATGGCTGTAAGAACCACATCGGCATGGGTGAGTGCCCACCTCACGCCACTCGGTCCTGCAGTGCTGGGAGCCCTGAGGTGCTGGGCACTGCATGACTCTGTCCTCTCCCAGGCTCCTGATCAGGAATTGGGGCGGGAAGGAAGCAGGCACCCAACATGCAGAGCGATTAGGGAGCCGCCATTGGATCCCAGCCCATCTCTGCCCCTTCCTAGCTGAGAGACCCTCAGCAAGCAACTGGGCTTCTCTGTGCCTCAGTTTACTTCTCTAAAATTGAGACGATTCAAGGGCCCAGCTGTATGACATATAAGGTGTTTAATATATGCCCAGTGCGGTGGTGCAGGCTTATCCCAGCGCTCTAGGAAGCTGAGGAGGGAGGGTCACAGGCTCGAGTGCAGCCTGGGTAACTTCGTTACATTTACTCAGAAATAAAATTAAGGGCCAGGGATTTAGCTTAGTGGCACTGTGCCTGCCTCATAAGCGCTACATCCTGAGTTCAATCCCTGGTACCAAAATAAATAACTTTCACAAAATAAAATAAAGCAGACTGGAGAAATAGTTCAGTGTGAAGGCTCTAGATGCAGTTTCTAGTACCACCAAGAGGAAAAAGTACATAGTCCACGTCAAAGGCTGGGAAAGGCAAACTACTGCCACCTTGCTGTTTTCATTCACACACAGCCCAGAGCAGGCCACACAGGGCCATCTGCTGGCGCCAGCTCCGCAGCCGAGACTTCGGGCAGGTGACCTGAGATCCTGGCTCCACTTCTGCCCTGTCGTACAAGACAAGAGTATCCAGTTTTCCCTGGGTTCCTCAGACCACAGCCATCAGCACCGTCCCTTCTGGCACCCAAGGGACCACCCTCCAAGCACACAGCTCACAACAGAGGACCCCACTGGGTGTCCTCTGACGCACCTGGAGAAGCTGCCATCCCCAGGGCTGTCCCCTTCCCACAACACTTCCGATGCCAGTCACCAGCGGTGGCTGGTGTTCCCTGTGCTTACCAGCCAGCTATAAATCGGGGTCCCAAGCCCCCTCCCTGAGTTCAGTTAATTTGCTCAACTGACTCACAGGACTCAGGGAACCTGGTTTATTGTAAAGTACGTTCCAGGGTTGCTGGGGCTGTGGTTCCCACACACTCCTAGCACACATGAGGCCCTGGGTCACAGCACTGCAAAAAATACCTGGCACCGAGGACACATGTGAACAGAACGAGCTTCCACACCTCCCCAGGTGCTGCCCCCAGTGCCTCCATGTGCGGCCTCCAGAAGCCCCCGCCCTGTGCTTTGGGTTTCTGGGGACATCACTACATAGGCAAGGACCCAGTGAGGCCATCTGCTCAGATCCCTCTTGGCCTTGGCCTCTCCAGGCAGCATCCCTGGTCCAGGACAGGGCAGGCCTGGCCCAGCCCCTGGGAGTGAAGCAGTTACAGGATTTCTCTAGGGCTGGCTCCAATACAGAGAGGGACAATGGGTAGATACCCCAAAACCAGGACAGAAACCAGATCTCAGCCAAGCTCAGCACCACACCTGAAGCCTCATCCATGAGTTCAGGTAGCCACCCAGAAAGGGGAAACCAAGGCAGGCCATGCTATCCACCAAACACGCTGTTTTTCTACTTGAAGCTTTATTGCTCCAGGTCAGAAGTCAGGAATATAAATTACTCATCCAGAGCCAGTGCCATGGTACGTACATATAAACCCAACATCAGGAGCATGGGGTAGGAGGGTTGGGAGTTGGGGGCCAGTCTGGGCTATAGATTAAAACCCTGTATCAAAAATAAATAAAAGTAACATTCTCTAAAGAAGTAATAAAAGTAAAAAAAAAAATGGGGGAGACAGGGTCTCCCTATGTACCCCAGGCTGACCTTGAACTCACTATGTGGCCCAGGCTGGCCTCCCAACTCAGCAGTCCTACCTCAGTCCCCCAAATGCTGCGATTACAGGCTTTCACCACTGTGCCCACCTAAAAGCCAAGCCTTGCTAAGCACCTGCCAAGGGCCAGGCCCCATTTGCAGCAATTCCTGTGTCAGCTGCAGCAGCTTCCCAAGAGCTTCTTCCTGTGGTCACCCTCCTTCACTAAATAAGGAAACTGGGGCCCAGGGGCCGAGGCACCCGGCCTACGGCTGCACAGGCAGTGGAGCTAGGATTCAAATCCAGACCCTCCAGCCTGGCCGCTCCTCTGGTGTGAGCAGTTGTGGGTGCAGCCAGGACGCGTTCTGCCCACCTGGAATTCTGGTGACAGCTGGAGGTGCCATCCTTTGAGTGGAGCCGTATCCCCTATCTTGCCCCATCCCAGAGGAAAGATGCTGGCTAAAGAAAGATGCCGCCATAGCCCGGCCTGAGTCTCCTTTCTCTCCTGCCCTGCAGGCGTTCGTTACAACGCGGAAAAGAAGAAAGTGGGCAATTACTACACCACCCCCATCTACAGGTAAGGGGACGGCAGGGTTGGGCACAGGAGAATGGGAAGAAGTGGGAAGAAGCTGGTGCCCTCTCCTTGGGCCATCCCGATGGTCAGTCCGGAATCATCCCTCCACCCAGAACCCCCTGCGGCTCCTACCTCCCTCAGGAAAAGCCAAGCCCTGTCCTGGGCTCACAAGGCCCTGCTGCTCCTTCCTTTGTCCTCCCTTGTGCTGTGTGTCCATGGCTCTGCCACGCCCCGCCATCCTCCACCTGGCCACACTCCCGCCCGTGCCCTGCACTGGAGCGTTCTTCCCGCCTGGCTGCAGGCTCTCTCCTTCCCTCGCCTGGGCTGTCTGCTCAGACCTCACCATCAGAGGGACTTCTGAGCTAGCACTCACCCCAGTGGTGGGCAATTGTTTGTCCCCTGCTGTGACGCCCCCCCAACATTAGCCCCTCTGAGAACGGGAGGCTCAGGTGGCCCCAGCCTGTCTTGGACAGGCCCGTGGAATGAGTGAGTGGACGAGTGAGTAAGTCCGCTCCAACCGCCTCAGGTTTTATGGTTTGTGTCTGTGCCGCTGGCATGGAACCCAGGCCCCTACCTGTCAGGTGAGCCGCGCTTTGCCCCGGTTCACACCTGTGCAGATGGCTACAGGGCGGAACCACATGCAGAGTCAGTAGCATAGGCGGCCATGAGCACTTGGGCGTGAGAAAGTGGACACTGCCCCTGCCCTGCTAGGTTCCGGATGAAATGCCACCTGTGCGTCAACTACATCGAGATGCAGACGGATCCTGCCAACTGTGATTATGTGATCGTGAGCGGCGCACAGCGCAAGGAGGAGCGCTGGGACATGGAAGACAATGAGCAGGTGCTGCCCACAGGTGAGCGCACCTGCCCGCCAGCCCTGCCCAGTGCGGCGGGCTAGCGCCCGGGGCCCTGGAGCCGACTTGTTGCGGCTGTTGTATTGCAGAGCATGAGAAGAAGCAGAAGCTGGAGACGGATGCCATGTTCCGCCTGGAGCATGGCGAGGCCGACCGCAGCTCGCTCCGCAAGGCCATGCCCACGCTGAGCAACCTGCAGGAGGCCCAGAGCGCCTGGAAGGATGACTTCGCGCTGAACAGCAAGCTGCGCAAGCGCTTCCGGGTGAGGGGCGGGGCTTCGGGGAGCGGGGCTGCTGAAGCGCTGGCCTGTGTCAGGGAAGCTCTGGAGGGGGGGAGCGGGCTTAAGACAGGACCAGCCCGCAGCCCACCATATTCTAGCAGTAAGCAGATCTTTTCACCCTTGTGCCTTGGTTTCCCCATCTACCACAGAGGGACGTGTGTTAATCCATTGCACTGCTGTCACAAAAATACCATAGAGCTCCCAGTTTTCAGGACACAAAGGCAGGAGAATAGCTTGATTCCAGGAGTTCATTGTGAGCCTGGGCAGCATAGCAAGAGCGGTCTCCAAAAAAAACTCTTATGCTTTGAAAAACATGTACCAGAAATGAATATATACTTTAAAGTACAGTCTGTAAATCAGCAGCAGCATTCACCGTCACTGTCAAGCATAGTGCCTCCGCGTGGTAGCTGTGTCACAGGTGTCCCCTCAGGAGGAAGCGTGTTGTACAGGAAGGTACACCAACCGCAGTGACACTAGGCAGTAGAGAGTGGCAGCTCAGTCCTCTGAGGGACCATGGCCAGGTACCCAGATGTCACTGCGGCCATGACTCCTGCTCATGTGCAAGAGTGAGGAGTTGAATGCCCTGCAGCTGTGTGTCCAGGCCTCCCTCACGGGAGCATGAAGAGGAGCCTACTGAGACCTCAGCTGCAGGACTCTCACCTTGCGCCGTGCTATCCCCGACACAGGAGGAGAAGAAGGCCGCCCAGGAGGAGGAGGAGCGGGATCAGGCGCTGCAGGCCAAGGCCAACCTGGCCATCCCCCTGGTGCCCGAGACTGAGGATGACCGCAGGCTGGCCGCCCTCCTCAAGTTCCACACACTGGACTGTAAGTGTGTGAGGCCCAGCATCAAGTGGGGCGGCCCAGCTCTGGAATGCAGTCTTTCCAGAGCAGTTTTAGGGGGCCCCCGAGGGTGGCCTCGGGGCCTTGTGCATGCCAGGCAACTACTCTGCCACTGAGCCCCACCGCTAGCCCCTGCTGCCCCCCTAAATACCCCTTCCTCCCCTCAGCCTACGAGGACAAGCAGAAGCTCAAGCGCACAGAGATCATCAGCCGCTCCTGGTTCCCCTCTATCCTGGGTCCCGGCACCAGCAGCAGCAGCAAGGCCAGCGACATGCTGAAGAAGCTGGCCCAGGGCCGCAAGGCCGGACCCCCCTCCTGTGCCCCCATCACCGTGGGTGACCTGGGCATTGTGCGGCGGGCTCGGAATACCCCAGGGAGCCCCCAGCGTACCACTGATCCCCCCACATCCTGGGAACCACAAGGGCCACAGGAGAACCCCCAGAATGGACCTGCATCCCCCAAGGACTGCCCTCGAGACAAAACTGAGAGCCCCAAGAACAGCCCACCTTGGGAACTGGAGGGGAGCCACCAGGACGAATCCCCTGCAGGCACCTCCCAGGAAGTGGACACCCCTCACCCTGGCTGCTCCTCACTGGTGGCTGACTACTCAGACTCAGAGTACAGTGAGTGAGGGGCTTGGGCCGTGCACAGGTGTCACCTCCAGGAGGTTCACCTGGACTGCAAGCCCTGCCTCCAGCCTCCCCACAACGCACCTTCCCGCAGCCTCACAGTTATTTATGGTCCAGGCCCTGGGCGCCTGTGCCTTGTAGGACCCTGACAACTCAACATTAAAGCCCTGTTCTTTGCCCCTGCCGTGGATTACAGCCTGAGCCCCAGCGCCACAGTTAGGGCATAGATGACTCGGGCCGACTTCTGGAGTGAAAGGTGGGAGAGCCCAGGGGCAGCAGTGGACCCTGTGGGGAGGCCAGGCTCCAGGCAGCCCACCGGGACCTCACAGGAAAGATTTGATGGCTGGGAAAATGGCTGCGGGTCCGCCAGGGGTGTATGGCCCACACCTCAGTGTGGGAGAGGATGTCCCAAACATCCACTGGGCCCCTGCTGTCTCCAGCCCGTAGGGATGCTTTGGGGGTATGACCACCAAATTCAGTGTCTGCCTGTGCCCACATTTCTGAAGGTGGCCTGCTGGCCCATCCCGTGAGGATAGTGGGCATCAGGGAAGCAGTTAAGAACTTGGCTGAGGTCCAGCTTGGTGGCACAGGCCGGTACTTCTATATTCTGGAAGGCTGAGAAAGGAGGATGGCAAGTTGAATGCCAACCTGGGCACTGTAAGGAGACCCTGTCTCAAAAGAGCAGGGGATGTAGCTCTCTCTCTGAAGGCCCTGGGTTCACTCCAGTATCCTGGTGGGAGGTCCTCAACGAATGCCTTGGTGTGGTGAGACCCCTGAGATTAATGCTGTGGGTGATAACCTCGTGTGCTTTATGGTGCCGGCCTGAGGTTGGAGGTCAATGTGTGACATATACGAGCAGCCACACGTTAAATACAAGGGATGGCATCCAGTGGGTGCTCCACAAAAGCTGCCCCTTTGCGGTTCAGAGGAAGCTACTGTCGTGCTGGGCCTGGTGACTAAGCCTAGTGGGCCGATAGCGGGTCCCAGGAGTCTGGGCGGACCGGCCTCGGTGCGCGTGCGCCGCTTTCAGCAGGGTCCCTGACCCGGCGCTCCGGTCCCGCGCCTGCGCTCTGGCGTCCGTGGGCGTGGCGGCAGCATGGAGCTGGAGTCCATACGATACGAGCCCGGCTCCCTGCAGGTATTG
>NW_022900942.1:4555722-4559360 GCF_012274545.1 Fukomys damarensis | reverse complement strand
GGCAGCTCGCGACGGTGCCACGGAGGAGGCGGTGCGGGAGAGGTACGGGAGCCCAAGCCGCGCACCGCACCAGCGGGAGCTGCCACCTGTGGGTGGGGAAATTGAGGCACGGTGTACTTGAGTCCCTTGTCCCAGGTTCGAGGGCTGGAAGGCTACTCCGGGCAGGTTGGCCCTGGAGCCCTGGCATTCATACTCTCATCTGTGCCATATCAAACTAAGCCTCCCCGGCCTTCGCGTGCTACTTTGTTCTCTTAGTTTTTGCTTTTCAGGGATTTTCCCTTCCCATCCCGATCCCCTTCCTGCCCCTCCTCCTCTTCATCTCTGCCCCAGTTCCCTCTGGTTACAGGCTCACTCTAGTCCCAGGGCCTTTTTCAGGAGCCTGTGCTAGCTTTCTGGCTTGTCTTCCCCAGAGCTATGATACCGCTGTGTGTCAGTGTGTCTGATTCTGCTTTTTTCCTTCACTTTATTATCAGCTCATCTCCTGCCTTCCTCGCTCTAATGTCCTCAGGCATCAGCCTCCTGAGCAGCTGGGATTACAGATGTATACCATCCTTCCTGGCCATCAGGACGGAAATTTTTGTCTTGTTTATTGCTGTGCCCCTCCTGGTACCAGGCACACAGGAAGTGCTGGGAAAATATGTCACGTGAGCACACAGAGTGACAGATTCGTGGCAGAAGTATGGAGGCCTCAGCAACAGTGGCTTCCAGCGGGAAGGCCCCACAGAATAACACCAGGTGGACAGGAAGGGCTGGGCCCCTGAGGCCCTACCTAAGTGGGAGCTGAGAGCCCCTTGTCCTCTGCCCCAGAGTGATCCGCCATGCCGAGGACATGCTGGAGAAGGACCTCAGGGACAACCACAGCATCGGGGACCTGGGAGCCCACCACCTCCTGCAGCGAGCAGCCCCCAAGGGTGGCAAGGTGACTGTGCTGACCCACTGCAACACTGGTGCACTGGCCACCGCTGGCTACGGCACAGCCTTGGGTGAGTAGTCATCTTGGGCAGACAGGAAAGGGCCATTTGGCAGTACAAGAGGAAGAAACCAGGCTGCAGGTGTAGCTCAGTGGTAAAAGTATAAATTTTGCTTAGCATGCATGAGGCCCGAGAATCAATCCCAACCACGAGAAACAAAACTAAGCCAAAACAACTAAACCCCACAAAACAACACCTGACTGTATTATTTCTTGTTTAGAAACATTGAAGGGGTTGGCTTCAGGTGTGGCTAGATCCAGGGGCTCAAAGCATAGCAGACAAGTTTTCTTGTATCTCATGAGGTCTGACAGGGCCACCTGACCATCTCAGAGCTACCTGAGCCGTAGGCTTACAAGATGACTAGAATGTGGCCCCTTAGGACTGACACGAAGGGGGTGACCTTCCACAAGGCAAGACTGAAGGAGCCTTGACCAGGAGAGAGTTAAATGGTGAAGTTAATGGTGGCAGATAATCCCTAGGAAATCTTCCTACCTGCCGGGGTTCCACCTCATCCCTGAGAACTCAGGTCTGAATCTGGCTCAGGCTGACCATGGTGGTACACACCTGTAATCCCAGTACTTGGGAGGCTGAGTCAGGAGGATCAGTGCAAATTTGAAGCCAGTTTGACCTACACAGTGAGTTCAAGACCAACCTGGTCTACATAATGAGACTGTTTCAAAATTTTAAAAAAGGGCTGGGAAATGGGGGGGCTGTGGATATAGCTCAGTGAGAAGACCCTGGGTTTAAACCCCAGTACTACCAAAAAGAGAAGATGCTAAACACTAAGGACAGAGCTGGCACAGACTGAGGGGCCCAACCACTGTATGGCTGAGGGACCAGGGAAGGATTTGTGGAGGTGTCATCCAGGCAGATGTGGAGGAGATGCTGCAGGGGTCTGGGGAATGGTGTGCCAAGTAGAGGGAAGAGCTACGGCAGAGCCCCGGGTGAAACCCGCAGTGCTGACCTGCCCCTGCCCTCCTGCCCACAGGCGTGATCCGCTCCCTGCACCGGCTCGGCCGCCTAGAGCACGCCTTCTGCACAGAGACCCGGCCCTACAACCAGGGCGCGCGGCTGACAGCCTTCGAGCTGGTGTATGAAGGCATCTCCGCCACCCTCATTGCCGACAGCATGGCAGCTGCTGCCATGGCCCACAGGGGTGTGTCAGGTCAGTTGTAGGTGTGTGTAGGGGCCTGAGTGGCCAGGACTTGGCCTTGTGACATCTCATTCAGTTTCTGGCCCCCAGCTGTCGTCGTGGGAGCCGACCGTGTGGTTGCCAATGGAGATACCGCCAACAAAGTGGGCACCTACCAGCTGGCCATCGCCGCCAAGCACCATGGCATCCCCTTCTATGTGGCCGCCCCTAGCTCCTCCTGTGACCTCCGCCTGAAAACTGGCCGGGACATCGTCATCGAGGAGCGGCCGGGCCATGAGCTCACTGATGTGAATGGGATCAGGATTGCGGCATCTGGTGAGCTGTCAGGCAGAAGAGGGAAGCGGGGCATAGTGGCACATGCCTATAATCCTAACACTCAGGAGGCTGAGGCAGGAGAGTTGCTATAAGTTCGAAGCCAACCTGGACTATATAGCGAGACCCTGTCTCAAAAAGACTTTGAAGCCTTTGTGGGTAGTGACTGTCCAGGAGTAGTAGGGAGATCCGAACTCATAACCTTGTTGCTGGCATCAGTGTCCATGTCTTTGTCCAGTGTTAGAGTAAGGAACCCCAGATTCTCAAGGGCTTACCCAACCCCAAGAACCTGTGGTAGAGACAGGTGAAAACAGCTGAGGGTTTTCACAAAGCTAATCTCTGACTCAGTGTCTTCTCTTCCCTGCAGGGATTGGGGTTTGGAATCCTGCCTTCGATGTCACCCCCCATGACCTCATCACCGGTGGCATCATCACAGAGCTGGGTGTCTTTGCCCCCGGGGAGCTCCAAGCAGCCCTGAGCACCAGCCTGTCAGGTGCAGGCACCTAGTTAGAACAAGCCACACTCCCCACCCACCTGCATCTCTCGGGTTTCAGTATAAGCTTATTAAATGGCATGGCCAAAAGCTGATCTTCCTCCCCCAGCCACATTTTTTCCTGAGCAGGAAAAGTAGACAGGGCCTTGCATGGCTCATAAGGGCCTAGCAGGCCAGGCATGGTGGTGTACAACTGTCATCCCAACACTCGGGAGGCTGAAGCACAGGATCACTGTGAGTTTGAGACCCTGTCTCAAAACACACGCACCCCAAAGCCACCCAGGTTCAGATCCCGGCTCTACCTGTTTCTTCCCTGTATGATCTCAGGCAAGTCACTTCATCTCTCTGTGCCTTGGCAAGTGTGGAAGCACACATTTGTAATCCCAGCACTCAGGAGGCTGAGGCAGGAGGATCAATGTGAGTTCAAAGCCAACTTGGGCTACATAATGGCTTCAAGTCCAGCATGGACTATAAAGTGAGACCCTGTCTCAAAAATAAAGATAATATTTTAATATAGTGTTTCAGTTTATTTTGAGAGGTCATCCTCTACTGCCAGGCTTAATAGTGAACCACCATGCCTATTTTACTATTTAAAAATCAAGAGGGGCCAGAGATTTATCTCAGTGGTTCCACCACCTGCTTTGCAAGCACAAAGTCCCGAGTTCAATCCCTGGTACCAAAAAAAAAAAAAAAAAAAAAAAAAAAAAAA
>NW_022900942.1:4551610-4555609 GCF_012274545.1 Fukomys damarensis | reverse complement strand
AAAAAAAAAATCCATGATGAAAACATCAAGATTTAAAAAGATAACTACAGGGCTGGGGATTTAGCCCAGTGGCTACTCTTGCCTGATTCACAAGTGCAAAGTCCCAAATTCAATCCCCAGTATCAAAAAATAAAATAAAATAGATTTACACCTTGCACTTGAACTTTTTTTTCCTGGTACTGGAGATCAAACTCAGGACCTTCTGCTTGTGAGGCAGGCAGCAGAACCTCTGAGCTAAATCCCCAGCCCACCTGTATACTTGAATTTGAACTTCTCATACCTAATCCCAGCCCTGGTTCAAATAATCTTTTTTCCTCCATTTCCAATAAATCTTTATTTACAAAACCAGGCAGCAAATCCACAGACTACAGTTTTCCTTCTCTTTTTCCTTTCCCTTCATTCTCCCCCTCCTCTTCCTCCTTTTAATTGAACCTATGGATGGTGTCACTTCCCTAGTATGCATGGGGACCTGGATTTGATTCTCAGCATGTTAATTATGTATACTAGTCATCTATTTTTAATTTTTTATGAGTTCACAGTACGTAATGATTACACTCATCATGGGGAGTTGATACATGTGTATAACATCAGTTCTTTTTATTTTTTTCCATCATTTGTATAAGATTTTGGGGGGGATAGCAGAGATTGAACTCAGGGCCTTGAGCTTGCGAGGCAGGCGGTGGCACCACTGAGCTAAATCCCTGGCCCCATATGTATAGAATTTTTAATGTTGAGTATTTTTGGCGCCTGGAGAGTGTAGCTCTTTAAATTTTCCACAGTGAGTTCCTCACTTACCTAATCCTAATTCTAATCTAAGGTTTTGTGTGTAAAGACCATATAATAATAAAAGTTTGAGACACATAAGCACCCTGTAAACGTTAACATTACTACTTTTCATTGAAAATTGTTGCGAGGTCCACGTTGGTGGGCTGCTGACGCTTTAATTACCGCGCTGTATCCCGTGAGTCTCTACGGCCTGCCGCCCTACTGTATCCCATCGTACCCTGCGCCTTCCGGCCATGGCCGCTCGTAGTCCCGCCTCTTCCGGCGCGCGCCCCACCATGGCGCAGGGACAGCGCAAGTTCCAAGCCCAAAAGCCGAGTAAGAGTAAGACCGCGGCGGCAGCCTCGGAGCGGAACCGCGGGCCAAGGAAAGGCGGTGAGGAGCGGGCCGGGGAATGAGCGGGGTAGAGCCTGGCCCCGGCCGCCCCAGCCTCACGCGAGTGTGTCCCTCTAGGTCGGTTGATCGCCCCCAAGAAGGCGCGCATCGTGCAGCAGCAGAAGATCAAGAAGGTGAGCGGATCCCAGGGATCGGGGGCGCTGTGGAGGTCGGCCAGGAGCTCCAGCCCGCCGAGCCTGTTTCCTCCTTTGGCGCACAGTGTTGGGAGCGCGTTCGCAACCCTTGGGGTTGAAAATCCAACTTCACCAGAAGGCAGCGCCGAAGGAAATCCTAGCTCCACGAGTGATTTCTTCACCCTGAGCCTTTTCCCCAGGAATTCCTAGCGACGGTACCCGTTCCTAGTTTGTGAGCATGCGAAGGGACGGGGTGCCTGCAGACGCTGCGGTCGGCGCCAAGCCTAGTCGGGGTGCCGCTGCCTCGTTATTGGTGTAGTGTTTGTGGTTATCTTTAAGCGTAGCTGTTATCCAGGTGTGTAGGGCCGAGTCTATAAAGAAGTTAGAAAGAAAGCCGGGTGTGGTGGCTCACGCCTCTAATCCCAGCACTGGGGAGGCAGAGGCAGGAGAATTGCCGTGATTTCGAGGCCAGCCTGAGCTACATAATGGGTTCAGGGTCAGCCTGAACTACAAAGTGTGACCCTGTCTCAAAAAAAAAAGAAGTTAGAAAGAGACTTAAATCTAGTCCTGTGATCCTGAGCAAATCATTTAGACTCTCTAGAGTGTCGCTTTACTCTAAACTGGTCACCTAAGGACTTGCTCAGCTCCGTGGAGTGGGATCAGGAGGCATCTGTCTCATGGAATGCCAGATGCCCAAAATGAGCTCCTGATCTCAAAATACCCATTCTCCCCCCGTGCCTGTGGCCCTGCACGTCTCATTTCAGGATGATTCTGCCCTTCCAGGTGCTAGGGATCACCATTGAATCCCTGTTTTCTTTCTCATCCCACCTGTCCTGCCATCTGCCTGGACCTATGTAGTCACCTCTTTCTGGCCTGCACCGCTCCCTCCCACAGCAGCCAGAAGATACCATGAATACCACATGTCACAACCTGGCCCTCTTCTGCCCAACACTCACCATGGCTCCCACCATACTCAGAAAAAAACAGAAAAGCCCTGCACATTTTGCCCTGCACCACCCTACCCCTCGCCCTTTCACTTTTTCCCTGTCCCCTGTCCTTCCAGCCTTACAAGTCTTCTCCTGATTTCTTGGCCTGGTGGCAGCTAGCCCCGCCCCTCACTCAATCTCCCTGATGTCTCTTCGCTGTGGCAACAGTTATTCTAGTGGAACAGTTTGGCATCTGTGTCACTGATGTGCCTGTCTTCCACTTCTGGGCATTGAATGCTGGGATCTAGGTGGGCAGGGATTTTCCTGCATCTTTTTTGCTGTTGTGTCCACAGTGCCCAGACACACTGTTAGCTACCCTGCTGGTAGCAGTTGTAGTTATTAGAACTCATTGGCAGTACAGGAGCAGTGTGAAGGTGATTCGGCCACCAGCTACCAAAGTGACTCAGACCCACACTGGCAGACCCTGTTCTTCCCTAGAGAGCAAAGGTGACACAGGACAAGAGGGGTCTGCCCACCTAGAGGCAGGGATACATCGAGTTTCTGTCTTTCACCACCCATGTGGCTTGGGCACCTTGGTATGAGCAGAGATGGAGAGGCAAGAAAGGTTTGTGGTGTGGAGTGAGGCTTCAGTCCCGGTCCTCGGGCCCCTCGTGAGAGCTGTGTGAAGGGGACATTTGCAGATCCTGCTCCCTGTGCGCTGGCAGAGGGCAGCTAGCCAGGGCCTCCCACTACTGCATCCCAGCCTGATACCCTGGGATCACCCCTACAGGACTTAGAGATCGGGATCCGGAGGAAGATTGAGCACGATGTGGTGATGAAAGCCAGCTCCAGCCTGCCCAAGAGGCTGGCACTGCTGAAGGCCCCAGTCAAGAAGAAGAAGGCTGCTGCCTCCTCCAAGACTTCTCCCTGAAGGTGTGATCTCACAGCTATGCCTCCGGCAAGAGGAGCCATCCGCCACCAGTGGTGATGGCACCTAGAACTTGAGGGGGCTCTGGACCCTGGGGAGCTGCAGGCTCAGCTGCCTGGGTGCAAGGAGTGGGGAGTGTCAACATCCTCTGTCCCCTCCGCGGTCTGTCTCCATTGGCTTCACCCGGCAATAAACATCCCCTGTGTCATCCCTGTGTCATCATGTGGCTCTAGGAACAGGCCAGTGGGGGCCAGATGAGGCCACCTGTCCATGCTGCTCCCCCATGCGCTTTACCTGGCCGGTCCTCAAGCTGGGAAAGCATCAGGAGGAGCTGGTCACCTGTAAGTGAGGCACCGCCTTGAGGGTCTCAGGGCCACTGTCCTGAACGAATCACCTGGCACTGCCTCCAGAAAGCCTGCCTGCAGGTCAGACCACCTCAGGTGACAGGGTTCCCAGGGTAGGTCCTGTCATTGACATTCGGAGCCAGTACTCGAGCCTACTGCTGCCAGATTCTCGGTCCTGCTATCAGCTGGCCTCCTGCTACTACTGTGTCCCAGACCACAACTCTGTCCCTGCCCCTCCTGGGGACTCCCACCTCTGAGTTGGTACTTGGTCTTCTGCATAGAGTGGGACCTGTGACATTTTAGGGAGCTGCCCCCTGGTGACCTTCCTTTCCACCTACTTCATCTTTGGGGTTTGGGTTCGGTACAGTTGGCTGCACCCCTGAGGTAGGTGATTAGTACGCTAGTAGCCTTGCCTTCTCTGTCCACTCACCACTCCGGAAGCAGAGGTGTTTGGTCTCCAGCCACTGCCCCCAAATCCCCTTTTTTTTTTTTTTTTTTTTTTTTTTTTG
>NW_022900942.1:4545217-4551394 GCF_012274545.1 Fukomys damarensis | reverse complement strand
CTGGGGAGTGAACCCAGGGGGCTCATGTCACCAAGTTGCACAGTCTGGGCTTGAGTTGCAGTCCTCCTGCCTCGGCCTTCCAGAATGCTGATATCGCAGGAGTGTCTGCACCAGCAGGCTTTGTGATTTTCCAGCATAGATAACACTTCGGCCACTCCTCAGTAAGCTTATCACAGATCACCCTCCGCTGAGCTGGAGTGCTGCTCAGTGGTGAGCACCTGCCTACTGTGAACAGGATCCAGGTTCTGTTGCCAGCACGCAGAAACAAAAAGAATCCCTTTACAGGAGCATCTGGACTCAGCATCCCTCCTGTAAGGCTTGTGTCAAAGGCTTTGTCCTAGGTGGCGCTCCTGGAGACGCTGGGGCCTAGCAGGTGTGGCCTGGCTGGAGGCCTGGGGTCCTCAGGATGCCACCCAAAGGGCACTGCTGCCTGGCGAGGGGAGCTTTTTTGTGGGCAGACATTTCCCCGTTGCCTAGTTGGAACCAAGGCAGCATGAGCTGAGTAAACCTTAAACCTTCCCTCTCTCAAGTGTCCATCTCATCTCGTTACAGTAAAGCGGAGCTGCCTACCCTGCAGCCCAGCATTTCCACGCCAGGTTCAAACACAACGATGGGAGCACAGCGCTCTAAAGTGTTGTGCTGGGGACCGAGCTACACCACCAGCACATTTTATTTTATATTTGATTTTGTTTTTAGTTTGAGATAGGGTCCCACTAAGTTACCCAAGCATGTCTCAAAACGTGATTGTCCTGCTTCAGCCTCCCAAATGGCTGGGATTGCAGATGTCCCACTGCCCCTGGTTTTCACCAATGAATAGCAGGATTACTCACAACCACTGAAAGGGGGACATAACCTGCGTTTCTATCAACAGAGATGAACAAAATACAGTCCATCCATACAGTGCAATGTTACTTGGCTGCAAACACTAACAGACAAACCTTGAAAACATGGTGCTGAGTTCCAGCAGCAAGACAGGCTGCATAGTGTGTGACTTCATGGAGGGTGTCCAGAGGCAGCGGGAGCTGGGCAGGAAGTTGGGGTGCTGCTGATGGGGGGATCACCTTGGGGTGATGAGTGTTGTGGACCTAGACAAGTGGTGCATAGCCTTGTGCTGACTGACCCTGACCTGGGCACTGGGATGAACCTTAAATCGTGTGAACTTCACTAACAAAAAACAGGAAGAGAAATTTGACCCCACAGTCCTGACATCCTGAGAAATGGGGCTCTGGTGGAGACTGTAGTTTGGGGCTCCATGTTTCTGGGGGACACAGAGCTATTGGAGCAGGAGCCCCAGATCTAAGACTGGGAGGTGGCAGGGCCGCACCCCTCAGGGGACCAGGGCCCTCTGCCCTGTCCCTCCTCGGCTGGGGTGTCACCTGCCCTGGGAGACACATCTCTGCCCATATGGCATCTATTCTGTGCCAGCCTCTGGTCTAGGGAGAGCCAAGAACTGGCCCTCTAGTGAGAGGAGACAAAGATGCCCATATCCCCTGAAGGCCTCCTCCCTGTTTAGGCCTCCTGACTTTTGTATCTGCAGTACCCACCTGGGACTACCCTTCTCAGATGCCCTCTTCCAGGAGGTCATCTGGGAGCAGCCTTCCCTGCCCCTGCCCCTGGAAGGGGTCTGTGTGATCTGGGTTTTACTGCAGTGCTAGGCATGCACCTTGATTATCTGGGAAGGAGCGGGGCTCACTCTGTTGCTCGGACTGGCCTCGAACTCTTGAGCTCAAGTAATTCTCCTGCTTCAGCTTCCAAAGTAGCTGGGACACAGGCTCAAGCTCCACACCCGGCCAATTTATCTTCAGATCTGAAGTCACCCTTCCCTGCTTTCCTCTTTTCCGCTTTGATTCCCAAGGACCAGTGCACAGCAGATGAGCAGGTGTTGAAGGAGGGAGGGAGGAAAGGAAGGAAGGATTTCTCCTGGCTGCAAGGAAAGGGGTCAGATCAGCAGTCAGGGATCTTTCAGCGTGATATCTATAAACAAAACACCCTTCCCACTGCCTGATTCATAGTCTAGTCTTTCAGCTATTTTACAGCCCTGACTGTTGTAAACCATTGACTAGATCCACAGTCCTTCCTACCGATAGAGGCAAGCACTGCGGACTGGAAGATTCAATCACCAGCCCTCCACGCCCTGGGAAAGCCAGTTGGTATCCACTGGCAGTGACCTTGAATGTTGTTGTTGTTGTTGTTGTTGTTGTTTGTACCAGGGATCAAACTTGGACCTTGTGCTTGCAAGGCTGGTGTCCGCAACACTGAGCTAAATCCCCAGCGCTCCTTGAATATCCTTGACCCTGAGATCAAACCAAGGACTCTATCACCTAGCTACATCCCAGCCAGCCCTTTCTTCTTTATTTTGTGACAGGGTCTCCTTGCTAAATTACAGAATTGTTGGGCCAGGGATTTAGATCAATGGTTCTTCCTCCTGCCTTGTAAGTGCAAGGTCCCAAGTTTGATGCCCAGTGCCTAAATAAATAAATTACAGAATTATCCAGGCTGATCTCCAACTTGTGATCCTTCTGCCTCAGCGCCTCGGTGCTGGGATGACAGGTGTTCACCACCACACCCGGGTTTCAGACCCTTTGAACCCCTTACAACAGCTGCCTGTTTCCTATGTAAATTAAATAAACATTTTAAGACATGCTCGTCTTCAGATGTTTATGAGAGTCCCTCTTTTTTGAAAAATCTCTAACCTGTCTGTCTAGAATCCAGAAGACAAGAGCTGCATCACCCTGGACTCTTGTGTCCTCTGGCATCGCCTTGGCCACCAGGGGGCGCCTCAGTGGTGGCCAGGCCTCCCACAGGCTGGCAAGGCCCAAGGGGCCCAGGAATCCTGGAAATTGGCTCCTTTTGTAGCTCTATCGCTAGCCAGCGCCAAGTCCCAACCCTGGGGTTCCCCAAACAGCCTCCCTGGGTGACTCCCCCCACCTACACACACCCCCATTAGCACTGCAGCCAAGACCCCACCCCAAACCCCACCAGCCCTGCTCTACACTCCTGGCTGTGGGGCCCTCCACAAGTCTCTTCACCTTTCTGAGCCACTGTCTGTTAAGTGGAGGTTGTGCCACCTCCATTTCTTACTCTCCAAGTAGAAGGATTCGGGACTCAGAGTGTGACCATGAGGACCCTTGGATGCTGGGCGTGGAGACAGAAGCCCAGTCTAGCACCTACCGTTCTTCTGCCATCCCAGCTCCGGACCCCCAGGGCCAGGCCTCTCCTGACCTAAGCCTCTCCCTCCTGCTTCTGCCTCTGTCCACCACCCCCATCAAGAATGCTCACTCCTTTTGCCAAGTTCCTGACACTTTGCCCATGAACGCGTGTTTCAACAGGAAGAAAAGAAACCTAAGAAGCGAAGTCAAGCCAGCCAGCAGGGCCAGCCAGAGCGTCTGTGCCAACCAAAAAGCCAGGACACTAACCAGGCTGGCTTCCCGGATCAGCTTTGTGGAGAGCTGCAGGGACTGGCAGAGGGAGAGGGGGCAGGGATGTCTCCCCAGGGCTGGGGGCCTGATGGCCTTGGGCGGCTGAGCCTCCTGGGTAGCCCCGCTTTCCCCACAGGTCGAGCAAGGACACGTGGGGCTGGGGTCAGGAGCTGCACATGCCTAGACAGTGAGCTCACACCTTGGCAGCGGGATAAATGTGGCTTCCATTTCCCCAAAGAAGCCAGGGCTTGCTGGCTCCAGCAAGGGAGGATTCAAGTGTCTGGACACCCCTTCTCCCTCACCGACCTCTCCTTTCCCTAAACCATTGCTAGGAAGGTGGCAAGCATGAAACAGGCAGAGAAACCCCATCTTTCAGACATTTCCAGGGCCCTCTCGGACCTGCCACGTTCCAGAGCTGCTTGCTGTTTGGCTGTGGGCAGCTCTCAGTACCTCTCCAGGCTTCATTTCCCTCACCTGCAAAATCACAGGATCTGAACAGAAGTCTGAGCCAGGCATGGTGGTGCACACCTGTCATCCCAGCACTTGGAAGGCTGAGGCAGGAGAATCACCAGGAGTTAGAGGCCAGCCTGGGCTACCTACCTTGCAAGAACCTTGTCTCAAAAAACAACCCAAAATATATTCCAGTAAACTAGGAGTCCAGAGATGCCCCCGCTGGCTTCCACCAGGCTGGCTCTTCCGATTGGGAGGCCTCAGGAAAGCCTGTTTCCTCCTCTGAAAAATGGCGGCGACTCCCCATGTAGCAGCACTGTGGAAGGCCTAACTTTCATACCTATCCAGGCAGCTTAGCCCATTTCAGCGGCCTGAACTTTTCTATGATCATTATCGATTCCAAGGCTGACCCTGGGACAGGCCCTGTGCCAGGGGAGCCCCCCAAGAAATACACCAGGAGCCACACATGACAATGTAAATGTTCCTATGCCACATACAACAAAACAGGTAGAACCAATTTCAGTGATATATTTTATTGAACCCACATATCATTTTGACATGTCATAAATATTTAAAAAAATTTTTTTTTAAAGATAGGGTCTTGAATTTGCTACATAACCCTGGCTGGCCCCAAACTCACAGCAGCCCTCCCGCCTTAGTCTCCTGAGTGCTGGGATGTCAAGTGTGAGCTTACAGCCCTAAAAAAAAATTTTTAAAAATAGGGTCTCCATATGTAGCCCAGGCTGGCCTTGAACTCTCTGTGATCCTCCTGCCTCAACCTCCCAAATGCTGGCCCTGCTGAAAATTCTTTTTTTTTTTTTTTACTAGAGATTGAACTCAGGACCCTTGGGCTTGGGAGGCAGGCGGTGGCACCACTGAGCTAAATCCCCAGCCCTGAAAATTCTTAATGAGATATTCTGTGGCCATTTTTTCCCATACTGTCTGAAATCCAGCCCCTACTTTACATCTACTGCACAGCCCACTCAGGACCCACAAGTGGTCATGGAAGTCTGGAGGGTGCCAGCTCGAGAACTGCCCAGGGAGTGCACCTTCAAGACCAGAGGGAAGACCTGCAGTTCCCCAATGGAGGGGCAGCCAAGCCTCTCAGGGGCCAGCTTGGCTGTGTCCTGCTCGGCACAGCCTAAGTCAGCACATTCCACAGCTTGCAGAGAGCTCCTGCCACCGCATGCCAGTGCTGCGCGTGTGACGGTAACCAGTGGCTCCTCTCAGACTAGCAGCACGGACACAAACAAATAAACCACGACAGAGCAAGGTGAGGAAGGGACAGTAGGGTGCTCTGAGATCGTGGGAGAGGGGAGGGGGTGGTGAGGAAGACCAGGGCCAACTTCTGGGCCAGAGATGGTGGTCCAGACAAGCCGAGTAAGAAAAATGGTCAGAGGTGGTGGGATTTGAAACCTCTCACTTTACTAGGTTGAGATGGTCGAAACCAGAAATTTCGCCATACATGGGGGCACACACCTGTTATCCCAGCATTCAGGAGGCTGAGGCAGGAGGCTCTCCCGAGTTCCAGGCCAGCCTGAACTACTTAGCAAGACAATAAACTGTCGTGATCCAACCCACTTAGGGCATAGAAAGGATGGGGTCCTAGTTGGACCAGGTGGTGAACTGTGAGTCTGGGCCCAGGTCTGCAGCCCTCCGCGCCCCACCAAAAGTCTGCACCGCCTATCCTGGCCCCCAGCCTCAAACTCGACCCGGCTCCCAAAGACGCTTGGGAGCGCTTCTCAGATCTCGCAGCCTCAGGTGAAGGTTGAGGTGCTGCTCCGCTCCTAGTGGCACAGCCTGGCGCCGGAAGCGACCCTCGGTAAACAAAGCCGTGTGTGGGCGCAGCCCCAGCAGCAGGAGGAGAGCTGTCCAGCCCCGGGGAGGCGGGGGAGGAATGTTGTGAATGAACCCAGGACCCGCCCCGAAACTCCACATAAGGCCTGAGTCGTAGAGGTCCTCCCGCTCCGATTGGCCTCCGGCGCTCCGTGATTAACTGTGCCGCCCGCTGCGCTCCGCGATTGGACAGACCCGAAAGACTGGCATCACAGTTCCCTAATGAACACTGGCATCTGGGAGACGGGTCTGGAGGCTCAGCCAATGGAGGGAGAGGATAGCAGGGGCCGACGGGGGGTTCCAATAAGGAAGGGCGCTGGGGGCGGAACGACGGCGGAGGATAAAGCGGCTGCCGAGGCTGCTTTATTGTTGTGAAAACTCTTAAAGGGGCCGCTCTCCCGGCCTGGCCGGTCCTGGGCGAGGGTGGGTGCGGCGGAGGTCCTGAGTGGCCAGGCGCGCGAAAGGACGGCAA